>NW_016107405.1:2180049-2251611 GCF_001604975.1 Cebus imitator | reverse complement strand
AAAAAAAAAAAAAAAAAAAAGAAAGAAAGAAAAGAAAAGAAAAAAAAGCACAGAAGAAATCACATTCCCCATGTTGGTACTGGTATTGTAACTTCCTACATCACTGATTCACCCTTTCAATGCCTGATATGTCCCATATGTGAGCACTCCTCGGGTTTGTGTTTAAGGTGATTTAAAAGGCACCTTATTGCAGTGAGCAAAAATCCCCTTAACTGGCATTTATGGCACACTCTTGTGCACTAATGACAAAGTATAATTGCATTATGCCCATAAAGTCTTATAGGCAGTGATTTTAGTATTGCTGCTGCTTTTGGTCGCTGTTCTTCCTAGGACTCTGCCACAAATTCTGCAGTGGAGTAGTTAATAGTAGTCCATCAGAGCAGTGCACAACTTCTTCTGCTTGAATAAATACCCATTTTTCTCAGAACTATCTTTGGCCCTGGGAACAGTCTTCAAACCCGAAATCTCGTCTCTCTTAAGGTGAGTTGCTCCCATGAGATCCAATTTCTCATCCACATGGATCAGTGAAGTTTTTCGAAGCAGCTCACCAGAACATGTCAAATAGGTATGAACTTGAAGCATTATTAATAATCCCCTCATTTCCAGACCTCTTCCTTCAAGTAGGATATATTTTTTAAAATCCTGTTTTACATAGTGACAATTGTGAAAAATTACTATTAAATTCTCTGCAACCTGAAACAGTGTTTCACAGATAGTAGGTATAGCATAAATGTTACCAAAGCAACTGCTATAAAAGGGAGACAAAAAAATACTTAGAAGTTCCTGTAGCTGGATAATTTCCTTATGTTTTATCTATTGCTATATAACAAACCACCTCGAAATTTAGTGCTGAAGGTAACAATTTACTGTTTCTCACAATTCTGTGTTAGCTGCATGGTTCTTCTGCTGATCTGGCATGGGCTTACTCATGCAGCTGAATTCATCTGGTAGGGCAGGTAGGGGAGAGCTCACCTGGGCCCTTGCGGTAGGTCTCTCCATGTGATCTTCCATCATTAAGGAGGCTATACCAGGCTTCCTCACATGGTGACAGCAGCATTCCAAAAACGTAATCTCCAATGTACAAGCACTTAAAAGTCTCTACTTGCATCATTTTCACTGATGTGGCACCGGCCAAAGCAAGTCACATAACCCAGCCGGAATAACTGTGGGAGGGGACTTCATGAGAACCTGGACACTGGGAGATGTGATTCATCACCAGCATTAATGCAGTACTCTAATATAACAGATCCCTAATAGGGCTGTTACTTCTTCCAATCCTTCTAATACTTAAATCCTGTTATTATTTAACAAAGTTTCTTTCCTATCTGCTCCACACCTTATTTTTTTTAAGAGCTAAAGTATTTTTTATGGGTGTTCTAAGCTCATACAAGTCCAACATATCAGTGAATGAATGCTTATGGAGGATTCAAAAGTATTTTAAAATTTAAAATGCACCATATGCCACAGCAAATGCTCACTACTAAATTCTTAAAGCTCTTATGGAAGAAATAAAAATTCCTTTGAATGTTAAGTGCAAAAGCTTTTAAATATATCAGGGCCAAGTAGTTCCCCCTACCAGGAAGAAAGGCATCATTCTACCATTAATATCCCATACTCAACCTCCTGAGGTACTTTGCACCTCTAATCAATACTGAATGTATAACCACATGAAATGTCCAAAAGTGTCCAAAATCTTAAAGTTAGAAAAAGAACCCTTATCTTCTGGTTTCTATGCCACAAGCACCCCAATTAGCATGACAAGAAGATGCTCACAAGTATGAAAACATTAACAATCTAAAAGATAGTAAATAGTATGAACAAAATGGCAAAAAAAAACAAAGAAAAGATAAAGATGAAAAAATCCATTAACCTTGTTTCATCTTACAAGCTGTGTTTTTAAATGGCCTATGATAACTTAAAGATAAGTTGAATAGCAAAAAAAAAATAAACTTTTAAAAACATAGCTATACCTCTCGCGATTAATTTTGATATATACTTTTAATTCTATTGTTTTTTGTAAACACCATTTCAAGTCCAATTCAAGAACGTGAGTTTTTCTGTGAAAACGACTGCATTTTGGAAAAAGGTGTGTGCATAAGTGCCAAATGGTAATCATCAGGTAAGGTGGGTCCTTCTGGACTAAGGAGTTTAGTACTATGACTAGGGCTCGCACACATAATAATAAAAAGAAGTCAACACGGCCCTTCTGGCTGTAATTATGATGCCAAACAAGATGCTGTTCTGTGAATAAGTGGCAAAATGCTTCAGAGATTTTCCACTAGGGAAGACAAAATGTGGAACTTTACTTATGCACAGAAGACTTTTTTTGTTGTTGTTAAATTAGGCCAACAGCAAGTTATTTTTAGATTACTTACTTCACTTTCTCTCCTTAATGGGCTGGTATACAAAATAGGACAGAAAATGCACCATATGCCACAGCAAATGCTCAAATCCTAAGTTCTTAAAGCTCTCATGGAAATTAAAGAAATCTCTATCTTAAAATATAAGATTTCCATTCAAATGAAATTAAGACTGTAAATATTCTGACAGATATTTATCATTTAACAACAAATAAAAATATAAACATTGTTTAAAAAAACTACAATATTTTAGGAAATTTTTCCTTTAACTATTTTTAGTAAAAATAAGTTATAAGAAAAAGCTAAAGTTGAAATGAACACCTTGACTTACATTTATGATTAAAAGTTAATATATAAAGCATGCAGCATTTTCAAATTCTACCATGACTAACACGTCTCGATTTCCTAAAGTTACAAAATTTAGATGACTCATCTGCCTGCTCTTTCATAAAATCAATATAAAGCCTCTTCAAATAGTGCAATTTTATAGAAAGACAAACTTTCAAAACTTACTCTTTATATTTTGACATACTACATTCTCATTTTATTATATTAATCACACTTCACCAAACTATATTTTTATTTTGATTTATACCATTAAGATGCATTATAAAGGTGAAACAGTGCATGACATTAGAGATGTAGATGAACATAATACATGATCTTGGAATTAAAATGTATACACTGATTAAAAAGAAATGCTCCCCATCTTCACTGATAACGTTGAATCTAAACTATGTTATCAAATACATAATCTACTTTAAAATAGATTAATAAATTCAACAAATATTATACAGCAAAACATTTACCATGTTCTTTGCAATATATTGCTATTACTGATGCAAACAAAATTACAAGGCAACCATAAACTCTGACATCTCTTTGGTGTCTAACCCACTGAACACAGTTTGCAATTAGGATAATAAATTGCAATTAGGATAATATGAGTAATATAGAGCACTTATTTCTTCCAAAAATCAAGCAAAATATTAAAGTTTTAATATTTATTATTATTTTTTTAAATTATCTTGTGAGTGCTTCATATGCTAAATGTGCAGGCCTATTTTTTCCCCCTAAAAACAGGGCAGACAAATATTGCTAGATATAGTTCATCATTCTATGTAACCCAGATTTAGAAGATTAAATATAGCAATTAAATGAAACATTTTTAAACTAATATAGGCATTTAGGCACATAAAAATTAATTCCTGAATAAAATTGATTTGTGAGAAACTAATTTGAAAACAATGTTAACATGATCTTAATAGATAAATGTATGATGCAAAACTAGGAAACTATTATGATTGTTTAATATTGCCAAACTAACAGTACTAATGAAAGTCTATGTAAAAAGTTTACCTTAAACTTACGTTCTAAGTACTACATTTAAAAACACATGTAAATAACCCACATTTTAATACATTTCCAAACACTCAATTCTAAGAATAATCCTACAGGAATAATTAGGTCTAATGGCAGTTTAAAAAACTTAGCCTATTAGATTGAATACAAATATTGTTTTAAAACTTTCAAGAAATCATTCTATCTTACCAAAAATGTATTAACAAAAGCAAAAAACCTAAGTTACTGAAAAACATAAACGGCTGCTTTTAGGAAATCAGCCTCTGAATATGGAAAGAAGGAACTGACAGATTTATAGGCATTCAGAACATCCCTAGTTTATGCCAGACACCAACCTTGGTCCTGAAATAAAAGTTCACGTCTAGATTATAATTAAAGTAATACTTTATATGGTCAGGTCAATTAATTCTAAAAAGACCAACCCTGAAGGTAACAAACAAAAATGGACGTGTTCTCAAAATAAATATTAGAGTGCTAAACTTACATTAAACAGTCAACCTGGTACATATTTAGAATCATTTTGGTCAAGTAAATAATAAATGAGATAAGGATACAGAAAAAAGTTTTAAGTAGTAACAAAACTGACTTAGTAATCTTACAAAGTAATGTGACTTTGACTTAGTTTGGCTTTATTTTTACATTCTCTAGTAGCTAAATTCACATTTACATTACTTAACACTCACTTTTACCATATATTTACTTTATAATTTTACTAAAGTTGACCTCTAGGTAAGTACCACGGAATCCTAAGATTTTATGTTGTATGAGTAGATATTCTAGGGCAGGATTAGATCGTGGAAAAAAAAATGATTACAAAACTTGTAAATTGGTTTAAACTCATCCATTATCCCCAATCAAAATGAAGCCCTTCCCATGACACAATACTGCATAAAAATAGTTACTACCCACACACAGTAACCACTTTTTAAGCATGTGCTTTTTATTATAGGATCACTAACATATGCTCCCAACACCAACGAACTAAAGAATATGTATCACTTGCCAAACCTTTCTTCCACTGAGCACATATCTCCTCAGTAAATAATTATTTCCAGACAAATAGGAAAGGGGACTATGCTTTGACTAAATTATCCAACCTAGTACTGAAGGGGAGGGAAGAGACATGAGTGTGAAATTATCTTTAAAATGCTCTTCCTTAGTGCCTAACACCTATAATTAAAAGCTTGGCATTTTCAACCTGATTCCTTCAATGTGCACATGTAAAATGGTAGCCAACCGTACATATAAGGTCGTGTATTATTATAGGACCACGGCAGTACTCTGTGAAAAGTTCACTTCGTAAGAAAAAATGGTCTGGACCATTAGACAAAAAGGAGAGGATTTCAGTTCCAATACAAACTGGTCATTAATTAGCCTTGTTTATAAAAACAGAAAATTACTCCTTTTCAGAACCTGGAAAACTGGCTTCCTAAATTCCTAAACATTGCCAACTTAAGAGTCAAATTCCCAGGTTAATTACAGGCCCAGGAAAAGGTCCTCAGAACAGGAGAGCAGCTGTTGTTGCAAAAGAAACAACCTAAGACACCAAGTCAAATGACACGGAAATCATTTTTCTAACCCCATTAGCGGAACACAAGACAAATACTAGTAAGAGAGTAATATGACACATGGAAAGTAAAAATTTATTATATTAAACTGCTTATAGAAATATTTCTGCAGATAATGAGATTTGATAATAATCATGAGTTTATTAACTTAAAAATATTTAAATCAAATAAAGTCTAAGGCTTTTGATTAAAAAAAGAATATTCTATAGAACTGAGACAATCTTAAAATGGGGTAACATTTAGTGTTGCCACATCTAATAGCCTCAGAGAACTTCATGAATAAACAATTGTAACTCTGCTCGCAAATACCACAAACAAAATTCAAAATTAATTTTTAAGTTTCAGGTTTCCAAGATTACACAGGTTCAGACAAAGACAGTATCTGATATCTAAACACACCTACAAATTCAGATTTTCCTCTAAAGAATGTTTCTGGATCAGCTGTTTGTAACAAAACTGCCTGACCAAAGGGGGTAAGAAATGAAGAACACGATTTATCTGCTTCTGGTAAATTGCAGATTTCCCTTTCTTCTAGCTCCTCAAAATTAATAGGGTCAGATATGAGGACATTCTTTTAGCAAAACAGGTTGCCCCATCCTAAAGCCTGGCACGTTACTTTTTAACAAGAAAAACATATAAAAAAAAAAAAAAAAAAAAAAAAAAAAAAAAAAAAAAAAAAAAAAAAAAAAAAAAAAAAAAAAAGGAGGGGAGAGGAGCTACAAAAAAAGAGTCAAAAGATCCCTAGTTATCACTAAAAAGAGGGCATCTCCTACCTGGCAGTTACTATGTTGGATATTTACAAATATGGTTTTAAATTCATAAAATACTACTACAATATAGTTATTTTGTCTATATTTTACAGGTGGGATAAAAGTTAGGTTCACACATCGAAAAATTTGCCTGAAGTCATGCAGCCACATCCTTGCGGCTGAGCCTAGAATTTGCTCTCCATCCGTCTGATGCCAAAGCCTCTTTCCGTGAAGTCAAGTCCACATCTCCATTAACAAATATTCCTGCTGAGCCTCCACTGTGTGGACAAATGCTACAAAGAACTAAGAAACAAAAGCCAGCGTTTCTGCCTTCCAGGCAGTTAACATCTAAGAAACATTCTGAAGACTCAAATTCTCAATTCATGAGAAGTAGTGTGGCATATACGGAGGAAAGAGCACTAGGCTAGGAAGAGGGAGATGACTCACTTACTCTGGGCTTTGTTATTTGCTAGCCATGTAACCTTGGGTATAATAATCTCCATTATGTTCTCATCTGCAGAAAACATATACCTGCCTTAATCATCTCAGCTGTCTTATAAAATCAGAACTCATGCTCAAAGGTCTAGGCCACCTCAAAACCCAAAGCTGTACCTCAGATTCTAAATTCACCTCAGAGAACAATGTGAGATGACCCATTTCCCAAGGGAAACTGGAATAAGAAGTTCAGAAGTCAGGTGATTAAGAAATTCTCTGTGGAAAATGAGCATTTACAAAAGAAGAAACAGCATCTGGGGCTGGCTGGGAAGTCCATGAACTAGTTAGCATCAACTACAAGCATTTAAAATAAATAAACTAAATTACTTTTTCTGTCTTAAGTGCTAGTATCACAATGCAACATTTTATGACAAACTAATTAATTTTAGAACATTCTTTTTCTATGGAAAACATGTATTCCCAATTCCAAACAGCCAACTGACAAACTTTGGAAAGCTGTCTAAACTTCAATATGGTTGACTGAAAAAGACTTAATGAAATTCTTCAGATGATTCCCCAAATCGACTTTATTTTGTGTAATTTTAAACTAACCACTATGATAATGTATATACTGAGACAAAAGGCTAAAAAAATTTTAACTGAAATGTCAAAGGAAAAATTACACAAAAACGGGTACAAACTAAAATGTCCCAGTCTTTAGATAAACCCACATCTCATCTTTTATATCTCCATCTTTCTCAGTTCCTTTCTTCACTTCTGCCTCAAAGTATTCCCTACTTAATATAATATTTCCTATATGTGAAATTACTGACATCATTTTAGATTAGTAATAGAAGCTCAAAACCAGAATATACAGATCAGACCTCCATGGGAACTGCCATTTTAACATTTTCCCTAAATAATTATTATGAATACCAAATTATCACATATTTAAATACTGTTTAAGATATTTCCTCAACAGCATCATAACATCTTACAAACATACTATGTTAAAACATATTAGATATTTTTATTTGAATAAATGTGTTTATTTTCTAACAATAAAAGGTGACTCCTTCAACTAATGCTACATTTAGCTTGGTTTGTCATAATTTACTTAGGCATTTTGCAAGGGAGAATCTAACTGCCACATCAAGAAACACACTAAGTTTACTTTAACTTTTACTACCACATATTGAAATGTAAATTGATTAATAGTTAAAATGATTAAGTGTTCTTGTTGGAAAACATGACTGAAAAAGAGAAATAACAATAGAGCTCTTTATGGAAATAAAGACTACAAAGTATACATATCAGTAATTTTTCAATTACATCTTTCTTAAATTTCCATCACCTAAGCTATCCACAGTATTTGACCCCTAGTTGCATTTCCTCATCCTCTATTAACCTTTTCTAAAAATAAAAAGAGAACTTCACTCTGAGGAAGACCATAATAGATAATTTGCCATGCGTATCTCAGCAGCCCCCATACCTGACTGCTTTGTCTTTTTGCACTTTTCGTTTTTTAGGTCACACGGCAACTGTAAGTAATGTAATGAAACCACAGCCACAGCCTTGCCTGTATTTTCTCATACAGCCAAGCCCTGTCTCATAAATATTTCATTTCTGGTTGTCTTAATTCTAAAAGAGATTGGTCTGTAGTTTTAAAGAAATGCTTTACTTAAAAATACGTTTCTAAAAGCCATGCTCTCCGTAATTTTGGTAAAGCAACAAGTATACCATCAAAAAACGGACTTTGATTCAACACTATGGTAACCACCTAGACCTATGAATCAAAAATCTTAAACACTCAGAAATACAGAAATCATATAATTCTGAACTAAATAACTTCACAAAGAAATTCAGTATTACAGTTTTGAAGAATGTCTTCTGAGCCTTAAAATGATAAGAATAGAGTTCACATAAGAGAATTTAGTCAAAGAAAATTCAAAATGAATTCAAAGGGAAAGATTGGAGGAATATCTATTATGGGTTAGTTGAAAGTCAAAAATCACAAATTCCTTAGTTAAGATTTTGAAAAATGTTAATTAAAAAGATAATAATTCCAAGGGGCAAAAAAGAAATGATTTTGTTCAATTTACAAGTCTTTCATGTAAAAAAGGAAACAAATGTTACCTCTAAATCAAATCTACTATCAAAAAGAGGTACATATTCTGAAGAAAAGAGTTAAACAATCCATTAGCTGGCTGAGTATTGTGGACTTGCCTATAGTAAGGAAGAAAAAACATAAAGGAAAAGAAACTTCCAATTCTCATTTCTAGTCTTTTCATTCATCTTCCCCTTTTCCCCCAGCTGAAATTGTGTAATCCACAAGGTTTACATCAAAAATAAGAACAGAAACATTCCCCTACACAGACTAGACAAGGTTGGTTTTAATTATCTTAAATACATACATACATTTTTTTTTTTAACCTAGCAAAAGAGCCACTGTAAATAAATATACTAGGAGATCCTTTTTATCCAAAGTCACAGAAGCAAACCTCATTATCTGGCTGCTTGAGAACCCTGGTGTAATCAGCTTTCCAATATCCTATTCCAGCCAGATACTTTACTCAGCTAATTGTACCCTAGGCCTACGGGTACAATTTGTTAAGTTCTGACATAACAAAGAATATATAAAAAGCTCTGGATTGAGACAAAGTTTTGTCTCATACTTAAGGTTGCCAATGCTGTTTCTGAAGCTTCATGACTCTGTTACCTGTCTGAAGATACTTCTGACATTTTTGTTTTGCCCTGACCACTGGTAAAGCTATATAACTATTATTCCTGATTCACTATCTAGATCTCTGAAGGCTCAGCTGGTCATTGTACTTTATTATCAAAATTTATATTATAATATTAATGATACCAAAAGTCAAGCATTTAACAACTTATTGATTTACTGATAATGTCCTCTCTGAGAACTACTACTTTAGACTCAATTGCAGTGAAAAGGGAAGAGCTATTTCAAGAAAGAGCTTGTGGAAGAATTTTAGGAAGTCCATGTTAATTTTAAGCTCATAATTCCAAGCAAGTGAATGAAATGTGGCATGGATTTCAGAGACGGAGATTTAAAAGATATGCCTATATTTATATGAATAACCATAGTGGTGTGTGTGTCTGTTGTGTGTGTGTGTGTGTAGCAAAATACAGTCCATGGGTTAAAACTAGTCCACTGCCTGATTTTGAATGAACAGTCAGGTAAGAATAGTATTTTACATTTTTAAATGGTTGAATAAGGATCAAGAGAAGAATATTTCATTAAACATGAAAATTATATGAAATTTAAGTGTCCATAAATAAAGCCTTCTGGAACACAGGCACAGTCATTCATTTAGGCATTGTCCATAACTGTTTTTATAGTATCATGGCAATGAAGAAGAGTTAAAAGAGATGGCCCAAAAACCTATAACGTTTACTATAGAGCCCTTTACAGAGGAATTTTGTCAACCCCTGTCATATATGATGGCTTGGCATAAAATTCTAAAATCAATTATGTTTTGGGACAGGTCATCTATTGAAATTATGAATTACTAAAGTGAAATAATGACCCTCCAAACTCAGAAAAAACTGCCAAAGAAAAAATTTGGAAATATCCAAAGAAACAGAAGAGTTATACAAGGATTCTTCAACCTTAGAAGTGACATCCATGGCACAGAACAGTACAGAAACAAGGCACAAAGATTTAATAAATGCTCAAAATGAGCTGAAACAGATAAAAAAAAAATAAGGACACTTCAAGATCTCTTTAGGTATAGAAAAAATATTAACTAAGGGATGAGCCTACTGTTTGGTAACAAGGATCATCATCAGATAACTGAGATGAAACAACTTGAATCTTGCATGGTTTTTGCCTTCACACACACACACACACACACACACACACACACACACACACAAAGTTGAAGGTGAAACAGAAAATCAAATATGATTAATAAGAAAAATAAAAGCTCAGAAATTAGTAAGAGGACAATGAGTCACTTTAAATGAGTCCAGGTAAACAGGACCAATAGATTACAGTTTCAAGGCTTGTAAACATCACAGGACCACAGCTAATAACCTTGGAAGACTTACAAACAAGAAGAAAACCGACATAACACATAAGGGGGCAAATGTTGGTTTTTTTAAGGTTAAAGGATTCTAGAAAATATCAGTGAGCATGACACTATTCCCCCACAAAATTCTAGAGCAGGTTATTAAACAGATGGTTTGTGAGCACTTAAAAAATTTTCTAAAAACCTGCCATAGACTTGTTAAAAATAATCCATGCCAAACCTTGTTTCCTTTTCTGACACTGTTACTAGATAAGTGGATCAGAGAAATGTCTTAGCTGTACAATATCTACACTAAGGAAAGTATGAAGAAATACTGCCATGGCCAACTTGGAGTAAATCAACTTACTATTTGTGTAATTTTGGGAAAATTTCTTAACAATTGGGATGAGAGGTAAATTTCCATGGGTCTCCCCTATTTCTGCATGTCTTGTTAGCAAAGGCACTGGCAGCTTTTGTTCTGGACTATCTTTTGTCTTGTAAACAGCCTTGGAATACCCTCTGAAAAAAAAGAGTAAATTTTCTTACAGTCCATCAAAAAAGACTGGGATTCATAAACCTGGGGTTCCTTATTTGTGACGCAACTCCTTGAATGTGAAACATCAACCCCAGCCACTCTACAGAGCTTCTGTGGGACTTGAGGGACAAGAGCACCAAAAGAAACGTGAAACTCATGTTGCTTTTCATACCATTAGTAATAAAGTCCTGTCTCTGACTCAAGAGTCTTGTGTTTCCTGAGCATAAACAAAACAGGAGCTGGTTAATTTGCTGGTTTGCAAATAGGGTAAATTTCACACCCTTCACAGTTGACAATTTGTGACTCAGCCTTGGCACTCATAAAATGGGGATAACAACATTCTTATAGATTACGAGGAGTAAATACACATAAAGTGTTTAGAAAAGTGTCTACTTAAACGAACTGCTCAATAAATGTTAGCCATTATAATTTCAAATATATATCAGTAGCTAAACAATCACATCCAAAGGATTAATGACAAGTGAAGGAGTCACTAGAAATAAAAAAGGCTCTATTCTTAACCTGTTCTGCTCAATATTTTTATAAATAATTAAGAAAAACTATAAAATGTATTAATCACACTTTTGGGTGTGATGACACAATTATGGATGACACAATTGCTAACATAAATAAAAGAATCACAATTTCTTCAAAATCTTGACATGCTGGCGAACTGAACTTAAAAAAAACAAAAATTTAATGGAGATACAAATCTTACTTTAAGAATAAACTATTCAGATGGTATATTAATTGCAATTTATGAAAAAATGAGTTTCAGTTTCATTAACATTATAACACAACTGTTAGAGAAAAATTGAGATGAAGTTTCAAGGTTTCTGTTGAAGCAATGAAAAATTTTTAGACATGTAAAAAGTTATCTATGTGATACATCCTGTGTAAATACAAAGCACAGAGCTAAAAATAGTGGCTGATTCCAATTCACTGTAAGGAAGAACTTTGTATCAATTAAATTTCTTCAGATATTATACATTATAAAAACAAGTTCTTCACTCATGGCAGATTTTTAAAAAGTAAATTTTATTGTCTATTTTTAAAGCATACAACATATTATGAGATATACATAGACAGTAGAAAGGTTACTATAGTGAAGCAAATTAACATATTGATCCTCTCACACAGCCATCCATTTTGATTTGCTGGTAGGAGCTGCTAAAATCTTCTCATTTAAATGAATCCTAATTTTATTACCCAAAACCTTCATGTTGTATATTAGATCTTTAGACTTACTTATCCTACATATCTGTGACTTTGTGTCCTCTGACCTACATCTCCTCATTTCATCCCCAAGCCCCATTCACACAAACACTACACCATTTTGTATCAGAGACTTGAGCATCCATGGATTCTGGTATCCAAGGGAGGTCCTAGAACTAATCCTCCACAGAAACCAAGGGACAACTACATATACCACAGTTTCTTTATCCATTCATTTGTTGATGAACACATTTCCATATCTTGGCTACTGTGAATAATACTGCAATGAGTGTATGAGTGCAGATATCTTTATAATTTCATTTCCTTCGGGTATATGCCTAGTAGAGGGATTAGTGGGTCCTATGATAGTTCTATTTATAATTTTCTTAGAAACCTCCATACTGTTTCCATAATGGTCATTCCAATCTACATTCACACAGAAGTGGATAGGAGGTCCCTTTCATACACATGAGTACAACATTTGTTATCTTTTGCCTTTTTGAGACTAGCCATCCTAACAGATGTGAGATGATATCTCACAGTGGTTCTGATTTGCATTTCCCTGATAATTTACAATGTTGAGCATATTTTCATATACCTGTTGGCCATTTCTTTGTCTTCTTTCATTTCATGAAACTGGTAGAAAACTATTTCATTTATCTTTGGATAAATGTCTATTTGGGTCTTTGTTATTTTTTAATCTGATTGTTTCTCTACTGTTGAGTTGTATGAGTTGTTTTTTTTCTGTTTGCTTGTTTGTTTGTTGAGACAGAGTCATGCTCTGTTGCCCATGGTGGAGTGCAGTGGCCTGGTCATGGTTCACTGTAGCCTCAACTTCCTGGGCTTAATTGATCCTCCCACTCCAGCCTCCTAAGTAGCTGGAATCACAGGTACATGCCACCACTCCCTGCTATTTTTTGTATAGACATAGTTTCACCATATTGTCCAGGCTGGTCTTGAGCTCCTGTGCTCAAGCAATCCACCTGCCTTGGCCTCCCAAAGTGCTGGGATTACAGGCATAAGCCACTGTACCTGGCCTAGTTATATGAGTTCTTTTGAAATTTTGGATATTAACCTTTACCAAAGATATAATTTGCAAATATTTTTCTGAGTTTGTAGACTGCCATTTCACTTTGTTAACTGATGTCTTTGCTGTACAAAAGCTTTTTAGTTGTCCCATTTATTTGTTTTTGTTTGTAGCCTGAGCTTTTGGTGTAATATCCAAAAAAAAATTTGCCAAAGCCAACAGTCTTTCTCCTTTGTTCTATTAGTTTTATATTTTCTAAGTCCTATATGTAGGCCTTTTATCCATTTTGAGTTGATTTTTGTATCTGGTGTAACATAAGCATCCAATTTCATTCTTCTATGTGCAGAAATCCAGCGTACCCAGCACCATTTATTGAAGAGATTATATTTTCTCCATTGTGTCCTCT
Organism: Cebus imitator; assembly: GCF_001604975.1. NCBI lineage: Eukaryota > Metazoa > Chordata > Mammalia > Primates > Cebidae > Cebus > Cebus imitator. The sequence goes on along the minus strand of NW_016107405.1, from coordinate 2,237,920 downwards.
TGGTGTCCTTTTCAAAAATTGGTTGACCATATGTATTTGGATTTATTTCTAGGCTCTCTATTCTGTTCCACTGGTCTATGTGTCTGATTTTAGGCCAATACCATACTGTTTTGATTACCACAGCTTTATAACATAATTTTAAATCAGGAAATGTGATGCCTCCATCTGTGTTTTTGAAAGCCATCAGCCAGAGCTAAGTTAATGAGGATTACCTCCTTCTTGTTCATATATCTTTAAACGGCTCACAACTGTCCATAAACAACAACAACAACAACAACAACAACAACAAAACCCTGGTAATTTCTCCAGGCTGATTGCCTCCCTGGTTTCTGTTCCATTTTGGCTTAGCATTTTCAAATTAACAATTTATTCTTGGCAGCCTGCCTATATATTTTGTTAATTCTCTTTTTATCCACATTTTCACTGCTCTAGGTCCCACAGGCAATTTGACAAAGACTCCTGGACTCCTATTTCTACCTCTCACCTGTCTTGAGAAGAAGATTAGAAAATAATTTCAAAGTTTTCTTTCAATTCTAGGATTCTTCAATTATTTCTTTTGCCATTAACAGAAACTGATGAACAAACAATGATTGAGAAATGAATATATAAGTGAAAGAACATCATTAAACAATTGATAATGAGCTTCTTCTATAAGAACTAGCAGTATGACTGGGCCTTATATGAATCAGTCAAATAGATGACAAGGAGTGCAATGACATGAAAAATAAACACCTGTGGGAACAAGGAAAGCAAGTATGAGAGCAAAAGAGAGGCTGGATGTAAGTGGGAATGGAAGGTAGAGAGCTATAGTGGAGACCTCAAGATTAAATTCTTAGAAAGTATTGAACAGTAAAATCTCTTACTTTGTTTGTAAGCCAAGCAACTGCTAATAAGCCAAAATGTAACTTAAGGCTATATAGAAACATACTTGAGTGAAAAATGAGAGGAAGATTCTAAGCTCCTAAGGAAAAAGTGACTATGTTCTTGCAAGGGAAAAATTACATGCACAATATAAATGATTCTCAAATGCATTATGCTAAGTTACAGATGCCTGACTCCAAAAGTTACCTACCATATGACTCTATTTATATAACAGACTTGAAAAGATGAAACTATAGGAACATAAAACAGATTAGTGGTTACCACGGACTAGAGGATGGGACTTTAGAGGGTTGACTAAAATCCATATGAAGAAATCTGAAGGATTATGCAACTGTTCTGCATCTTAATTGTGGTAGTGATTATGCAACTATATGTTTATCAAAATATAAAGAACTGTACACTAAAAGACGGTCAATTTTACCATATGGAAATAATCCTTAATTTAAAAATGATGAAATGAAAGAGCTTAAAAAATTATAAAGATGAGGTATTAAAATATGGCTTGTGACATTAATAAACCATAAAATTAAGTATTTTGGGGAGAAAAGTAGCAGCATTTCTACATTATAGTAATCAAAGCATTAATTTAAAAAGAAATGTCAAATGTATAAACAACTTGCTTTTTATAATCATTGGCATTTCTGCTGTTTCATGAATAGTTAACATGTAAACATAGAACTATTCAATCACATTCTATTTTTAAAATACCTTCCCATAAGAAATGTAATTCTAGGAATAAGAAGATCAACATTAAAACTCTGTATTACTTATATATTCTGTATTTTATTACCATATTCTAGAGTATTATACAAGAAAAGTGAGTTGTTTTTAAAATAAAAACAAACCTTATAGTAATGATGTTCCTTTAATATAACACGAATAAGCATATGCGTATACTTAATCGTATTTTAGGATTTGGCATTATTTCAGCCCAATGGGAATGCGATGTTTTCAGGACACAATTAGGAAGATATCAAAGAGAAAAGATGTAAAATCTAATACCAATTAGAAATAACAAATTGCACTGCCTTTTTACTGTGTGTAGAATATTTGGAGCATCAGACATGTAGGATTAGGGATGGCTTGACATTATTGAAAATTACAGAAGCAAAGTTAGAAGGGATAAAAAGGCAATTTAAAGGCATACTTTTCTGGAAGTAAAGGAATATTATAAACTGATCAAGTCAATAAAGTTTTAAAACCATTTTATTTAGGATAACAAAGTCAGACTGTTGAGTTAATTTCATTTTTAGCCATAGGAATAAACATTCTCTGTAACATTTAACAATGTAAAATGTATTGAAATATATGAGTATCTGAAAGCTTACATCACTGCTGAAAACTACTATAATTATTATCCCCAGCTTTCCTTGGTTGTGCTGAATCTGCAAAGTGAGCTGATGGTGACAAGGAAAGTAGCCTTCATACACTTCATGAGGTAGGTATATGTTGCATGATGTATGTGTCACGTGACAGGAACTCGGGCAGCAAAGCAGGGAAAAAACAACCTAGATGAAGCTCTAAATATACTTTTTGGCAGGCCCCAAGGGAAGAAGAAAGATATCTCAAGAGATTTAGGTCAAAACTTCTTATGTGGTGCACTGTATAAAACTCCTGTGCCATTCCCATTAAGCCAAACTACAGCAAAGATATGCAGTTCACTTCTATAGTTGAGTTGTGTTTCCTTTTAATGTAGCACAATGCGTAGACTGGACAATATGGTGGCCAATATTTTACGTGAGTTATAAATATGTATTGCTGTGCATGTAAAGTCCATTAAAACGGAGAGCTCAAATGTTAAAAAGACAAAGTTTATCAAACAGCTTATCCACTCCCCACTTGATTTCCGGATTGGTGCTACCAACAGCTAAATATATGAATGAGCACAGGACCAACACAAAATTGTGAATAAATTAATATGTATGACTGATAATGATACAAGCTTCAGGGAGAATAATGCCAGGTGGTTATTTACCTTTCTTAATCCTAATGTAATCAACTCTACACGTACTCTACCTTCTCTCCTTGTCTTACCATTCTGTCTAAATAAGGGGAGGGTCCATTTCTGACTAGGAAGGAGTGGAATGATCTTAAGATACCTATTAGGATAAGACAGCTTAAAAAAAAAAAAAACCTTTAAAAATCTAACTCAGCCCTTCGAGCTTCACTAGCAAAGTGACTGTGGTAATTTTTGTTTGTTTAAATAGTTTTTATTTTAGAAAATATCTTCTCTCATTCTTAAGTGTACATTCATGGGGTAGCAAGAACAAAACATATTTATTAATAGCTTCAGATTTGATCAATGCATTTCTTAAAATGTTTTAACTGGAAGTAATTGAAAGCTAAGGTAGTATCTTTTAGAGGAAATGACTCACCCAATATCACGCAATAGTTACAGACAGACATAGTACCAGAATGCAAGTCTCCTAGCACTCAACATGGATTACTCTTGATAGTAATCCATGCTGGCTATTTCATGTTGTGGGACAGTAACTAAATACTTTTCAGAACTATTCATCTTCATTCTCAGTCTTAATATGAATTATTATTATCAGATATGTCCTTTAACGTAAAATTTCCTGCTTGCAACAAGGAAAGGAGAGTGCACTGAGATTTGGAGCAGCCAGTTCAGAACATACATTTGTGATGTATGTTGTGACACTGGGCATTTAAGGGGCAGGAGAATGGGAGCAGAAGGTGTGAGTTAATAATTTTTTTTTACCAACCTGGACAACATCACAAGATCCCATCTCCATAAATTTTTTAAAAATTAGCGAGGCTTGGTGGCGTGCCTGTGGTCCCAGCTACTGCAGTGGCTGAGTTGGGATCACTTGAGCCAAGGAGGGCGAGGCTACAGTGAACTGTGATCACACCACTGCACTCCAGCCTGGGCAACAGAACGAGACTCTGTCTCAAAAGAAAAAAGTAAAAATAATTTTTTAAAAGAGGAAAAGAGGGGTAATTATGTATAAAATCCACTTTGCCTGACTTCAGTTTCCCAAGGGCCACATATCACTAGTGGTATGTCGAAATGATTTTCAGTCTGTGGAAGGGAAAAAGGAAAGAGAAAAATGAAAATAAGTAGGTTAAGAAGAGAGATATCCTCCTTCCTTATCAACAGAAAAGATTATAGACTCCTTTCACTATTCTCGTGAAATTTAGAATAAAATTTCTAAGCAAGTTAGTGCAATTTAAATATGAACAAAATACGTGAGAGGGAGATTTGTAGGGCATTATGCTTATAAGAAAATATGTGTGTATTTCTGTGGCGTTATATAGAGAGCTGTATCACTTATTCATGCGTTAGTATCCAAAATCAATTTGAGCAAGCTAAAGAGTGGGATTTTAACTTTAAAGACTTGGAGTTTTCATCCAATCATAAATCTTTAATCTGGTCTGTTTAAAGGCATATACCGAAAGAACGAAAGAAAACAGAATTTGTAAACCTATAGTATGTTTTCCAATGAAAGACGTAAAGCCATCTAAATGTGGTTACAAATCCCAGAAGAGACCTTGATTTGATCCATTTCCCTCCATCTTTCCACACAGAAAATGCCATAAATACTTGGCTTGCCCTTGTTGTATTAACAGTGTATCCATTGGAAATATTCACATACATTTATTCTATTCATATTAAGGTATAATGATGAATTCTATGACAAAATCCATCAATTTAACCTGTGGTATTAGAGCATTGAACTATTGAAAGTTTGTTGTCCAAAACCACAAATATCAACTCTCAACTTTCAAAGTTTAAATGTAATGTTATTTCTCAGATCAAGAATTTAAAAAGGGATACAGAAAGTGGAACTTGAAGTATACTCACCTGAGATGAGAGCCATGACTTTGCCAATATAATAATGAACAGTGTTTCCCAATGAGATATGATATAAAATGGGTGTAGGATTTAAAAAAAAAAAAAGTAAAAAGTAATTTCAAAACAAGTTATGCAACAATATAGATGGAAGTAACTTCTTGGGCCTCCAATGAAACATTCATTCCTTCACTAGAAATTTATTGATGGGGCTCTTCCCAAGTGCCAGGCACTGTTCTACGTATTGAGTTAAACCAAAGCAAAACAAAATCCCTGGCTCTATGGAACGAACATGTCATTGGGGAAAAAGACGTTAAATAACCATGTTTTCTAAATGTCAGTTAATGATAGTACTATGAAGAAAAGTAAAATATGGCAAAGGTAAATAGAGTGATCCATGAGGATTTGTTATATGGGACAGTTAGAGAAGGCTTCTTTAACAAGGATACATTTGAGCAGAGACCTCCTGAAGTTAGTGAAGATCCAAAAGGATAGATCATTCCAGACACAGAAAAGCTCTGGAGTAGGAGGAGTCAGCTTATCCTGCTTTTAGGACTATCAAGGAGACTTGCATGTCCACAGTAGGCCAAATAAGAGAGAAAACAAGACCTTATATAACATCTCTTTTATTCTGAGAGAGATAAGATGCTTTTGGAAGGCTTATACAAGAGGAACACAGACAGGTTTTTAAAAGATCCCTTTGATGTATGGAGAATAAACTGTGGTGCCTGGAGGGAGAAGTAATAGGATCAACTAAGTAGGTATTGCCTCAGTTCAGGTAGGAGATAATGGTGTATCTGGCCAGCTTGGTAGCAGTGGCTGTATCAACTATAGGTATAGAACAAGATGATTTTTGTTGCCATTTAGCTAAACTAAAGGTAAACTCCACAAAGAAAAAAACTGAAGACAAAAAGGAAGTGAAGAGTTAGCTACAGGCATGTAGACATAGATCAACCAAATCCTGGAACATAAATTTGGGTGAGGTAATAGTGAGGAATGGTTCTTAAAGATGTTGGGGATCTGTTTAAAAAAAAAAAGAGATGATTTTATGACAGTCTACATATGTTAAGATGTTAAGATATTTGGATTAGTGTACTGTAAGTTTTTCCTCACTATCTGCCAGTGAGAAATTGTATAAATGCTTTCTCTAAAATATGTCTACCACTGATTTTTCCCACCCCCTAAAATATATATTTTAAGTAAGTTTGTTTTTTTTTAAGGTTGAGAAAAAATTGCAAAATGATGGCTATAGTTGGGTGTGTGTACCAAAATGATACAAAGCTAAAATGATAAAGAAAACTTTCATAGAAAACACCATCAAATAAACATAAAATTTAAGAATTTTAAAAAAGTAAATACCAGAAAAACTTTAAGATATTTCTAGTAGCAGCCTTTGTTTGGGGAATTCAATGTTAATTTCCTTAACCTGCTTAAAAAAAAAAAAACAAAAACAAAAATGTAAGACATTTTAATGCTATAACCTTTTCGACTTTTGTTAGAAAAATCTTTAAGAGGAAACATTAAAAACTTAAATAAATTTTAAATCAACATTATCAACACAAAGTATATTTTAAGTCTTCCATGACAGCAATTGAAGCAAATTGAGGAACGTTAATAAACTAAAAAATTGCTGAGAGCTCTTAAACCCCTGGGAATTCATTTTCTTCACAGCAATGTGCTTTTCAACATTTGAATTGTATTCACTCTCGCTAACAAAAATAATTTGCCACAGCATAAAAAAATGAAGATATCGGTTCTGTATAACATATCATACTTATCAAAATAATGGGAAGGTATGTTCTAGATATCCTTGGCAGATAGAAAGAAGGGTACAACCAACCTGAAAGCTGAATTCAAGCAGTAGTTGAGTATAGGTCCAAGAATGTGTATTTCAATAATCAAAGAATCCAAAAGGTTGAACCTGAACCCCATAGATGATTCATGGAGAAAATGTAGGTTTTAAAAATATTTAGATAGATTTAGTTAAATTTAGTAAATTTAAACATTTAAATTGTACTTGGAAAATTGGTAGAATGAACAAATACAAGTCAATTCAGGGAGAATAAGCAAAGTTCACAACTACAAATTCAAACAGTGAAAGTGAATCCAACCTTAAATCATTAAAATATAATGTTGTATTAAAGAAATTGAGGTGATGCCAGTGTACTTTTAGAGCACAGATATATTCTGTTAAGTTGGCTGGTAGTTGACTTACAAATTATCTGTATAGATAAATAGAAATTCCTAATCATTCCAATTATGAAACGGAGGTTATACTCCTAAAAATAATTAGGGCAATACTTAATATCACATTTGAGGAAACAGCAAATTACCAAGGCAACTATTTAAAGAAAAACTAGCTTTCATGAATATTATTGCTGAAAATATATCATCATATACCCATAAATTTAATCATTTTAATACTAACAGTATTTCAACATAAGAAATTTAAATCTTCTCTAAAATGTCTCTCCAGCATCTCAATATTCTACCATTAACCTCTTGATTAGGTCATACTGTTTCTTTACATTTCACCACAGCTAGGTACTTTTTTGTTTGTTTGCTTTGTCTAGGACATTTAGGGCAAGGAATGGATAAATACACAGGGCAGAGCAAAATGGTATATAAAAAATTACTTAGAAGGAAGTAAGCAAGTGGAAGAACCCATTTAGTTTACAGGCAAGAATATCTGCAAGAAAGGAATATTCCATAGGAAAGAGTACCCTACAATATGAGTATTCCTGTTATTCAATAATAATAAATTTTCACATGACCAATGCTGGGCTAAAAAAAACCAAACAAACAAACAAAAAAACTAATGGCATTTTTAGATAACCCTTCTAACTACACTTAGTTAAGATGTTAAAAAAAATGTTACAGGGGCCACTTTGAAGTTCTGAAAATCAAATGAAGAAGCTAAAAGTCTAGAAAAACTCCATAAGAAAGCAATGAAAATGACCTAAGCCTCATGAAAAAAAAATGTTCTAAGAAAGTAAATTATTTAATAAAGACTATAGAATTGATAGGACTTTAAGTATACTAAGAGATATACAGTTGGACTTAAGAAAAATGTTTATTTCACCTAAGAAAGGAACAAAACTAAAGGACAACATAAAAATTTGAATCAGGCATTAGATTATTTGCAGACCATGAGCACTGGAATATGTCTTTTTAAAGTTTCAAGCACAGGCATTACAGAAGCTTTAAGAATATAGAGAACTCTTTCTGGGTTGAATTTACTTATGAGAGCTCTATGAATTAAGGGCTAAAGTTGCTTTTGAAATCAGTGCTAAAATTAAGATCTCATTGGGACTATTTTAAGACAGGCTTTCTTTTATCAAAAAATAGTATGAATTTGGGCACTGGTTAGAACATTTTGGGTCCATTCATTTATCAATAACACCATTACTATTGATCACAAAGTTCAAGAAAAAAATTGCCTGAACATGCCACAAATTAATATTCAGCAACTGTAATAAAATTGATACTATTTCTGAATTCAATCAACAATTTTGTCTATTAACAGTCATGTTGAGAAAACTTCTTAGTGATCTGTGTGCTCAATCTCATTCTCTTCTTTCAAGTCAATGGCCTCTTTCCGATTTAATTCAGAGAGGCAGAAAATACATGAGGACGTCCATCATTTAGTTTCCTATCAGTATTATAACTAATAGCTGATTTAACATGACACAAAACAAACAGGGGTGATGAGGCAGAGCCAGATCCAAAAAAGTCACAAATAAAATCCCTTTTATGTAATTAAGTTTTGTATCCTTCACATATTCTGTTGAAATTAAAATGGTAAATAATGTCTGGCTACAATCACTATACTGTTACATGCTCTATGAATCTCAATCAAATCATGCAGTTATTTTCACATATTTAAATATACTTTTCATAAAGTATAATTCCAATAGCTATACAAAGAGACTTCTATTTTTGAAATCTTGCTGGTACAAAGGAAATATAACTTCTCCTTACAGATTATCTGTACATATAATGTTCACCTTTTTTCTACTTTTATGGTGTACAACATACAACTATTTCCTATTTTAGGTTTCTAGAAAAGTACAAAAGTTTAATCTTATTTCTGTAAACAAAACCACTGCAATACAAGCAGTGCTAAGAAATGAAACTCCAAGTAGTTTATTCAGGCACAACCATTTCATAAATCTCTTCATATCATAATGTAATTAAAGGCCTCTTTCCACCCCGAGTGGAAAACAATATCCCAAAATATGACTCAGGCAATTCTGAACATTGCAAATAGTTCAGAATTAACATTTGTCTATGATTCCTTTCATTGCTGTATTTATTCTAATATACACTGAAGTATAATGGTAACATTTTAACAACCTGAGTGTATTCACTGTACTTATATTTAAATTGAATTAAAAATTATTCCCTTAAAAATCCTCACATTCTTTTTTGTACTTAAAAATGAACTTTTAGATGATCTTTTTAAATTGAGTTTCCTCTCTCATCTAAGGGATGTATCATCAGGTTTCTAGTCTCCTCTTTCAAAGTTAGTATATAACCACAATTAAACATTTATTTCACTTAATTTTAGATAACAATGAAATAGTGTCATAAGGAGGTATTTGACTGGACTGACGACTGAATATGAGTCTAGTTAGGCAATAAAATTAAAAGGAAAGAAAGAAGGAAACAAGCAGGCAAGAGAAAAGGGGACTTTAGATAGCTCTAAAGCTGATAAGAAATTGTATGGCCCCAATGATAACAGGGTACATAATTTAATTTTACACCGACTCTTTTAATATAGATACAAATAAATCAAAATTGTAAATTAATTGTGTTTAACAACATTAAACAAACACTACATTTAAAAATTTCAGTACACTGGGAATATACTGATCCATAACTCAGAGTGACAGAAAAGATAAACAGGCCCCCTGACAACATAAAACATTTCCCAAGGTATCCCACAATGCAGACTTGAAGATGAAAACAACTGAAAGCTCATCTTTACTTCAGTTTTGACTCTAACACAGACTTGCTATTAAGCACAATCCTCTTGCCTCCGCTGCTGCCTAAACAAAGTGTTTGAGTTAGGAGAGCCTGAAACGATGTGCCTGTAAGGCAAACTTTTGCTTTCTAAAAAGTAAATCTCTCCCAATACTTCCAGTTGGAAAACGTCCACTTTAGCTACCTGACACCAGGACGTCACCTTCTCCCCTGGGCTTACCTGCTGCTACTTAAGTATTCTTCCAAGTAGACTCTGGACAAGTTGGGAGGTAGCTCTTTAAGCAGTCCTGAGCCACGGCTGACTACAAATACACACACCTGACACATTCCCACAGGTCCTTCGTACCCTTTCCTCCTCCACCCTCCTCTGAGAACTCACCTAGGCCATTTAGCGCACCTCCCAGGGCCAAAGCCTGCCCACCTGGGAGTGAAGAGTACTCCAGTAGTAGTTCTGAAGATCAAGAAACTTACTGGATTTTAACATGCGGTAGGAAAAAAACTGTGTGTATGTGTGTCGGGGGGAAGGGGGAAGATGGGGGAGCAGGAGCCTTACAGATAGCAGTTGTCTATTAAATGGTTTAAATCTGTTGGTTAAAAAGCTCAATAAACAAATACACAGATGGGTCTAGGTCTTTGGGGATTAGGGATTCTGCAGAGCCTCCCAAGTGGTAACCAGGTCGACCTCTCTTGATTCATCCCTATGGAAAACGTGCACCGGCTCAGCTTTCCAATCCAATCCCCAGACTTGCATCCGTCCTTCCCATCACGTTCCTTCAAACCAAAGCGTCACCCCACGCGCCAGGTGACTTAGAGACTTACCTAAGAGATTCCAGAATCTGAGACTAGTGTGGGTAACTTTTGCTCCCTGGTCTAGAGAGGCCCCAACACCCACTGCGAATGAGGGTCCAACTGAGGTCGGGTGTCAAGGCGCTTTGCGGCCTTGCGGGTGGGCAGACGCGAGCGGAAAACGCGCAGGCGGCGCGCGCGGCCACCCAGTGGGTCCCGCCCGCGCCGCCGCCGCACGTGCGCCGCCTCGAGCGCGAAGGGCGTTGGGACCCGCGCTCAGCCCGCCCGCTCGCCGGGGCCACTATGAACCCCGGTAAAAGCGAAGAGAGAACCCCTCCCTATCTCCGAAAGGTGCCTGCGCCCCTCCCACGTCTCCTCCCCGAAGTGTCGCGAGGTGCGATTTCACCCCAAACCCACCCACAAACAGCGAGACGACCTCTCCAAAGCGGAATAAAAGTAAAACCAGGCCAGACCCCGGGGGAAGCGGGTCGTGCTAACGCGTGGACAGGGGAAGGAGCGCGATTGGGGGGCAGCAAGTATCCCCGTGCACAGTTCTCCCGAAGCGCCCGAAGGGCGCAGGAGTTTCTTGACTCCAGAAACAGGAGTGTCCCCTTTCCTCCTCTCTCCTTCTCGGAGAAGTACTTCTGAGATGAACGCTGAAGTGCCCAACTTAGACGCGAGAAGCGTGCACTTGCCCAACTGAGTAAATAAAGGTCAGCAGTTGGATCAAGAAAGAGTGTGCTTCTAACTGCCAGAGGTTTTTACTGTTGTTTCTCTTCCCGAGGTTGGGGGGTGGGGGGAGGAAGAAGAAAAGACAACAAACAATTAAAAAGAAGAGAGTAAACAAACACACATTTGGTGTTTTGACACACATTCTCCTCCAGCCGCACGGTCTCTTCGGACGTAGCAACATTTTGCATATTCCAAACTAAAAATCATCCGTGAGCCAACAGCACATCTCCCCTCACCACCCTCTATTCCCCCATCACAAAGCAAAATGAAAAAGAACAACAAGTGGTGATGCTGAGTCCTGAACGCGACCCCAACGCCGAGCCCAAATTTGACACATGTCACACTCGCCCGGCAAGCAGGGCGCTGCGGTTGGGGAGAAACTTTGTCGCCACCGCGGGAGGAGCGCGGAGCGGAGTAAAGTCGCAGCCCGGCCCGGCGTGGAGGTGGCTGGGACAGGGTGGGGTGCTGAGGTGCAGAGCGCCAGAGTGAGGGCCAAGAAACTTACCGCGACCGGAGACGCCGTGGGCAGCGTCCCGGGAGGTGGGACCCGCGGCGCCGAGGCAGAAGCCCCCAAACAACACACCCACGCGCGAGTCCGGGCAGCTGCTACCTCGAGTGGGGGGCGCGCCCGGGGAGGGGGGGGCAGAGGAAGCCGCAGCCGGCGGACGCGGCCGCCGCATAAATAAACGGGGCGGGCGCTAGCGAGAGGGCTGCGGGTGGCGCGGGGCTAGAGCCGGGGCGAAGCGGCGGCCGCGGAGCTGCACGCGCCGGCGTGTCTCGCGCTTTCTCGGAGGCTCGCGCTGTCTCGCGCAGCCGCTCCCCCCACAGGGATCTGTGTGTGTGTATGTGTGTGTGTGTGTCTGAGTGTGCGCTGGCAGGCGCGCGCACCCGGCCGCGCGCGCGTGTTGTTGGCAATGCAAACTGTACACACACGGCGCGCGGGGCTGCCTCTCCTCCGAGGGGCGGGGTGGGGGACAGGACGCCGCAGAGGATTCTGAAGTACTGCCAGACCACTTGTTTGTTTTGTTTTACTTTGCGTTGTTATTGTCGTTGTTGCTGTTGATCCAAAAAGTGGTTTGGTACCAGCTGGTTAGGATGCCTTTCTCCCCCGTCCACCTATTTACCTCTCCCCTCCCCCACGCCCCTTCCCTAACTTCTTTAAGCGCGGGGAAACGCAGGGCAGAATATTGTTCGGATTTTCAGCGGAGCCTCCTGGCTGACGTCAGGTCCACCTGCTATGTAAACAACCCGCTGGAGAACTTGTTTGTGCGGCACCAGAGCTTCCCCCACCCCCACACTTCTCCCCACCTCCTGCTCCGCCTTCTCCCGCTCGCCCCAGACGGCGAGTCAGGGAAGGGGGTGGGGAGGGAGGCGAGAACAAAACCGTATGCTGTATTGGCAAAGCCGAGTTGTGTCTGCTGCTTCTTGGCAGTCCCCAAAGTACGTCCTCTCAGCAGACGGAGCTGCTGGCAAATGAAACAGGGGATTCCACTTGAAGTGCAGAAAGCCTCGAAGGGATCCAAAGCCCTCGGTGGCAGGGAGTTAAAAGTATGTGGTAGTCGGAAAGAGAGAACCGAGCGTACGTTAAAGCGCTGATTGGCCTTTCTTTTCACGGTGTGCGCCTCTGCGGCCTGGGGTGGATAGAGGCCGAGTGTCTTTCTCTTCGTTGTTGCCCTGGTTCCTGTCTCAGTTGGGCCAAGGAGTTCTCGGGCTTCCTCGTGGTCGCGCAGCCCAGGTCACCGGGGCGCGGCTTGGAAGGAAGGGGCCGCCGAGCTGGGACTTTCAGGGTCCGAGGCTTTCGGGAAGGGCCCTATCAGTGACTGAGGGGAGCAAAAGTAACCGGAAAGAAAGGAAAGAAGAAACTGCCAGAGCCTGCCCTGCGCGCACTTCAAAGCCGAGGCGCCCGCGTGGGGGATACGTGGGACCGGCCTCCAGCCCTGGGTCCCGGCTCCTATCAGCGGGGAGTGACCCGGCTGGGCTGCCCGCGCAGTACCCAGGGGGGTGACAGGGAAAAGGCCGAGGGAGGACAGGGCGGCCCCGGAGGGGACGCGCGACAGGAAAGGTGGCGAGGGGCTTCCTCCGGAGCCCCAGCCCAGCCAGGGGCCGGCGCTCTCTCCCCACGGTTCTCCCGCCGGTCCTCCCCTGCCAGCGGGCCGCCGTCTCCGCGCGCCGCTGCCTGAGCCCGCTGCTCAGCTCACAAGTCAGTCGCAAAGCGTGGCGTTCCGAGAGGCGCTGAAACTTTCCTCCAAATAGCTGCGGCCAAGAGGCCGTGGTGAACGGAGCCTGGCCACCGGCTGTTTCCCGGCCCTCTTCCTCCCTGGGGAAAGAACGGCTAACTTGAACCCCTCCGGTGGCAGAAGAGGGAGTACTGGTTGGGGAGACTGGCGAACAGCATTAACTTGTGTTTTTGAATCTTTCCTTTCCTCAAAGAGCAGCGCGCCCTTTCTCTAAAGGGCAGACGCGAGCTCACACACACACTTGGCACCAACCCTTTCCTTCAGAACCCGCGGTTCTCCCAGGGAGGAAGCAGCCCTGGCACCCACGTCGGTAAACACTCCGTCAGGGTTTTTTTAGTGAAACCAATTAAGTCAATATGCCACGGGGCTGGCCCTGTGAGGACGGCCCCTGCCAGGAGGAAGAGGAACGAGGTAGAGTTGGGCTTTGAATTGCGGTTCTTTCCTGAGCTTTTCAACTCCGGTAGTCCTCAAGTGCTGTGCCTGCAGACTGTGTTCTCACTGTTTTTTTAAACCGTCTTTTTTGAAATGCAGGCTGAACAGCGGACAAATAATCCGAATCTTTTAAAAGTGGGAGCAGAGAGAGAACTAGCAGTAATTAAATTTAGAAAACAGCCCCAAATGGCCCTACCTCGCCCTTTTGAAAAGGTGGGGATAATTTTATGTTAAGTAATCTGCATTTATGCTTCACTAGGAAACCTCAATAAAAACGGATTCTGAATTAACTTGAAACTATTTTGGAAGAGAGAAGAGTAAAGGACGTGGAAATCATTGGAAAGCTGAGGATGTACCTTTCCAGAGGGGTTGTCATTGAAGGGAACAGAACAGTCAAAAGGTGGACAGCTTCTCACTTCTTTTCCTTCTTCTTCCCCCTCGTACATGGACCCCACTGACTTCCCTTTCTCTCCAGGTGAACCGAGTAAGTGAGCGGGAAAGGTTTATTGTAAAAGAGCCTGGGCCACTTGGAAGATCAAGTTCCCAGCGAGGAGAAAGAGTAACCGGTTAGGGTCTCAAGACTTGGAGAGAAACGAGTTTAGTTAACCTTTCACTTTTCTGTACACAAAGACACCTTTTGGTGAAATTCGCAGCCACTAACGTTTCTGTCTGGCAAGTACAGATAGCCAAGAGGTGCGAAAGGACATCTCAGTCGGAGGAGCATCTATTTATGAATGAGTACCCTTCCGCGGCCTCTTTCTCCATGAGACTGAGCCTGCAGCTCCTTAGTGCCCCGCTCAACTTCGCCCCCATTATCTCCTCCTCGCTGGCTTCCCTGCCCCGGGCCTCCAACTCATCCCGCAGGGAGGCTGTTCAAGGAGTTGGGAAAACAGATCCTACTAGGAGCCGCTGCCCTTGGTGGACCCCCCGGCTGCAGCCAATGGGCTGGGCCCGGGTTCGAGAGGTGAAAGTTCAGGCTCGGGGCTCGCAGCTCGCCTCGCCTCTCTGGCCGCCTCCCTTTCAGCCCCCGCCGCTGGCTACACTGCAGACAGGGCCCAGCTACCAGGGGCCGCCACGGTGGCATGTAGTTTGTTGATGGGTGGTCATAAAATATATTTATTTGCAATTCCTTGAACTCGTCCACCACTCCCCCCCCAGCACGGCCCGAACACTGCAGGCTTTGTTCGCCTCAGCTGCTGCTGGAGCCGGCCGGGTTTAGCTCTCTGTGCTAGCAGACTCCAAAAAAAGTTGAAGTGGAATAGTAGGAAAACCGGGTTTCCGCAGCAGAGGAAAACGCTGAAAGAGCAAACAGCGATCGAATAGTTTTGTTTTGCACAAGTCACTGGTCAGCCCATTGGATCAAGGCAGCCTTGAAACGAAACGCTGCATCTCGGAAAGAGTAGGAAAGCCAAATTCTGTCCCTGTAGTCGCTGTGCAGGGTCACAGCCTTTGGTTCAGGTCTCCTTTGCAACACGTGGATCTGCAAAAGTCATTTAAAGAGGTCCCAGAAGAAAGTTCAGCAGGACCACTGGGTGAATGAGGATGTTTCACCAAGTGGACCTCAAAGCTCCTTCACGAAAGTTTATTTGATTTCAAGTTTATTTTACGACGAAACCACAAATCAACAAAATCTGAGACACTACTCTAGTACGGTCCTAGAAAAAGATAAATTCGTTTTAAATGGTCTGTCAGCACATCCTGTGCGAAATAAAACACTGCAAATGAGACTAAGTGAAACCAAGATGAAGGAAAGCGATGTACGCGAATGACAAGTTAGAAATGTTAGTTTAGTGCTTCTCCGAGTGAAACCTCTTTGACTTTAAGTTATTTTTTTATAAAAATATAATTTTTCACACACTTAAGTCTGTTTTTTCCAAAACTTTCAGTCAAACAGCAACTCATTTTCTCTTTCAGAGCCGTTTTATCTGTATAATTGTGAATTGTGCTTAAATTTCAACTGACTTGGAAAAACCGCTGAGAGAGAGGTAAGGGGGTGTTTTTAAATTATTATTTTTTTCCTGTTAGAAATGCTATCTTCAAAATTGTGCTACTCACTTCAAATAGCCTGTAACAAAAGTCTTAAATGCAAGGTAAAGTATTTTTTCTTTCACACAGAAAAACAGGCACATATCAGATTCCTATGTTTTCACATCCACTACAGTTTTCTGAAGATAAGCAAATAAGCAGACTCCTTTTAGAAGAGTTTTCCCCATTCTCCTCCCTGACACATTTAGGTAAAAGAGAAAATTCTAATTTCACCGAAGTCAAATCAAGGGTAATCTATGTTAACATCAAACTGAACGGAGATATTGCAAAATTGGTGGAGTTACACCACCATCTGTCGTTAAGCTTAGGGACTACAAAATTTGGTACCTAAAATAAATCTTAATGAGCTTTCCCAACTTTTTTTAAAAAGTTACAATATTTTTCATTTGTGTTTTTGTAACATATACCCTGAATTTACCTGGATCCTGAAGCGATAAATATTTGTTCATAAACCCTCTCTTCTATGTGGGTTCTCTTATCTTCAGAAAATTAAAAAAGTACTGCACGGCTGGCAGCCTTCACAAAAAGCCCTTTGGCATCAGCTGTGGTCCTGCAGATTTCCTCTGGCCTGCTCCTGACTTCTAGTAGGCTACTGGCAAGGACTGTGGAGACTCAAAAACAGGGGCTACCCATGTTCTCCAGTGGGTAACACACTCTTAGTTCTCTCTCAAATGTTGCCTAGTTCATTGCTAGTACTGTATATCTAATCTTGAAAAATGTAACCACAGCATATCACTGCTAAGAGGTTGGCTCTAGGTGTCCTAAAATTTTGATTGAAAGGCACTTAATGCTAGATTCCAGTTTTAGCTGATCTTGCTGGAAAGACAAAGATCAATTGCTCTGGGATGGAATCTTGCAGGCTAAGTAGGTCCTATACCCAGGAAAGCTTTATCCATATGAATATAGAAAGGGGATAACTATTGAATAAAGAATTCCAATACTGAATCAAAAGCCTCCATCAAGCAGTGAAGACTCCATTTTTTTTCTCACAACCCTCCAATGACATAGTATTGATATTATACCTATATTTCTAAGGATCTTAAAATATTTTACTAGAATGTTGTACCCCTTTCTGTGTTAAGGACTTGATTACCAAATTTCTATTTTCCAGAAAGTAAAAAATAATAAAAATAAAGTCTAATGGTTTGCGTATATTAGTAACACATCAACTAAAAATGATGTTAACTTGAATCACAAATTTGTCTATATTTGACCAACCTTGACCCACATACTACAATTTAATATGGTTCAATTTAATAGAGCCTAGATTTTTCTGAGACATAATCTATCTCCATACTAGTAAGCAAAGTTACATTACCTCCTACACGTTGATTCAAATACGTGGAACTTCCTGATGTAAGAGCTCTTTGCCTGTTAATGTTTCTAACATGAAGTTAATCTTAAACTAGGTATGTCTCTGAATTACTATGAAATTTTATAACTAAAGGAAAATTCAAGGTATTCTGGTCCAATATCCTCATTTTAAATATCATTAAGCAAAGCCAGACATGGAGGAAGGTTACACAGCTAGTTAGTTGGTAAAACTTCAATAGATATTGAGCTATTTTGTGTTTCTAAACATACAGTCATATTCCTTTCTGTTACTTCAGAAAAGGTTTTTTTTGTTTTCATTTTTGTTTTTGTTTTTTTGGCCATACACCTTTATGTCTTTACAGTTTCTTCACATCCATCGAAACTGATGTGGTTCAGTTATAGTAATAGCCTTGGGTTTTATTACCTTGGATTTTATTAAAGTATTAAAGGTGTTAACTGTCATGTCATATCCACTATAATACATAGGAGGAAAAAAGTCTGATGACTTGTTTCTCTTGAAAGTCAATTAGACTCTACAAGGTTTCTTCAATACTGTAAAGAGGTTCATTGCAAGTGTTCATCATAGAAAAACTGATGGCAAGAGGTGCTAAAATAAACCACAGTTTATGATATTTTTCAGGGTTAATTATCTCCAGAGACTCATAAGAGAAACCCATAATCTCATCAGCAGCTTACCTCCACTACAGTTTTAAGATATAAAGACTAACAAAATATAATATTAATTTTTTAAAAGCTATGAGCAAAAAAGGACTATTTCAAGATTTGAATCAGTATAGATTTTTATTTTAATAACCATATGGTTCCTATAAGCATAGTAGTTTACCCAAAGAACATACAGAGGTTATTAATTGTGACAAATCATAAAAAGATTCAATCATTTATCTTATTTCCTTCCCCTTCTTCTCCTTCTCATTCTCCTTCTGTATCTCCTTCTTTCTATTTTCCTCCTCCTCCTTTTTCTTCTTTCTGCCGTGATCTTTGTCACTATCCTCACAACCACAACTTTCCAATTTTTCCGTAGATATTTCTCTTATGAGCTCCAGATCAATTTATTCGATTGCTTATTAATAATTCCATTTGGATTGTGCAATGGTACCAATTTGCCCTCTTTTCTCCTTGGCCAGCTGCTCCTTATGCCACCTGGTTGGCATAACTATTGGATCCAAGCAGTAATCCAATAGTTAATGGTACCTTAATTCACCCAGTCCCCAAAGCCAAAGCAATGCAAGTCATATCTGCCAACTCCTCCATCTTCTCAAATCCAAGCAGCATTGGGCCACGTTCATTGTTAACTATTAATTTTTCCATCATCATCTTCCATCTGTCTTCATGATTATTGCCTTATATTTTCGATTATCAATCCTTTATAATTATCGATCCTTTATAATTTTTTACATGATCAATCTTGATTACTGTCTAATCACCTTCCCTACTTTCAGTCTCTCTCTGTTCCAGTTCATCCTCCTCGTTGCTTTCCAAGACACAACTAAAACACATGTTACTTAGAATCAGGCGAAGGTTTTCTGCAGTCAATGGAGTCAAATCTTAAATATTTAGTCTGGGACAACAAAGATGTGTAGCAAATATGAGATATTTAATAGTCTTTTTTGGCTTGAATGAATGAATGAGTGAAAATCATGCCCCAGAAAAATATATTTCATGTATAAAATATACCCTGTCAGAATATTATCAAATGTATTTTTTACCTGTATATTATTTTTAGCAAATCTATATGTTTGCTTTGCTATCGAAACATCTAGCTAAAATAGTTATAACTGATGATTTTCATATTAAAGAACTTAGCAGATTGCTATAAATGTAAATTAAATCTGGCATTCAAATTCTCAACTGCATTATTTAATGGCTCAACAAATATTTATATATTAAACACTGTGGTAGGTGTTCAGGGAATTAAAGATGTGTAAGATTAGGTCCATAACAAAACCTCACATTCTAATGAGGGAAGTAAGATATTGTAAGTAGATTAATTCAATAAAACACGAGTTTCAATAAACTATAAGATAGAGGTCTATCCAAGACATTGTAAGATTAGAAAACAGTTCTTAAGGTTACAGTAAGAAAATAAACACAGCCCTATTTTTGTTTCTGATAATCACTTAAAAATAAATCTAACAATGTATCTTTGAACTAAAAATATTCATTTTACCAAATACTTGCCTCAAAAAATTTATACTCCCTGGACAAAAGCATGAAGTGTGATAAAAATACGATAATATCAAAGACAATGGTGGGTTTAACAACTATGAAGAGGGACCCAGTCTCCTTAAAGTATGTTACTCTTCCATAGATGCACTTTTATGAAAAGAGAATTTTTAATTTGTTATTTTACCACAGGAAAATAATTTTATAATAGAAACTGAAAAAAAGCGAAAGTAAAGGAAATTTAAAAACTGAAATGAATGTAAAAGAACAAAAATGTTCTGAGTTTTAACTTTAAGTTCTCGGATACATGTGCAGAACATGCAGGTTTGTTACATAGGTATACATGTGCCATGGTGGTTTGCTACATCTATCAACCTGTCATCTAGGTTTTAAGCCCAGCAACCATGTGACTGAACTTGGAAGCATACCCTTTTTCCCCAGTTGAATCTTCTTGAGATAACTGGAACCCTGGCTAACAGCTTAATAACCTCAAGAGAGAATCTGGGCAAGAACCACTCAGGTAAGCCATTCCTGTATACCTGACCCTCAAAACTCTAATAAATATTTGTTGATTTAAAGCTGCTAAATTTGAGGTTAGTTGTTACACAGCAATAGATAGTAGAAAAAAACATTGATAAGGAAGGTTATATTTAAGGCCGGGTGCAGTGGCTCACACCTGTAATCCCAGAACTTTGGGAGGCCAAGGCAGGTGGATCACGAGGTTGAGAGTTCAAGACTAGCCTGGCCAAGATGGTGAAACCCCGTGTCTACTAAAAATACAAAAATTAGCCAGGTGCAGTGGCAGGCACCTGTAATTCCAGCTACTCAGAAGGCTGAGGCAGGAGAATAGCTTGAACCCTGGGGGCAGAGGCTGCAGTGAGCCAAGATGGCACCACTGCACTCCAGCCTGAGAAACAAAGTTAGACTCCATCTCAAACAACAACAACAACAACAACAACAACAACAACACAGAGAGAGAGAGAGAAAGATTACATTTAAGTTGTAAAATTTCAGGTTTTTTTTTTTTTTTAGAATTANCAGAACCCGCGGTTCTCCCAGGGAGGAAGCAGCCCTGGCACCCACGTCGGTAAACACTCCGTCAGGGTTTTTTTAGTGAAACCAATTAAGTCAATATGCCACGGGGCTGGCCCTGTGAGGACGGCCCCTGCCAGGAGGAAGAGGAACGAGGTAGAGTTGGGCTTTGAATTGCGGTTCTTTCCTGAGCTTTTCAACTCCGGTAGTCCTCAAGTGCTGTGCCTGCAGACTGTGTTCTCACTGTTTTTTTAAACCGTCTTTTTTGAAATGCAGGCTGAACAGCGGACAAATAATCCGAATCTTTTAAAAGTGGGAGCAGAGAGAGAACTAGCAGTAATTAAATTTAGAAAACAGCCCCAAATGGCCCTACCTCGCCCTTTTGAAAAGGTGGGGATAATTTTATGTTAAGTAATCTGCATTTATGCTTCACTAGGAAACCTCAATAAAAACGGATTCTGAATTAACTTGAAACTATTTTGGAAGAGAGAAGAGTAAAGGACGTGGAAATCATTGGAAAGCTGAGGATGTACCTTTCCAGAGGGGTTGTCATTGAAGGGAACAGAACAGTCAAAAGGTGGACAGCTTCTCACTTCTTTTCCTTCTTCTTCCCCCTCGTACATGGACCCCACTGACTTCCCTTTCTCTCCAGGTGAACCGAGTAAGTGAGCGGGAAAGGTTTATTGTAAAAGAGCCTGGGCCACTTGGAAGATCAAGTTCCCAGCGAGGAGAAAGAGTAACCGGTTAGGGTCTCAAGACTTGGAGAGAAACGAGTTTAGTTAACCTTTCACTTTTCTGTACACAAAGACACCTTTTGGTGAAATTCGCAGCCACTAACGTTTCTGTCTGGCAAGTACAGATAGCCAAGAGGTGCGAAAGGACATCTCAGTCGGAGGAGCATCTATTTATGAATGAGTACCCTTCCGCGGCCTCTTTCTCCATGAGACTGAGCCTGCAGCTCCTTAGTGCCCCGCTCAACTTCGCCCCCATTATCTCCTCCTCGCTGGCTTCCCTGCCCCGGGCCTCCAACTCATCCCGCAGGGAGGCTGTTCAAGGAGTTGGGAAAACAGATCCTACTAGGAGCCGCTGCCCTTGGTGGACCCCCCGGCTGCAGCCAATGGGCTGGGCCCGGGTTCGAGAGGTGAAAGTTCAGGCTCGGGGCTCGCAGCTCGCCTCGCCTCTCTGGCCGCCTCCCTTTCAGCCCCCGCCGCTGGCTACACTGCAGACAGGGCCCAGCTACCAGGGGCCGCCACGGTGGCATGTAGTTTGTTGATGGGTGGTCATAAAATATATTTATTTGCAATTCCTTGAACTCGTCCACCACTCCCCCCCCAGCACGGCCCGAACACTGCAGGCTTTGTTCGCCTCAGCTGCTGCTGGAGCCGGCCGGGTTTAGCTCTCTGTGCTAGCAGACTCCAAAAAAAGTTGAAGTGGAATAGTAGGAAAACCGGGTTTCCGCAGCAGAGGAAAACGCTGAAAGAGCAAACAGCGATCGAATAGTTTTGTTTTGCACAAGTCACTGGTCAGCCCATTGGATCAAGGCAGCCTTGAAACGAAACGCTGCATCTCGGAAAGAGTAGGAAAGCCAAATTCTGTCCCTGTAGTCGCTGTGCAGGGTCACAGCCTTTGGTTCAGGTCTCCTTTGCAACACGTGGATCTGCAAAAGTCATTTAAAGAGGTCCCAGAAGAAAGTTCAGCAGGACCACTGGGTGAATGAGGATGTTTCACCAAGTGGACCTCAAAGCTCCTTCACGAAAGTTTATTTGATTTCAAGTTTATTTTACGACGAAACCACAAATCAACAAAATCTGAGACACTACTCTAGTACGGTCCTAGAAAAAGATAAATTCGTTTTAAATGGTCTGTCAGCACATCCTGTGCGAAATAAAACACTGCAAATGAGACTAAGTGAAACCAAGATGAAGGAAAGCGATGTACGCGAATGACAAGTTAGAAATGTTAGTTTAGTGCTTCTCCGAGTGAAACCTCTTTGACTTTAAGTTATTTTTTTATAAAAATATAATTTTTCACACACTTAAGTCTGTTTTTTCCAAAACTTTCAGTCAAACAGCAACTCATTTTCTCTTTCAGAGCCGTTTTATCTGTATAATTGTGAATTGTGCTTAAATTTCAACTGACTTGGAAAAACCGCTGAGAGAGAGGTAAGGGGGTGTTTTTAAATTATTATTTTTTTCCTGTTAGAAATGCTATCTTCAAAATTGTGCTACTCACTTCAAATAGCCTGTAACAAAAGTCTTAAATGCAAGGTAAAGTATTTTTTCTTTCACACAGAAAAACAGGCACATATCAGATTCCTATGTTTTCACATCCACTACAGTTTTCTGAAGATAAGCAAATAAGCAGACTCCTTTTAGAAGAGTTTTCCCCATTCTCCTCCCTGACACATTTAGGTAAAAGAGAAAATTCTAATTTCACCGAAGTCAAATCAAGGGTAATCTATGTTAACATCAAACTGAACGGAGATATTGCAAAATTGGTGGAGTTACACCACCATCTGTCGTTAAGCTTAGGGACTACAAAATTTGGTACCTAAAATAAATCTTAATTAGCTTTCCCAACTTTTTTTAAAAAGTTACAATATTTTTCATTTGTGTTTTTGTAACATATACCCTGAATTTACCTGGATCCTGAAGCGATAAATATTTGTTCATAAACCCTCTCTTCTATGTGGGTTCTCTTATCTTCAGAAAATTAAAAAAGTACTGCACGGCTGGCAGCCTTCACAAAAAGCCCTTTGGCATCAGCTGTGGTCCTGCAGATTTCCTCTGGCCTGCTCCTGACTTCTAGTAGGCTACTGGCAAGGACTGTGGAGACTCAAAAACAGGGGCTACCCATGTTCTCCAGTGGGTAACACACTCTTAGTTCTCTCTCAAATGTTGCCTAGTTCATTGCTAGTACTGTATATCTAATCTTGAAAAATGTAACCACAGCATATCACTGCTAAGAGGTTGGCTCTAGGTGTCCTAAAATTTTGATTGAAAGGCACTTAATGCTAGATTCCAGTTTTAGCTGATCTTGCTGGAAAGACAAAGATCAATTGCTCTGGGATGGAATCTTGCAGGCTAAGTAGGTCCTATACCCAGGAAAGCTTTATCCATATGAATATAGAAAGGGGATAACTATTGAATAAAGAATTCCAATACTGAATCAAAAGCCTCCATCAAGCAGTGAAGACTCCATTTTTTTTCTCACAACCCTCCAATGACATAGTATTGATATTATACCTATATTTCTAAGGATCTTAAAATATTTTACTAGAATGTTGTACCCCTTTCTGTGTTAAGGACTTGATTACCAAATTTCTATTTTCCAGAAAGTAAAAAATAATAAAAATAAAGTCTAATGGTTTGCGTATATTAGTAACACATCAACTAAAAATGATGTTAACTTGAATCACAAATTTGTCTATATTTGACCAACCTTGACCCACATACTACAATTTAATATGGTTCAATTTAATAGAGCCTAGATTTTTCTGAGACATAATCTATCTCCATACTAGTAAGCAAAGTTACATTACCTCCTACACGTTGATTCAAATACGTGGAACTTCCTGATGTAAGAGCTCTTTGCCTGTTAATGTTTCTAACATGAAGTTAATCTTAAACTAGGTATGTCTCTGAATTACTATGAAATTTTATAACTAAAGGAAAATTCAAGGTATTCTGGTCCAATATCCTCATTTTAAATATCATTAAGCAAAGCCAGACATGGAGGAAGGTTACACAGCTAGTTAGTTGGTAAAACTTCAATAGATATTGAGCTATTTTGTGTTTCTAAACATACAGTCATATTCCTTTCTGTTACTTCAGAAAAGGTTTTTTTTGTTTTCATTTTTGTTTTTGTTTTTTTGGCCATACACCTTTATGTCTTTACAGTTTCTTCACATCCATCGAAACTGATGTGGTTCAGTTATAGTAATAGCCTTGGGTTTTATTACCTTGGATTTTATTAAAGTATTAAAGGTGTTAACTGTCATGTCATATCCACTATAATACATAGGAGGAAAAAAGTCTGATGACTTGTTTCTCTTGAAAGTCAATTAGACTCTACAAGGTTTCTTCAATACTGTAAAGAGGTTCATTGCAAGTGTTCATCATAGAAAAACTGATGGCAAGAGGTGCTAAAATAAACCACAGTTTATGATATTTTTCAGGGTTAATTATCTCCAGAGACTCATAAGAGAAACCCATAATCTCATCAGCAGCTTACCTCCACTACAGTTTTAAGATATAAAGACTAACAAAATATAATATTAATTTTTTAAAAGCTATGAGCAAAAAAGGACTATTTCAAGATTTGAATCAGTATAGATTTTTATTTTAATAACCATATGGTTCCTATAAGCATAGTAGTTTACCCAAAGAACATACAGAGGTTATTAATTGTGACAAATCATAAAAAGATTCAATCATTTATCTTATTTCCTTCCCCTTCTTCTCCTTCTCATTCTCCTTCTGTATCTCCTTCTTTCTATTTTCCTCCTCCTCCTTTTTCTTCTTTCTGCCGTGATCTTTGTCACTATCCTCACAACCACAACTTTCCAATTTTTCCGTAGATATTTCTCTTATGAGCTCCAGATCAATTTATTCGATTGCTTATTAATAATTCCATTTGGATTGTGCAATGGTACCAATTTGCCCTCTTTTCTCCTTGGCCAGCTGCTCCTTATGCCACCTGGTTGGCATAACTATTGGATCCAAGCAGTAATCCAATAGTTAATGGTACCTTAATTCACCCAGTCCCCAAAGCCAAAGCAATGCAAGTCATATCTGCCAACTCCTCCATCTTCTCAAATCCAAGCAGCATTGGGCCACGTTCATTGTTAACTATTAATTTTTCCATCATCATCTTCCATCTGTCTTCATGATTATTGCCTTATATTTTCGATTATCAATCCTTTATAATTATCGATCCTTTATAATTTTTTACATGATCAATCTTGATTACTGTCTAATCACCTTCCCTACTTTCAGTCTCTCTCTGTTCCAGTTCATCCTCCTCGTTGCTTTCCAAGACACAACTAAAACACATGTTACTTAGAATCAGGCGAAGGTTTTCTGCAGTCAATGGAGTCAAATCTTAAATATTTAGTCTGGGACAACAAAGATGTGTAGCAAATATGAGATATTTAATAGTCTTTTTTGGCTTGAATGAATGAATGAGTGAAAATCATGCCCCAGAAAAATATATTTCATGTATAAAATATACCCTGTCAGAATATTATCAAATGTATTTTTTACCTGTATATTATTTTTAGCAAATCTATATGTTTGCTTTGCTATCGAAACATCTAGCTAAAATAGTTATAACTGATGATTTTCATATTAAAGAACTTAGCAGATTGCTATAAATGTAAATTAAATCTGGCATTCAAATTCTCAACTGCATTATTTAATGGCTCAACAAATATTTATATATTAAACACTGTGGTAGGTGTTCAGGGAATTAAAGATGTGTAAGATTAGGTCCATAACAAAACCTCACATTCTAATGAGGGAAGTAAGATATTGTAAGTAGATTAATTCAATAAAACACGAGTTTCAATAAACTATAAGATAGAGGTCTATCCAAGACATTGTAAGATTAGAAAACAGTTCTTAAGGTTACAGTAAGAAAATAAACACAGCCCTATTTTTGTTTCTGATAATCACTTAAAAATAAATCTAACAATGTATCTTTGAACTAAAAATATTCATTTTACCAAATACTTGCCTCAAAAAATTTATACTCCCTGGACAAAAGCATGAAGTGTGATAAAAATACGATAATATCAAAGACAATGGTGGGTTTAACAACTATGAAGAGGGACCCAGTCTCCTTAAAGTATGTTACTCTTCCATAGATGCACTTTTATGAAAAGAGAATTTTTAATTTGTTATTTTACCACAGGAAAATAATTTTATAATAGAAACTGAAAAAAAGCGAAAGTAAAGGAAATTTAAAAACTGAAATGAATGTAAAAGAACAAAAATGTTCTGAGTTTTAACTTTAAGTTCTCGGATACATGTGCAGAACATGCAGGTTTGTTACATAGGTATACATGTGCCATGGTGGTTTGCTACATCTATCAACCTGTCATCTAGGTTTTAAGCCCAGCAACCATGTGACTGAACTTGGAAGCATACCCTTTTTCCCCAGTTGAATCTTCTTGAGATAACTGGAACCCTGGCTAACAGCTTAATAACCTCAAGAGAGAATCTGGGCAAGAACCACTCAGGTAAGCCATTCCTGTATACCTGACCCTCAAAACTCTAATAAATATTTGTTGATTTAAAGCTGCTAAATTTGAGGTTAGTTGTTACACAGCAATAGATAGTAGAAAAAAACATTGATAAGGAAGGTTATATTTAAGGCCGGGTGCAGTGGCTCACACCTGTAATCCCAGAACTTTGGGAGGCCAAGGCAGGTGGATCACGAGGTTGAGAGTTCAAGACTAGCCTGGCCAAGATGGTGAAACCCCGTGTCTACTAAAAATACAAAAATTAGCCAGGTGCAGTGGCAGGCACCTGTAATTCCAGCTACTCAGAAGGCTGAGGCAGGAGAATAGCTTGAACCCTGGGGGCAGAGGCTGCAGTGAGCCAAGATGGCACCACTGCACTCCAGCCTGAGAAACAAAGTTAGACTCCATCTCAAACAACAACAACAACAACAACAACAACAACAACACAGAGAGAGAGAGAGAAAGATTACATTTAAGTTGTAAAATTTCAGGTTTTTTTTTTTTTTTTAGAATTACCTCCAATCAACATCCTCTGGTAAAACTGGATTTATCTTAAGCATAGTACAAACGTTAAAGATAAAATTACATTTCAATCCTTACTTTTTATTTTATTTATTGAAAAGAGATATTACACATTCTGTAATATAAGTAAATAGCATTTCTGCATATGACAAGCACATTTCATGAACGAGCAGGATATTTGAATACCATTTACAACATTGTTTCTGAAAAAATGCATTCCAAGTTTTGGGCTTGCAAGAGAATCCATTTTAATTTGGCAAATTCCTATATATGTCTATCAAAAATCATATGGAAAAAGACTTTTTAAGCTTTGATTACCTTGGACAGGATAACTAAGTATTTTCAGTCTTGTACCAGGTAAATGAGTAAAAACAATCTATAAACTGAGAGAATAAGACTGGATTCTCAGTTCATATTTAATTGTAAGAAACAATCATTGTCTCTTGAGATTTTTTAAATCAGGTTATAGCACAGTTACAGTAGCTGAGTAGAGAATGTCAATGCAAGTTCTAAATTTGTTTAGCAAAAATTAACAAATCAATAATTTTTTATCAAATTACAATATGCATATCAAGACAATGGGTTTCCTAATCTGTTAATAAGTATACCTCTGTCTTTACATTAGAAAAATAAGAATTTTATGCCTAATTTTTTAGAAAGTTTAAATTATAGAAAGCCATAGCAAGCCATTTCTAGATCCTGATCATATTGATTATATAATCAGTTTTAATAATATCAATATTGCCTTGTGATTTAAACAAACTGGTAAAGTTAAAAAGGCATATAAAATAATTTCCATGATAGGAATATGCAATGTGAGCATATTATTTATTTATTTTGATAATATTCTAAGAGTATATGAACACCAAGTACATATTTGAGTTTACTTCAAGACTATTATACAGAATATTCTCAGTGTTTTCATGATCATAAATAAATATGGTTCCTCTCATAAGAATATATGATATGTATTAGACAGATAAATTTCTGCTAAAGCGAGATTTCATTTCTTTACCCAAAGATTCTTACATTTTCTGACTTTTTTTGAAGTTATAAAAAATCTTTTTATTACTTCTGTGATCCTTTGTCCATCATGTTGTTGATTCATCTTCTGTAACAATTCTCTTTTCCACCTCCTCACTAAATTCTGTGAATCAGGATCAAAGACAAAGATGTCAGAACTAGTGAAAGAAATGTATGATATTTTAACCAATTGAAGAAAACTCATTGATACCCTCTATGGTTTTTTCAAATAACTAGGTCATTAAGGATCATAAATCATAAAGTATCATTGCTAGAAAAAAATGGATATCTGTTAAGCAAAAATCCATGTTCATTAGTCCATGATCCTATGTGCAATCAAGTTGAGGTAATTTATTTTTACATAAAGGATATGAAAACTCTATGTTGGAACATAATGCTATTGGGAAAAGGCATGCAAAAATGAACCACTGAAGGCAATTTGACCTCTAAAATGTGATTAGTAAGATGAGCTGTACCTTGCAGATTTTACCAGGGAAATGTGGCAAGCATATGTAAGACTTTCAAAGGAAAGGAAGTTCATACAGCTGTTTGACTGTGAGAATTAGATAAACTATAGTCATAAAACATAAACCCTTTTACTTCCTGAATTCAATTCAGTTTGATTCATTTCAGCAAATATTTATTGAGTCCATATTATTTGTCTGTCAATATTTAATAGCTTAGTATCATAATCTTTGGGTTAGATAAGAGCTTAGAGGTCCCCTAATCCAAGATTCTTCCCAAAGGAAGAATTTGGGTATGGATTTTTGTTCTGAAGTGATATTTCTTGGAGTCTTTTCATTAAAAGTAGTCAGGAAACAGAGTCCAGAGATGGCTAACCACCCAAACTCTTTCCCAAATTTCTTGCATTTCAAAGTAAGTGTCCTTAAAACTTTTCTTGATTACACATTGAGCAGATTACCTCTGGAAATTTATAGCCTAAACTGGAACTGTAGTACTTATTTCCTGGAAGCTTGCTGTTTCTGCCTCCACTCCCCCAGGCAAACCTAGATTTCTTGTCAATTCTTTGTTATTTCTTTCTAAAGGTTTATAAACTAGAGCTAACTCTCGATCCCTCTACAACAGGGCCTGGGGTCAGCCTTCTCACCTAAGAGACTCATTGTAGAGGGATCGAGAGTTAGCTCTAGTTTATAAACCTTGCATTTTCATTGCCTCCTCACTATTGGCTTTGGATAGAGCGTGGGATTCTTATTTTGCTTAGTAGCCACCTTGAACTTTATGTGGACTACCTGAGGCAAGTCCTGAATTCTACAGTCATCAAGTTCATCACGGATTTGATGCTTAGGAGGGATTCTTTTACCATCACGAGGTGACACAGCTGGAAGAGAAAACATCTAACGAGCACCTGTTCATTAGGACCAGAACAGGACCAGAAGTCCTGTTCTATTCTATGGCAGAATGTTGGGGAGTGCTTCCTTGAGAACATTCTGGAGAGATGTGGATGTTTAGGTTTCCTTTGCAGTGGATGCTTAAGTTTCCTTAAGCATAAGATAAGTTTCCTTATCTTGCCAATTCTACAGTGCCTTCTGGAGAACTCGCTGGCCAGAGAAGATAATCCTGAAGTGAAGATACAGGATAATCAGGTGCATTTACTGTTAGATATATACCTTAGTTATCAACCATAATTGAAGTCTAAGATGCTTATATCTGGGCCGGTGCAGTGGCTCATACTTGTAATCCCAGCACTTTGGGAAGCCAAAGCGAGAGGATCCGTTATGTTAAGGAGTTCAAGACTATCCTGGGGAACATAGAGAGACCCGTGTCTCTACAAAAAATTTAAAAATTAGCCGGGCGGTGGTGGCGTGTGCCTGTGGCCTCATACTCGGCAGTCTGAGGTGGGAGGATCACTTGAACCCAGGAGGTCAAGGCTGCAGTGAACCCTGATTTCACCACTGCAGGCCAGCCTGAGCAACAGAGTGTGATCTTTTCTCAAAAAGAGAAAAGAAAAAAAAGGAAACATTATCTGTATGGAGATTTGGTGGAGCAGGCTTAGGTAAAAGTATGTCAGAGATATACTATCTTTACCATTCACAGTCATTAAACAGAATAGGTGTCACTGTTATTTTGCCAACTATAGACTAACTCTAAAATATAATTTGAAAATTGTATAGCAAGAGAGATGATTGGACATAGTAATTATTGAATGGTGTTTTCTGACTTTTAAAATAATGATAGAAAAAAAAGCAAATTCACCATGAAAAATGGTTCTTCTCATTTAGAGACATTTGGGATTAACACACAATTGGTACAAGAAAGATTTACTGAGAGAAGTTTTAACCAATTGATTTTATGTTGCAATTAAAAAAATCATATAAGAAATTTGTCTTACTAGTAAGTTTTCAATTTTTTAGCTCCATATTGTGACATTTTCTATTCTAAAATAAATCTTTGACTATATTCAGGTTTTGATTACTGGTTCTGATTTTGGTAGATTTCAGACTTTCATGGAGGCAGTATACTTAAGAGTGTTTAATTTACTGATGTGTAAATGTTAACATAGATAATTCTGATAATCCTTAAAGTTAATCAGTCACTTATTAAATTAGTCCTTTTGAAAGTAAGATTAAATTTTGTCATATATTTTACAAAGTAGACATTCAAAAAAGGGACGAGAGCTACTATTTGGACAGAAGCATGCATATAAATGAAAATGACAACTCATTATACTAAAAATAAATTTATAAATTGAACTTTATCAAAATTAAAGCTTTTACTCTGTGAAAGACCCTGTTAAAAGGATGAAAAGATAAACTACTGGGATAAAATATTGGCAAACCACATATCTGAAAAAAGATTTTATCTAGAACAGATAAAGATTCTCAAAACTCAGCACTAGAAAAATGATAGTCAATTAGAAAATTGTCAAAAGACATGAGAAGACATTCCACCAAAGAGGAAATACAGATAGCAATGTGCACATGAGGCAATATTTAATCATCAGTAGCTATTACATATCCATTAGAACTGCTAATATAAAAAATGGCAGCACTATCAAAGGCTGGCAAGGCTGCGGTACAACTGGATGTCTAATGCATTGCTGGTGAGAATATAAAATGGTACAGCCACTATGAAAATTAGTGTGGCATTTTATTTTAAAATGAAACAAATTCTATACAACTGAGCAATTGCCCTCCTGGGCATTTATCCCAGAAAAATGAAAAATTAGGCCTATACAAAAACCTGTAAAGGAATTTTTATAGCAGCTTTATTTGCAGTCTCCTCAAACTGGAAAACTCAAAATATTCATCAATATGTGAATGGTTAAACAAACTGTGGTACATATATACCTGGAATACTACTCAGCAATAAAAAGGTAATGGATTATTGATACATATAATAACTTGGATGGATTAAGGACATCATGCTGAGTGAAAAAAGCCAATCTCAAGAGTCACATGGTACATGATTCCATTTATGTAACAGTCTCTACATAAATTATGGAGATGGGCACAGATTGGTGGTTTCCAGGGATTGGTGGTCATGGTTTAAGGGAAATAAGTCTGACTATAAAGGAGTAGCATAGGAGATCTTTCTTGTGACGGAACAGTTCTGTTTTTTTTATTTCTCTGGTGGCTACACAGAAATACATATGTGATAAAATGTCACAGAACCGTACATCATAACAATGTCAGTTTCCTGGTTTTAATGTTGCACTATAGTTATGTAAGGTATAACCATTGGAGGAAACAATGAAAATTGCAAAGAACCATTCTGTATATTTGAACCTTCCTGTGACTATCTATCTAATTATTTCAAAATAAATAGTAAAAAAAAAATTAAAAATGCATATGTAGAACCAATGGAGAAAGCCAAGAATTAGAAGAAAAAGGGGATTGTAATAAAACCAGGGGAGATAACTACTGCCCCCGCCCTAAGCAGACAATTTATGTCCCTGGATAATATTTAGCAAAAAAAAGTCCTTGCATTCTTCTGTTGAACAGTAATGCATATTTCCACATGTGTAAACGTTAGAGGACTCCTGGGTGTTAAAGGCATTCTGGAGGCGGATGGTGGTAATGGTTCCACAATCATGTGAGTGTGCTTCGTGCCACAGAGCTGCTGTACCCTTGGCAATGTTTGAAATGTTATTTTGTCTTGAATATATTTTACTACAAACACAATCTTGTGCCCCTTTGGGTTCCACCTATGGCAGCTGGGAAATGATTTTTCCTTTTTTGTATATTCATGATTCTTGTAGAAGGAGAGACTATGAGGGCAAAAGCTAGAGTTCAGTCCAGCAAAAAAGAAAATGAGCAAAGAAAGAACCAAATTAATTGTGACCTTTAGATTTTTAAATGCATATTATATAAAGGAATTCGGTACCTTAAAGTGACATTTAGTCTTGATTTTGTTTTCTAAAATGCCAATGGTGGTGGCGTTTATTTTTCCTGAATATAAAAATGAATATATGTTCATGGGAAAAATTACATAATAAAGAGAGAAATAAAGAAGGAAGTATAGATTAACCAAAATTCCACTATCAAGAAATTACCATTTCTTTCTTTCTTTCTTTTTTGTATTTATTTATTTATTTGAGACAGGGCCTTGCTCTGTCATCCAGGCTGAAGTGCAGTGGTGCCATCATAGCTCACTGAAGCCCGAATCTCCCAGGCTCAGAGGATCCTTCCACCTCACCACTCAAGTAGCTGGGACTACAGACATATACCACCATGCCTGGCTAATTTTTTATTTTTTGTAACAGTCGTTGTCCAGATTAGCCTTGAACTCCTGGGTTCAAGTGATCCAATCATCCTGACTTGGCCTCCCAAATTGCTTGAATTACAGATGTGAGCCACTGTGCCCAGCCAAGAAATAGCATATATTCTTCCCCAATGATTTTTGTTTATTCATCATACACATATACACACATGCACACACTCTTACACTGACACTTAAATATGCTTCAATTCACGTAACTGTTGTATATATTGTTGTATATAAATTAACCTAGAGCTATGTAAAAATTTTTAAGAAAGCAGAATATGATATATGATTGAACCATGGTTTAATCAATCAATTATTATATATCAGTTTCTGATAGAGGGGTGCTAAATTTCCTGCAATTATTATAAATTTGTCCACTTCATTTGTAACTCTGTTATTGCTTTATATTCTTTAAAAGTATGCAATTAAGTGAAAACCATTCATGATACGTTTTATCTTCTTGATATGTTATTCCTTTCATGACTACAGAGTGTTTCTCTTCATTCTTATTATTATTATGATTTTCTTCTGAGGATGGCTTAGTGGTTCCTAAAAATATTTGGAAAGATAACATTTTTAGTTTGATGCTAAGAACATTTTAATTTTCTTTTCTAAAAAATCTGTTTATTATGTGTTATTTTGTTTTCAGATTTCAAAAATTTCTAAAACTTTTGTTACTGATAATTACTATAGAACATAATTTACATGGTATTTATTTATACTTCTCTTATGAACTAGCAAAAGGATAATTTTCCCGAAATTTCATGTATGATTGATAAGAAATTTGGCTATGGAGTCACACATGTCTTCTAGTTTTAGCTTGTTAACTGTATTCTTCAGATCTTCTGTATCTTTGCTTATTTTTTGTTTGCTTAATTTAGCTGATTGGAGAAGGCTATAAAAAAACTTCTATTAGAATTGTTATTGATTGTTTACCGCCCACCCCCCCATTCAGGTCTACTATTTGTTATGCGTACTTTTGAGGCGATATTTTAGATGCATATATGTTATTGAAACATTCTTATTCTTTTATTATTTTTATAACAATGCACTGTTCTAGTATCTATTTTTATTGAGGAAAAAATGTTGCTGTCACTCTATTCTTTAGGAGTTAATATCTTTTTTATTTTTGTAGCCCTTAAAATTTTATCTTTATTTTAGCTAGGTGAATTTATTTCTAGGAAGTTCTGCTATTGTACCCTTCAAATAACACTCCCTTGTCGTGTCCTTCATTGCTCTACTTCTGAAATGCTTATGGGCTGTGTAATGGAGTTACTCGGTGTATCCCCCGTCTTTCTTAATTGTTCCTTCATATTTTCCCTCTTTTTATATCTCTAGGCTGTATTTTGCATTAGTTTCTCAGCAGTATCTTCAATTCATTAATTTATGTTATTATTATGATCTGTTTCTGGTTTAGAGTTTATCTCAAAAATTAGATCTTTATATTTCAATGATTGTATTTTTTATTATAAGTTTTTGTAATAGTTCTTTTTCTACTTACCTCTTATTTTTGAAAATTTATGCCTGATTCTATTTTATACTTGTTGTTCTTCTAATGTATATCTTGCCTTGATTTGTGTCTATGAGCGGTCCCAAACATACCTATTTTAGAGTCTCTGATTTTTCCAAGATATTAATTTTATTTGGGTGCATTCATGTTCTAATTTTGCTTTGCTGTTGTTGACTTCCAGTAGTGTGTTTGTGACTCTGATGTCCAATTCTGGCCTCACCTTTTTATCAGTTCTAACCCTGTGTCCTGTGAAGGGCACCATATTGTAATCAGTATCAACATATGATGATAATGTAATTTGTATGTACATAAAACTATAGCCAGACAGGCAGAAGAATCAGAGCCATATGTGCACTAATCACATCTAGAATTAACTTATTAGGGCTACTTAATTTACCTATGTATAAACTTTACAAGCAGCTGTTTGGGGGAAATAACCAATGAAATCATAGGACAACTATAGAATAATCAGCAGAAGCTAGAATAATCATATCTAGGACCCACATGTAAGATTTCCCAAATAAGAACTCTAGGCTTCCACATTTCAGTGACATTTGCTTCCACTGCAGGGGTGCATACTGTTTTCTCTTCCAACACTGGAAGGTAAAGTGTTTAGCAGGAGATTCAAGACCTTAAGCTAATAAGTGCTTTTGATTTAAATCTATTCCTTAGTGATGGTGTAGGCCAGGAATCAGCAAGCTTTTTCTGTGAATACCCAGATTCTAAATATTTTAGCTTTGCAGGTCATCTGGTCTCGGTTACAACTGTCCAACTCTTCATAGAAAGAGCCATAGAAAAATATTTAAGCTATTGAGAGTGCCATGTTCTAATACAGCTTTATTTATGAGCACCAGAATTTGAATTCATATCCTTTTTATATGTCACAAAATATTATATTCTTTAGATTTTTTTCACTAACATTTAAAAATGTAAAAATACCTGCTGACTATACAAAAAAAAGAACTGGATCAGATTTGTTAATTTGTGGTCTAGACAACCACTGGGAGTAAAGCAAGCATCCTAGCTAGAAAGCTACTAATAGGCCATTGCCAACACCCACCTGGACATTAAGATGATAAGGTTAAGTCCTTTTACCCCTGTCATTAAGAACTGTGTGTATGGTGTGGATTAACAGGAAAATCTGAGTTACACAGATTATATAATTGCATATTTGATAATATTTTGTCATGTTCAATAATTCAGTAATTCAATCATCACTTTAAAT
Organism: Cebus imitator; assembly: GCF_001604975.1. Lineage (NCBI taxonomy): Eukaryota > Metazoa > Chordata > Mammalia > Primates > Cebidae > Cebus > Cebus imitator. Next base: position 2,202,226 of record NW_016107405.1, on the reverse strand, counting down.
ATTCTGAAAAGTGTGCTCACTTCGGCAACATATATACTAAACATTCTGAAAAGTTTTCACATCATTACATGAAAGTTAGTGGGGTAATTGTAGCAAAGTTCATTGTAGATCTTAGATACCTTTAGTTTTGAGAGTATTTTCACATCAGATTTCTACCAGTGATTTGGAATTTTGAGTTGCAGGATCATTTTAGGGAAGAGAGATTTTCTATGTTGTTGGTTTGTTGTTTTTACCTCAGTCACCTTTAACTCTCTCTCTTTCTTCTCACCCCAATGTATTTAACAACTTTGTGTTGACTGTACCTGGTGTCCTGGTCCTACTGCCTCCCTACCTCTGACATGAGCTAGTATCAGGCACCATGCGAAACCGGTAATACTTTTTCTATCTCCTTCAATGAGTTTGACTTTGGTCCTCCTTCCTTTTGGAACATAGTCTGTCCCCTTCGATCTGCAGGAGCTAAACTCCTGGTTACCACTGCTTATAACACCAAGTATGTTTCAGCCTTACAAACTGCTTTGCATTTCTGTTCCAAGGAGATTTTTATCTTGTTACTTAGTCCAGAGTTTCTGGTTTTCTTTTTTATTTCTCACCGCTATAATTTTGAGCCAAGGGAGCACTCTTTATACAAAGTATCACTTATAATTTAATGATAGAAAATCTATATATGTATATGTGTGTGTGTGTATATATATAGTAATCAGTATATGTATATATATATACACACACACACATGTACACACACACTTGTCTGATTATTTTCTTAGTACAGATTCACTAAAGTAGAAATCCTATGTAAAGGATATGTGTAAAGTAAATTCTTAGTCCTGTTGACATACAGCAGATTGTGCTCTTTCCTCCACATTGTATCCTACACAATACTTTTTTTAACCAGCTTTGATCTTTACCAGATTAAGCAAAAAATAGTTCTTCTTGTTTTTTAATTGCATGCTTTTTCCTTCACCACTTTTATTAAAATATAATTTACATAAAATGAGTTGTGGAATATTAAGTACAAAGTTTAGTGAGTTCTGACAAATGCATACATTGATGAAACCCCTACTTCCATCGTGAGATTTAACTTTTATTCACTTTAGAAAGAGCACTTTGTTTTCAACTCCATCAATCAACCACACAAAGGAAACCATTGTTCTGATTTCTTCTACCATAGGTTAGTTTTACCTGTTTTAGAGCTTTATACAAATTGGCTTCTATCATCTTTTCTGTCAGGCATCATTCACTAACGTAACAATTTTAAGGTTTATTTATGTTGTTTATATCAATAGTTCACTCCTTTTTATTCCTGAGTAGTATTCCATTGTAGAGATATACTATAATGTCTTTACCTATTCACTTATTGATGACTATTTGGACTGCTTACAATTTGGGAATGTTAGGACTGTCTAAATTTTTCATTTTTCAAGCTGTTGTTTTCATATTATTTGTTAAATGCAAAACAAAAAGCAGCAGCAGCAACTACTATAACAACAAAGCCCAAAAAAAAAACCCAGAAACTTTTGTGTTCTTTCAGAACTCTTTTGCCTAAGCAATAGAACATTTGACTAACAGTGATTTAAGCCATAAAACATAATTATTGTGCCTTAAAAAGAAATCCGATGATACAGATTTAGGGTTGGCCCAGTGGCTTAAACATGTTGTTAATCACTGGATAATTTTTATTTTTTAATTCCACTATCCTTAGTATATTGATTCTTATATTTGTGACCTTATGCTTGCAAAATGGTTCCAAAAGCCCCGAGCATTATGTTCCTGTTCACTGCAAGTAACCAGGTGATGGGGCAATTCTAGCATGTTCACTTCTGTGCCATTTTGTAAGAAAGAAAATCTCTGCCAGTACTCCCCAGTAGACTTTCCTTCATGTCTTACAGACCTGAATTATGCCTCAAGAACAGCTGGGAATGGGGGCAAAATTCTAAGATTGCCTTCCTTGAAACGATCATGTTTTATTACTTGGAGCTGAGTCCATTGTCATGACAGACAAATTAGGGTTCTCTTAGAAGAGAGATTAGAGGGAAATGATGATAGATTTGGAACTAATAGCATTTACCACCATACTTTTCCTTCATTTCTCTTTATTAATTCATATTGCTTTCTTATTTGAAGTTTCTTCTTAAATTCTGCCATTTCAAACATTCTTTCAGTGGCACTCACAGAGGTATATGTAATATATTTTTTATTTGTGTGTGTTCATTTTGAGATGTGGTCCCACTTGTGTGTGTGTTCTAAAAGATACTGTAGATGACTAAAAGTCAACACATAGAGCAAAATGTAATCCCCCAGATATTTTTCTTGGATTTTGGTATCTTGTCCATATTAAAGAGATGTTCTAGAAACATAGATTCTCTCCCAACTTTATTGTGTCCTAGGAAGAAATATTCCCAATGTTCTCTTCAAATTTTCCATCCTCCTTAAAACAGCCATTTTTGTTATAACTTGAAATGTTATATTTAATATATACCAGCTGTATAAGAGTAATCTTGAATTTAAGATATGATGGACAAAAAAGAAAAGCTTTTATCACAACTTCCTATGTACATTTTCATCAACTCATATGGTGCACATCTGGGCCTTTGATAGCTATGTGTCTAAAAAGAAAACCCTGTTATATTCAAAATTAATTTTAAATCTTGTCTTTTTCTCTGTTTCAGTCACTTAAAAAGATAAGTATTAATAAACATAATCATGACCCTATCTGTGAAAGCCATTTGAAGATAGTGATAAAGGTGGATTGACAGAATCTAAGTGTGATATATTGAAAAAAATTATCGAAAAACAAGGCAGAAAGAAATGAACAATTATTGAACACCAGTAAGCTTGGTGCTTTGCACACTGCCTTTGATTTAGTTCTCCCAAAATATCTGTGAAATAGATATTATCTGTCATATGCGAATGAGAAACTAAGGCTCAAGGAACTTATTTTTACTAAGTTACACACATACAAAAACCCAAGAAACAATAAAAAGAAAAAAAAAAAAAGAAAAACACATAAGAATGATCCCTACCATGAGGGTAAATACCAGTTCTGTGCATTTGTTTGTTTGTTTGTTTTTTTGTTTGAGATGAAGTCTTGCTCTGTTGCCCAGGCTGGAGTGTAATGGTGAGATCTCAGCTCACTGCAACCTCTACCTGCTAGATTCAAGCGATTCTCCTGTCTCAGCTTCCCAAGTACATGGGACTGCAGGCATGTGCCACCAATCAAATAAAAATATTAATAAATAATTAGCAATCAACCAAACACCCTAAAGAAGCCAAGTCAATGCAAATAGAGATAATATCAGCTAACTCTTTTTTTTTATGCTGGAAAAATGAAAAATGTAATTTAGAAAACCCAAGAAAACATAACATTTAAATGTCGAATGGATCTCCCACTTTATCATTATTTCCATCACAAGCAAATTGTTACTCATGTTCTAATATCTAGCAATGTTTACTTTTATTCCACCAAAGGCACATGCCAGATGGATTTAGAAAGGTTTAATTAAATAAAACTTGTTCACTGATCAGATAATTCAAATGGGCTGAAAAACAGAATACCAGGAAAACAATGTGAAAAATTTATTAGACTTTGATTCCAGTGAAAATGTGAAACAAACCTAAAACAAAAAGTCACAAAATTTGGGTAGAGAAAGCACTAGAAGGAAGTATCATCAAAGGATTTAACCCCAATGAATTTTATGAGACACTGTCATGCAAAATGGAACTGTGATAAAAGAATAGGCAATAGGAGTAAGAAAAAAGGGTGAGAGAGAGTAAGGGTATATGGTGGAGAAAAAAAGGAATAAAGGGTCTGGGCTGTGTGTTAAGGGAAAAGCAGGAGCTCTTTTCATACAGATGGGGATCAGTGACCATAGCCTTGCAGGCAAAGAAAAGAAGTGTGATGATGTAATTACAAAAGAAAGTTAATGGATAGATGAGAAAATCCTTATCATAGTTAGAGTAGTAGGAGGGCAAAGATACTTTGGCAGAGGCATTTAGGCAGAGCACACTGTCAAGGAGCAAGTAGAACCAGATTGAACAAGTAACTTTAGAGTCAAAAGTCACTGTAGGTGTGTCTGTGCGTGTGTCTGTGTGTGTGCGTGCACTATGTGTTTGGGCATGGGGATGTGAGGGTCTGAAAGTGTAGGAGTAACAGAACACGTTTTCCAGAAATTTTGATTTTATCATCTCATAGTTGAAATATTACTACTAATTATTCTATGATACAGAATGTCAAATTCTAATGTATTGTTAAGATAAATATTATTTTAATTAACAAATATAAATTGTATATATTTAGCATATAAAATATGTTGTTTTGAAATATGTATACTTTGTGAAATGAAGCTAATTAGCATACACATTACCTTACATGCTTAATTTTTTGTGATGCGAACACTTCCTTCTAGAGGTTAAATTCTTATTTCTTAGCAATTTTCAAGAATACAACATACTTATATTAACTATAGTCACTATACTTTAAAATAGAGCTGTTGACCTTATTCCTCCTTATTTTTATATTTATTAAGATAAATTATTAATCACCAAATATGCATATGTCTTCCCTGGGTTTCAGGGATCCGCTCATTGTGCTCCGCCACTGTAGCACCTCTGCAGGAAGGTTTGAAACTGACTTATAAAAATATAAATATAAAAAAGCAGAACAACAACTATCCAGAGAAATTATGGATAAATTAACATATAATAACCCAGTGAATTATAGCTTCTACTGATTGTTTACTTTTTATTAAATTATTAATGAATTCCAAGCACACATTCTTACTTTTTTTGCTACGGCAGAATTTATAGAAACAATTGAAGAGCCAGAGGAGACTTAAAGACAATCTAATACATTTCCCTCATTTTATACACTGATACTCCCAAAAAGGTGACTCAGATATGCCATATATATACATATATATATATATATATGTATATATATATAATTTTTTCTTTTATATCTTGTTTCACTTAGCATTGATTTTTAATGTTTTTCTTTAAATTGTTGAAATTGGGACTCTGAGTTATTATCCTGAGTCCATTAGAATGAATTTTTTTTTTCTTTTTTACCTTAGAGAAGGAATGATGAAATGATTATCATTAAGGAAATCAAATACCATTGCAGTCAAATAATTAGCACTTTATCCTTTGGTAATGAAACAAGCCTTGAGTTTTGGGGAACAACATTCATTTATTTAACCCATATCTTTTGATTGAAAAGAAATGTGGTCTTGTAGATAAGTCACTAATTTGTATAATGCATCTTAAAAGCTAAATATATTGGGTTAAAAACACTCATATTCAAAATTCTTCAATCGCTTGTCAAAACTGCAGAATGAAACCCAAAACCTTCTGCTTAGCACAAAAGCCCATTATGTCTACTGCATTCTCCTTCGGTCTCATTTTCCCCTTGTCTGCTCCCTCCTTCCATTGATTCCCTTAGACTTTTATTTTCATTACTGTCTTGCACTTCCTAGATTTTGTCATTTTCCAATTAACCAAGTCAAAGAAAACTTAGGAGATTTGCCCAAGTCTTGCCAAGAATTGCCATCACTGCAGTTATATGTTGTAGCTACTCATTAAAAATAGATCTTAGGACTCCAAATCCAGCATATTCTCTGGTGTAGAGGTGCCATTTGAACACACACACACACACACACACACACACACACACACACGTCATGATAACCCTGGAAAACATCCAGTGAAGTACCCTCAGGTGTACTTGCATATCTTGTGAGTGCTCAGTTTTTTATTATTCACTATGCTGGTGTGGAGTATGCTCAGACAAAATTTAACTTTAAGAGAGACTACCTCGTCCACTCTAGAGCAGCAACATCTTAATGCCTCTTTTTAAGTAAGATCTATGTAGTCTAGATATCACTCTATAATGTCTACATGGGATCTTTCACTTGGAGTTTCATAAATATAATGAAAATACTTTTTCATTATATCCACAATGTGATATGATAATTTCTTACATTTAAAACATATAAACATTCATACTTTCAAAGAATATAAACATTCTTACATTCATAAATAACAAGAAAAAAACATAAAGATTATGAAGAGTTAAGGCCAAGTATATACTTAGAAGGCACAGTCCCCAAGATTACCTTCATTTCTGACACCAATTGCAAGCTGAGGGTATTCCCAAAACCACCCTCAGGTTTGATATTTCACTAGAAATTTTCATAGAACTCACTGAAAACTTTTTTTTTTTTTTTTAATGATGGGGTCTTGTTCTTTCACCCAGGCTGGTGTTCAGTGATGCCATCATACATCACTGCAGCATTAAACTCCTGGGCTCAAGCAATCTTCAGCCTCCCAAAGCATTGGGATTAGAGGTATGAGCCACCATGCTCAACCACTGAAAATTGTTATACTCACAGAGTTAATTACATGAAAATAAAACAGATTAAAATTAACCAAAAGAAGAGATGCAAAGGGCAGTATCCAGCAGGGTTCCAAACATGAAGCTTCCATTGCCTTTTCTCTGTGAAGTCAGGATGTGTTACTATCCCAGCCTTGATGTTTGATAATATACATGGAGTATTACCAACCAAAGAAGCTCACTCAAGGTTTGGCATTTACTGCAACTTCGTTATGTAGGCATGATTGGTTAGTTGATTTCCCATATGATTGATTTTAGCCTCCAAGTTGACTGATACTATATGATCCAAAGTCCCCGCCCTAATTTATACTGCTAGTCTTTCTGTCATAGCTAGCTCTCACCCTAGGACCATTGGGCATGGCTGGTCCTACTCTAAGATCTAGTAAGGCCAGTCCCCACTCAAACAAGGATACTCCTGTTAGGATTGATACAGTTTACTTTGCAGAAACCAGAAGCAAAGCTCAGCCTTCTCTTTGGGCAAATATAAATTCTTTACTACTTAAGTAATCCTGTGGCCTTTGGCCAAGGTCTCTTATAACAAAATAATCATGTTTGTTTGAGAATTTATGTTTAATACAGCATTTATTACAGATAAACCAATAGTACCAATATAAATATACTTAACATTGGAGGATCCAGTGTTGAGGTAGGGATAGATTTAAAGAAAAAAAACAACCTAGCCTGCAAAAAATTTCATTATTTTTCATAGTTTTTTTCCTGGGCTTTACTGTTATTTGTATCTTATGATAAACATGTATAGAACTATTTAGGCATAGAAATTAGCTGATGATTACTGTCTTTGTTTGTTTGAGCTGCTTTAATGAAATACCATAGACTGGGTGGCTTAAACAAAGAAAGTTTATTACTGACAGTTCTGAAGGCTGCGAAATTCAAGATCAAGACACTGAGAGATTCAGTGTTTGGTGAACCCACTTCCTTGGTTCATAGACAGCTGTCTACTCAGTGTGTCACACTTGATGGAAAGAGGGGGAGAGAGCTATGTGGGTCCCTTTTATAAGAGCACTAACCCCATTCATAAGGGCTCCACTCTCATGATCTCATCGCCTCCAGAAGGCCCCAACTCCTAATATCACTTCATTGGGGTTAGGTTTTCAATCGATGAATTTTGGGGGGACACAAACATTCATTCCATTGTATTGTACTCCTTCCCCAAATTCATGTTTTTCTCACATGAAATATACATCCATTCCATCCCAACTACCCTTAAAGTCAACTCATTATAGCATCAGTTCTAAAGTCTCAAGTCCAAAGATTCATCTGAAAATTATCTACATCAGATATATGTTATACTCAAGGTATGATTCATCTTGGGTAAAATTCTACTCCAGGAGTGAACCTATAAAACCAAATGAGACATTTGCTTCCAAAATACAATGATGGGACAAGCACAGGGTAGATGTTCCCATTCCAAAAGGGAGAAATGGGAAAGAAGGAAGAGATGATCAGTCCCAAGCAAATCCAAAATCTAGCAAGATAAACCACATGAAATCTTAATGCTCAAGGATAATCTTCTTTGGCTTCACACTTTGTGCTCTAGGACCACAGTGGCAGAGGACCTGCCTTATAGACATTGAGGGATAGCAGTATCACCCCCACAGTTCAATGGGGGCACTAGCCACATTATGGCTTTCTGCAGTGGCTCTGCTTATGCCACACCCCTATATTGGGATGAGTGGGATAGTTACTCCACCAAGCTCCACTGAGCATTGGCTCCTTCTTTGAAACGGAGGTGGAGGCAGCCTTAATTCCTGGGTCTGTGCACCCTGAGCCTGTGATGGGAATGGCAGCCCTGATAATTTCTGAATCATCTCAGAGGTCTGTCTTCTCTTGGCTTAAAGAATAGTGCATGTCTGTGGCAGTCTTAGTGTGTGCTGCTATTCCAAATTACCAGAAACTGGGTAATTTATAAAGAAATAAATTTTAAAAAATTTATTTCTCCTAGTTCTGGTGGATGGGAAGTCCAAGATCAAAGCACTAGCAGGTTTGGTGTCTGGTGAGGGTCCCAGTATCTCCTTACAAGATGGCACCTTGTTGCTGCATCCTCTGGAGGGGAGGAACACTGTGTCCTCACATGGTGGAAAATACAAAAGGGGAAAAGAAGACTGAACACACTGTTAAGCCTCTATTATAACGACTTTAATTCAATCAATGAAAGAAGAGCCCTTATGATCTAATCACCTCTTAAAGGCACCATCTGTTAATACTGTCACATTGGCCACTAAGTTTCAGTAGATGAATTTTGTAAGGGACATATTCAAACCATAGCAGCAGCTGCATAGTTCAATGACCTGGTCCTGTAGGGTCTGAGTAGTCTGACAGTCATCTTAAATGTGTCCCACTTCTCTATTTCCTTTAGTTCCAGCTTGGCAGTGTTTATTCCTGTATGGTCTTATATCACTGTTACTAGCTTTTGTTGAGATGGTTGATTCAGTCCATAGTTTGCATCTATACTTATCATATTATCAAACAGTCAGTTGAGCACACCCTTAATGTTCTCTTCCAAACATTCTTTCTCATTTTTTTTTTTTTTGCAATATGGATAGGCTGAGAATTTTCCAAAATTATACTTTCTGCTTCTTCTTTGCTTAACACTTATATCCTTAAGTCATTTTCACTTCTCGAATTTTACTATAAGCAGTCTGAAGAAGCCAAGGCATACCTTCAACAGTTTGCTTAGAATCTCTTCAGCTAGACATCCAATTTTGTTGCTTGCAAGTTCTGCCTACACTAGACAAACACTAGAATGCAAACATAATTCACTGAAACAGTCTATAAAACAGTAGAACATGAACACAATTCAGCCAGGTTGTTTATTACTTCAGAACAGGGATCACCTTTGTTCCAGTATCCAATACCATGTTCTTCATTTCCATCTGAGGTCTTATCAAATGGCTTACAAAGCTTCATTCATGGCCATTAGGCTTTTTCTGACATGCACCTCAAAACTCGTTTAGCCTCTATGCATTACGTAATTCCAAATCTGCTTTTACATTTTTATGTATTTGTCATAGGAACCCCCGCCCTCCTCCCCCGACCTTCTTGGAACCAATTTCTGCCTTAGTCTATTTGGGTTACCAAAACAAAAATGGTCTGAGAAACTTAAATAAAAAACTTCATTTCTCACAATATCATTTCTTGCTCTGGGCCTCTTTCAAGATGTTAATGTACAATTGGATTTTTGTCATTATATGACCCATTTATTAATTTCCTTGCCCTCAGCTACTATTCTTACTTCTCTACATACATAGCTAAACCTTTCTACTTTTGGAAGGGATATTAGGTTCTGCCAAGGTGCTGGTCCAGATTGCCAGCAGTAATACTAATCTAGCAAATTCCTCCCACTCAGTTTGTTTCTAGTCATTTAGAGTAGGGTTACATAGGTCCAGAACCAGTCAGTTACCTCACCCACCAGGCAATATAAGCACATTTATTGTCAACCACAATTTTGCCAGATGGGATAAATACATAGTTCACCCCATCAGGCCCTAGAAATTCTGACAAAAGTGTTAACCAGTACCATTCCAGTTTCCTTACTTAAGGATCAACTCTGCTTCCCGTACCCACAGTTGCAGCCCTGGTCCTGAGTCCATTGCATCAGGTAAGAAGGAAATTTCAAATTGTATAGTGTTATTATGAAGACTGGCTAGTATGAAATCCACAGGAAAGGCCAGCAGAAGGGAAACTCAAGCAAGAGTTGATGCTGTAGTCTTAAGACAGAATTTCTTCTTATCCAGAAAACCTCAGATTTTGTCATGAAGAACTTCAGCTGATTGGACAAGGCCCACCCATATTGTGGTGGGTGAACCACTTAAAGTCAATTGATCATGGGTATTAATCACATCTTGAAAGTACCCTCACAGCAATGTAAAGACTAGTGTTCTGTCAAACAACTAGGCATCACAGCCTACCATGTTGACAGATAAAATTACCCATCACACCTTCTTTGATCAGATTGGTAGACTTCCAAACAGAATGCTGTACATTCACCCTGGAACTTCCTCTTATAAAACAAACAGTTCTTTGCCAATTTACTATGGCATTTTTCTGGACACTGCCCTTCCCATTAGAGCATTTCTTTGAGATTACTTAAGACATTATGGTGGCTCAGATTTCAGGATTATTTTACACCCTTCAGTCATAGGGGCAGTTTCAAGTAATATCCAATAGCATGGTAGTAATTGTCTCTCAAATGGATATTTTGTGGTTCCAAATCCCAGTGGATGTCTCTGGATAGTACTTACAGGCTTTTGCCAAGTTCCAGGCCATGTCCACACATAGCTATTGTAAATGACCATTTGTCCATAATCACTTTTTCTTTGGTAGTAGAGATACTCTAAACTGTTATAAATTAACAAATGTGTGGGTTTAGGTAACCTTATTGATTCTGATTTAGTATGTCCAATCAATATTGCCAGAAAGGTGGGTTTACATGTCTTCTGTATTGGAAACATTCGTCATTAAAATACATTATCCATTACCATAACATTCAGGTAAAGGAGATACAAACACTTCACATAAAGCTGTTTAAATATTCCAATTTCCATCCAAACTTTCACCTAAATTCCGTCAACTGTTGAATTCTTATATCCTACAGAGGATATACTTAGATGAGGCAGACTTGCCTCTGAGGCGCATGGTCTGGCAGGTGCTCAAGACCATTTCAGAACACACGCAGAGGAAACAGGAGAGCTGGTGGTGCAGGTTTTTGGAAAAGAGCTGATTTTAGTTGTAAAAAGGACAGGAAGCCCTAGACATTGCACGGTTTTAGGCCTTAGCCTCACCACTCTTGCAAGCTTCCTGTCCAGGAGGGCTATCAATGCCTCAAATCTACTCAGTGTTGACCCTAATGTCCTTCCCAGTCCTGTGAGCCATCCATCCATGTGAGGTGAGAAATCAGTAGTGGGGGCTTGGCAGGGCGAGGCTAGCAGAGTCGCTTATGACCAAAAAGAACTGTTCTGGAGGCTGGTTTGTAAGCAGGAGAGACAGAATGGGGAGAATAAAACTGTGTGTGGGAGTTGGACACCTCCAGCCAAAGAAAGTGAGGCATAGAGACCTCTTACCACCAGGGAACAATCTGAATCATGGCACCAAATATGTTAGGGGATGGGAATACCTGAATTACCAGTGGTGAATCTGTATGAGTCTGCAGCAAACTCAATTCTTGCCTCCTCAGAAAAAAGAATTTGGCTGAGGGGCATAAGGCAGAAAAAGAGACTGAGGCAAGTTTCAGAGCAGGAGTGGAAGTTTGTTAAAAAGTTTTAGAGCAGGAAAGAAAAGAAAGTATACTTGGAAGAGATCCAAGTGGGCATTTTGGAGGTCAAGTGCCCTGTTTAATCTTGATGCTAGGATTGTATATGCTAGCCTACTTCTGGCATTTGCACCCCTTTTCCTTCATTCTTTCCTTCGGGTGAGCTGCCTGTATCCATGGCACCCTCCTTGCGCCAGGGAGGTGAGCATGTGCAGTGTGTTTAGGAAGGTGTAAGCATGCTCACCTGAGGCTTTCTTCGGTGGACTGCCCCTGAAAGGTCAGACTCCACCACTTTGTTTCTTAATGCACATGCTTGAGCTCAGTCGCCCAATTCCTGATATTTTATTGGAAACTTCTGACTACCAATTTTACATGTTTTTATCTCTAGGGAAATTGTCTCTTCCTGGTCCCTGTGACCAATTATCAGTTTAGTGTGACAACTGTGGGCCATGAGGAAATTGCTACTCCCTGTGCCCCAACTACCAGTTATTATTTTTAGAGAGGCAGTGTGACAACTACTGAACCATCAGCTAATGGTTGCCTGACATTTCTGGTGGGTGGGTTGGTGGAGGGCTCTTCTGTCCTGCTCATGCTTGACTAGATACGTACTGTAACATTTAGAGATTTCCACAATACTGGGATGAGTTCCTTGACTCTCCACTTTGTCATTCTCTACTCTTGTGAATCAGCCTAACCTTCACTATCTGCTGTTTCAGCACATTCCCTACCACCTCCCACCCCCTTCTTCCCTGTCCCCACCCCCTGGCCTTGGAAGCAGCTCTAAGTCTAGTGGCTGTTGCTGGGAATGGCAGGGTTTCAAGCATGTCCCAGCATCAGGGTCCACCCCCAAATTTTCTTTTACTTTCACTTTCATTTTACCTAAATTTTGGGTCTCTGAGGCCATGAACTAGCTGGAATCCACGCTTGTTCCAGCATTAAGATCTGCTCCATTTTTCCTTACTTTCATTTTAGCTATTACAGACAACAATGACCAAGCCATTGTGTATTTCACTTGTTTCTTGTTAACTTGCATTTTCTTACGCATCTAGTGAACCAACTTCCTGGGAGTTCTAAATTCTATTTGTGATTTGTAATACCTCCAGGTCATTGCACAGCTGTAGTTTTATACCGTATGCCTCTGGGCCATTGTGAAATCAAAAATTCATCCTGTGCACCCTCTCATCCTTCTTCCCAAACTACATGATTCAGTGAGTCAGGGTTGCTCCAGTAAATCCCACTTCACAGAAACCAACTGCAAGAAGCTAGAGCCAACTGTGTGGTTAGAAGTCGCTGTCTCCAATATTTCCCTCAATTTTGATACCAGTTGCAAGTTTTCAGAGGTTCCCCAAACTACCCAGAGTGTTGACAATTTGCTAGTATAACACACAAAACTCACTGGAAGTGAATATACTCTTGCTTATGGTCTATTACAGAATAGGGATATAGATTAAAGTCAGGAAAATGAAGAGAAACATAGGGCAAAGTCAAAGTAGGTTCCAAATATGAAGTGTCATAGTTCTCTCCCTGTGGAGTTTTCTGGCATTGGTGTGTGACAGTATCAATGGAGTATTGCTAACCAGGAAACTCACATGAACTTTAGAGTTTGTATTAGACTTCATTACATAGGCATGATTGATCACCACATATAGTTGATCTCAGCCTCCAGGTTGACTGACATTGTGTGACCTAGAGACTCCATTGCTAGTCTTTCTGTGTGGCCAGTCCCTAAGACTATTGTATATGGCTGGCTTCATCCTAAGATACACTGGGGCTAATTCCTCTCTTAAACAAGGACATTCCTATCAAGTATGATACAGATTACCTTCCAGAAGCCAAGGACAAATATCAGACCACCCTTTGAGCAAGCCAAATTTTTTTACTACGCAAGAATAAGCTGGATAGTGGTGATGGTCTGCAGTTTCTCCTTGATAAGGTGGAATGTTTAGTCAGGATTACAGGGTCACCTTCTGTGTGCTTCACCTTGCTGTGTGATAGCTTTTGCAAACTGATTGCCTGTAGGTGCTGCCTGCTTCCATTGTCACATCTCTATTTACTGATCACTGAGAGTTCTTAGTTATATACATGGTTTTGTCTGTGTCCTGGAAAGATGAAAGATTTTTTTTTTTTTTTTTTTGAAATGGAGTTTCATTCTTGTTGCCCAGGATAGAGTGCTTTGGCAGGATCTCAGCTCACCCCAACCTTTGCCTCCTGGGTTCAAGTGATTCTCCTGCCTCAGCCCCCTGAGTAGCTGGGATTGCAAGCATGCACCATCATGCCCAGCTAATATTATATTTTTAGTAGAGACGGGGTTTCTCCATGTTAGTCAGGCTGGTCTTGAACTCCCGACCTCAGGTGATCTGCCTGCCAAGGTATCCCAAAGTGCTGGGATTATAGGCATGAGCCGCCATGCCTGGCTGAAAGATCTTTTAACACTTCATTGCTAGGCAGTCTCATCCTGCCTGAAAAGGAACTAAAAAAGGAACATCATTTCCTGAGATACGTGACACTTCCTTTATAACACTATTAAAGATTCCCTAAGCAACAGTATCTCTAGTCATAGATTTTATTCACTGTGGATAACCTAAGTTTGTAGTATAGTGGTTCTAAAACTTTATCCAAATCTCCCAAAGATATTCAGTGGGTCTTTGGTGTAAATGGAATTTGCATGTGTAAGTTCCCAAGAGATGCTGATGACACTGGTCTGCAGACCACATTATTGGAGACTCTGTTGTAGCATGTGGTTTTAGAAATCATCTGTTCATGTCTTCATCTTTTTTGGAAGGCAAGCTTTTCAACTACAGAAGCTGTTTTTCATCAATATGTTCCCATGACCTAGCAGAGCACTTAGTAAACAATCAATATATATTTATAGATTGAATGGATGATAATGTTGATTCTAGCTTTATACTACTTATATTGATGCTGCTTCTGCCTGAGTGTTTGAGGATAGTAACATGCCTGTATTTTTCATATATGTTCTGTTTGCATTTTAATATAATTATTAATAACTAAAGCATTATTTTATCATACTTCAATGATTTTAGCCTGATCTGTTGCTAACAGTATTTGCAAAAACTTTTTTGCTAAATCATGAGGGATGTGTGTCTCTGTGTCGTGAATTTAAAACATTATTTTCCTTTTATTATATGTGAATTGATAATATAAAATTGTTACATGAAATATTTGGCAGCTATATACCTTGCAGGCAAAATTAATGAAAAAGAAAAATTTATGGAATCTAGGCTAATTTAAAAGTGTGATTAAAAGTGTCCTTACAAATTAAAGTTGGGAGAATGGTAGAAAGTACAAAAATGCATTGACAGTCTTTTGGAAGATTTTTCCCCATTCTGTCTTCTGCTCATTAATTGTTAAATTAATATGCATTTGGATTCCATTTGGCCTTTTGAATGCCATATTTACAAACCTAAGTGGAACTAAAGGCAAACTACCTTAATTTTCCCTCTGTTACATCACTCAACATTTTCTAACTAGCACTATTAACTTTATAAAATTAGCAAACCAAGTTATTTTGGGCCACAATTTAGACCAATCTCCTTAGCTAAGTGAGGTTCAACCTTAGTTTTGTCCATTTTACTTAAAACATGTAATTAAGAAGGCCAATGAAAGGAAAAGTATGGTTAAAGATGGGTTAGGACTTACTTGTGTGATGATGAGAAACTGTAGCAAGTAGGATTATTTAACTTTGCAAAGGTAAAGTTAAATATAAAATTAAGATTATAAAAAAAATTTGATTACTGTCTTCTTTGCATCAGTCCAATAATATGTTGAAAATAGTCACCGAATAATATTAATGGTATATAATTTTAAAACCATTAAAAAGAGATACTATAATAAACAGTACAAAATCACACCATACAATTCTTACCTACTGAAAATTTAGTATTAGATTCAACAGCTAGATTTTTTAAATGACCGAAAAATTAATTTTAGCTTAAAGACTCACAATAGACTTGAAACTAACATTTAAAGGGAATATGTTAAGATTTGTTAACTGAAAAGAACTTACTGAAGATACATAGTTTTTTGATAATTTTACCTGATGTGGAAACATGAGTCATCACTGATAGACAAAAGCAATGTGAAATGTGAAATATTCTGTTTGTGTCCAATTTAAGAAGATTATTATAAAATGAGTCATTTATTTTTGTTATTTTAATGAGTCTGTTATTACAAAATATATTTTTCATTCATCCTGGGCATCAAATATTTAGAGTTGATTTCACTAGATAATTACAACTTTGAAAACTAAAAACCATATTGGAATCAGGAAAATGTTTTGTAATCTGGTCCCAGTCAAAACTATGAACTAGGTAACTTTGTTTTGAGGCTACTCTCTTTGGTGTCTCATACAGTACTTCCATTTTGTTTCAGGGGTTTCCACTTACAGGACAGGCTTCCAAATCCTGTAGGGCCAAGATCTCTAATACGAGATGATTTGCTAATCCTGTGAAGTCAACTGAACTGATGTACAGAGTTCCTACCAATTGGATAGGATGCTGTAGACCATGGCTTTTTAACTCACTTAGTGGAAATTGCCATCTTATAGAGTTGTTGGGGGTCTTAGAAGTTACTTTCTAAACAAGGAATCTCTTTACTAACAGTTCCTGTGATCGGAAAGCCACAACTTTACAAGGTGAGACACTTCTAGAAGTTGGAAAGTAATGTTTTTTACATGAAGCCAATGCAGAAGAAAGAACATTATTTTTGGAGAAGTTTCAAGGCCAAAACCCAGCATCACTACTCATTGCCTGTGCGAATCTAGGCATGGTTCTTAACTTTGTTGACCTCTATTTCCTAGTAAATGAAGAGGAATAAAAGAAATTATCCATCAGTGGATGAATGGATAACAAAAATATGAAATAGAATACTAATTGGCTTTTAAAAAGAAGAAAATTCCATCATATGCAACAACATTAATAGATTTGGAAGACGTTGTGCTGTTTAAAATAAGCCAGGCACAGCAGGAGAAATATTGCATGATCTTACTTACATGTGGAATCTGAAACAAACACACTGAAACAGAGAGTAGAATGATAGTTACCAGAGGCTAGGGGTGAGGGAAATGGGGAGATAGTGGCCAAAGTATACAGAGTTTCAGTTACACAAGAGAAATAAATTTTTTGATATTAATTGCACAGCATGGTGACTATAGTTAATAAAGTATAAATGGTATATTTCAAAATTTCTAACAGAGTAATTTTTCCAGTGTTCTCGCTGTGAAAAATTGTAAATATTTCAGGTGGTAAATGTTAGCTAGCTTGATTTGTCTTTTACATACTTATTTTTAATGTATATTGACAAATTATAGTTGTATATATTCATAAGATACAAAGTAGCATTTTGATTTTTATTTAAAATGTGGATTTATTACATTAAACTTATTAACATACTTATCACCTCAAATATTTAACATATTTAACATAAGAAATTTACTTTAGAAATTTGCTCTTTAGCAATATTGAAATTATAGTCCTCAATCATGAGCTATATTATTAGCACTCAATTATTAACATGCTTTGCTGTCGATCTTAACAAATTAAACCTATTCCTCTTATCTTGTATACACGTATCATAACATCACTTTATATCCTATCAAAATATACAATTATAATTTGTCAATTTATAATATAAAAAGAAAATTATCAAAAGAATAATGAAAACATAAAATTAAATATTTACAAAGCAGCATATAGTGCTTGGCACTTAATGAAGATCCAATAAATACATATTTTCTCTTTTTTTCCCTATTCTTTCTAGTTTGGTCCTTTCTATATGAAACATAAAATTGTTCTGTTCCTTCTATTTCATGACAACTTTCCAAATGTCTAAATCTAATTTTCATGCTCCTCTTTTGACTATTTCCTTTTTCAGTCGAAATATCACCATTTCTTTCACCCATTCCTTGAACTATGTTCTTCCAATCCTTTACTATCCCATTTCTGTCATATGAGTTGTTTTACTTTATGTCTTCTTAGAATTTTGGTGCCTATAATTGGGAGCAGTTCTCTAGAAATGATAATATAAAATAATTTTTGAGATGTTGAATTGTATTATTTTCCATTCTTTATACCACCTCATCTTCCTTGCACACTATGCTATACTTTATAGCACCTTATTATCTGAAATATTTTTGTTGTTAATTAATTAATTTCCCAATAATATGTTTGTTGTTTTCACTTCTTATTTGAATGCAAACCAGATTATGGAAGAGCCCTAGCCTGTTTGGTCCATCATTTTATAACTAGCACTTGGTATAGTCTCTGGCAGAAACAACATATTCAATGCATAGTTGATAAATAATGTATTTAAAAGCATCTTGAGAAATTATTTGAGGTGAAGATGATGGTGACCATTTTTATGCAATTGCTACTTGTAAATCTTGAAAAAAAATGTAATTATTTATAATTTGAAATTTGTTTTCTTATAATAAAAATGTATCTGTGTTAAGAAAAAAATTAATAAAAAGATATGAAAAATGTGTCTTCGATTCCATTGATCAGACCTTTCTTTTGGTTAGAGTACATGGGACTGCTCTTCAGCTAAAGAAATAATTTTCATCAAGAGACAGAGGAATTCCCTCTGCAACCAGCACTGTAGCCCTTGCCTACCACTGAGGGAATTCTCCTTCTGCTGACAATTGTAATTGACAGATAAAATGGAAATTTCTATGCCCCTGGTGTGCTACAAGTGTTATTTGTAAAATTGGTATTACAACTTAAACAGTTGTACAGTAGTACTTAATAATTTAATGAGATAATTGTTCAAAATTTATTTCACGATACTATTCCACATAGTATTGGAAGTCCTGGCCAGAGCAATCAGACAAGAGAAAGAAATAAAAGGCATCCAACAAGGAAGAAGAGAAGTAAAACTATCTCTGTTCACAGATATGATTCCCTACCTGGAAAATTCCATAATCTCTGCCCAAAAGTTCACAGATGTGATCAAACACTTCAGCAAAATCTCAGCACATAAAATCAGTGTACAAAAATCCATAGCATTTTTATACACCAACAACATCCAAGCTGAGAGCCAAATCAAGAATGCAATCCCATTTACAACAGCCACAAGAGTAAAAAACCTAGGAATATAAGTGACCAGAGAGGCAAAAGCTCTCTACAACAAGAGTTACAAAACATTGCTCAAAGAAATCAGAGATGACACAAACAAATGGAAAAACATTTTATGCTTATGGATAGGAAGAATCAATACTGTTAAAGTCGCCATACTACCCAAAGCAATTTACAGATCCAACAGTATTCCTCTCAAACTACCAATTATACCAATTATATTCTTCACAGAATGAGAAACAAGCTATTTTTAAATTCATATGGAATAAAAAAAGCTCACATAGCTAAGAGAATCCTAAGCAAATAGAACAAAGCTGAAGACATCATGTTACTTGACTTCAAACAATACTACAAGTCTACACTAGCCAAAACAGCATGGTGCTAGTACAAAAATAGGCACATAGAGCAATGGAACAGAGTAAAGAGCTCCAAAATAAGACCACACATCTACAACCATCTGATGTTCCATAAAGCAGAAAGAAACAAGCAGCGGGTCAAGGGATCCCTATACAATAAATGGTGCTGAGATAACTCACTATCCATATGCAGAAGATTGGGACTGGACCCCTTCCTTATACCATATACAAAAATTAAGATGGATTAAATACTTAAATGTATAACTGAAAACTATAAAACCCTGGAAGATAACCTAAACAATACCATTCTGGACATAGGCCCTGGCAAATGCTTGTTGACAAAGATGTCAAAGCAAGTGTAACAAAAACACATATTGACAAATGGGACCTGATTAAACTAAACTTAACAGTTTCTATACAACAAAAGACACTATCAGTAGAGAAAAAAGACAAATTACATAATGGAAAAAAATATTTACAAACTGCATCTGACAAAGGTCTAATATCCAGCATCTATAAGGAACTTAAACAAATTAACAAGCAAAAAACATCCCCATTAAGAAGTGGGCAAAGGACATACACACTTGTTCAGGAATGTTCATGGGAGTGTTATTCAATAGCCAAAATGTGTGAAAAATCCAAATGTCCATAAGCTGACAAATGGATTAATACAATTGGTACATACATACAATGGAATATTACTCAGCAATACAAAGAAATGAAGTTGTGATGCATCCTACAATATGAATGAACCTTGAAAACAATGAAAGAAGCCACTCACCCAAACCCACATATTGTATAGTTCCATTTACACTAAATATTCAGAATAGGTGAAACTATAGAGACAAAAAATAGATTAGTGATTTCCTAGGGCAGGAGGTATGAAGGAATTTATGCAGTGATGGTTAAGAGGTCTGAGCTTGCTTTCTAGGGTCATAAGAATGTTTTAAAATTGATTGTGATGACAGTTGCTAACTACGAATAGATTGAAAGTCATTAAATCGTACAATTTGAAAGGGCAAATTGTATGAAATACATCAAAATGTATGAAATCCATCACAATAAAGTTATTAATACACTGTAATTTTTACTTAAAATTTGGAGTTGACATTTCCTGTGTTGATTAGTTAACTTTCTTAGCATTCTAAATGGTATTTCAGTGAGTAAAAAAATCATTGTTCAAAATATGCTGCCTTTTATCATAAACATTTATTGAGTTATATGCCAAATATTGTACTAAATAATCTGAGAGTCAAGAAGTATGTAAAAGGTTTTGAATTAATTTTAATTCTAAAAAAGTTACAAATCAAATTTGTTAATAACAAATGACAAAATTGAAGGCAAATGTCCCCTCTTTACATTTACCTGTTCTTTGCCAGAATTCTGAATTACTCTGAGGATATTGTCTCCATAAGCATTATATATGTGTGTTTGTGTGTGTATGCACTCATTGCATATGTATATCATATGTACTCATTACATATCCTGTTATAACATATTCTATTGGAATAGTTTATTCCATTGGAATACACTAATTATATTGGAATATGCTAATACACTAATTGGAATATGCTACAATGGGAGATGTAGTGAGATATATATAAAACACACACACACACACACACACACACACACACACACAGGGTTTTGAAATACATCAAGGGCTCTCATGAAATTAGGCTGTGTGGAAATAGATTCTACGGTCCTAGTTTTAATCATTGCTCCACTATCCTTAAGCCCAGCTCTAACATTTGTGAGGCGTGGATATGAGTAAAAATTAACAGTTACAGATCAAGTGAACAAACTTTTAAATAAAATAAGGTCTTGGTTTCCTCCATAGCAAATATACTGCAATAATGACTAGGAAACTGTTTGAGTTTATAATTTGTTGACTCCTCACAGTTTAGCATTGGGATATTGCAGTGAGGGAAAGGCCAACCCCTGATACCTGGGTTTCACCCCTTCTCTTCCTATCCTAGCTCCATCCTGAACTCTGAGGGGCCTTGCCTGCATTATGCAGTCACCCAAGCTGAAATATACCACCTTTATCCATTCCCATATCCCATCTCATGTGCAAGCAAGGCAGACATGGGGACAAGATTTTCTTGTGAGGTTCTTCAGATACAGCTCCTCAAGTAGGTTTTTCTCTCAATCTGAAAGCCTATGAACTAAAGACACAAGTTATATGACCCCCTCCACCAGCACACAAATAACATACAATGGCAAGACAGGATAGGTACAATAGACACCTTTGTTCAAAGAAGAGGAAAATAAAAGGCAAATAACAGTCAGTCACTGATCCACAGTGATTCTGAAATCCAGCCTAACATATATTAGCAATCCCTTGGTTTGTGCTTATACTTTTGGGAAAGATCCTCTGAAACATTTAGATTTGTTCTCTGGTTTCTTGGTTTTGTTCTCCATAAGTTACCTTTTAAAATGAATGAATGAATGGCCTATATTGACACAGAGCAATGGTCTCAGTTCTCAGCCTTCCTTCTGCCCATAGAAGTATGGAAGTATAAAGGACTTATTTGATTTTGTAGTCTCTCTTCATGTCAGTTCACACTTATGTAACTTCTTTAAGAAACTGTGTGGAGTTCTTGTATATCAAATAATGATTTTCTTTAGTAGACTAGTGCCACACCCACGTTTCAAATAAAAGTGTATTTTCTCTACATATGTTGAAGACCATATTAGTTGATGTTATAATTTTTATTTCAACCATAAAAATTAATTCAAGAAACTCATATGAAGTAAGATACATATTAAATTTATCCCATATTTTAAACATTCTGAAATTTATCTTTCCTTTCTAAGTTCTAGGTCTTTTGCTATTATTTCCTCTCTGTATAGAGAACTACCTCTAAACATTTAAGGGTAGGTTAGCTAACAAACAAAAATTCTCATAATTTACCTTTGCCTGAGTATGCCTTTATTTTCCTTTTATTCTTTTTTTCCCCCCATTTATTTATTTTATTGCATTTTAGGTTTTGGGGTACATGTGAAGAACATGCAAAATTGTTGCATAGGTACACACGTGGCAGTGTGATTTGCTGCCTTCCTCCCCATC
>NW_016107405.1:2162898-2175134 GCF_001604975.1 Cebus imitator | reverse complement strand
CAAAAGGGCACCCGGACCGGTGTATTTTGTATGGAGAACCGCTGCTCCGTGGCACCGACAAAGCAACCGTGTGGGCAAAGCAGCGGCGCCGGCAGGCACAGCCGCACTGGCCGCAACAGCCACGCTGTTGACCTGTGGAGCTTCTCCACCTGGGAATTTCCTAGTCTGTGGGCAATAAAAATGCAGCATCCACTCACCCTCTGTACTTTCACTGGGAGCTGCAATCCTGAGCTGTTCCTAAACGGCCATCTTGGATCCTCCTCTATAAATGTATTTTCTTATTCAGAAAAGGTAAAACCACAAGTAATGACTGACACTGAAAGGAAAGAAGATAGAAGTGACAAACACAGGCTGGGTAATCCCAATTACCCACCTGACCCACCTCTAATCCCAATACTTTGGAAGGCTGAGGCAGGAGGATCACTTGAGTCCAAGAGTTCAAGACCAGCTTGGGCAACATAGTGAGACCCTGTCTCTGCAAAAAAAAAAAAAAAAAAAAAAAAAAAGCTGGGCGTAGTGAAACACACTTGTAGTCCCAGCTACTAGGAAGGCTGAGATGGAAGGATGGCTTGAGCCCAGGTAGTCAAGGATGCAGTGAGCTGTGTTAGTACCACAGCACTCAAGCATGGGTGACAAAGTGAGACACTGTCTCTAAAAGAAAAAGAAATGACAAACACAGAAGGGTCCTCAGAGAGGATCTACAACTCTTTTGTTGCACAACAACTTAAAGACTTTTAATAATTGAAATTTCTTTAAATATGCATTGTTTTTATTCATGCAGAATATTTATTTTACCATTTTCGATTTATAACTCTTGCCAAAGTAATCTCACTGGCAGTTAAAATGTGTTTACTCTCACTGTTCTGATTAAAGAAAGCAATTTTATTATAATTAAAATCAAGAAATTTGTGAGTTTTAACATTTCATTTATTTCCCTCCTGCATTATTTCCATTTTTAACTCTATTTTTTATTGATAAACTTAGAGCCTTTTAATTAACTAATGTTTGGAAGTGGGCAGTCACAAGAATCCCTCCAAAACATGCTAGATTATGGTCAAGGGAATATCATCATTATTTGATTTTTTTTTTTTTCAGGACATAGAAGAGATTTAAAATGCCTCCTTCTGTAAAAGGTACAGATTTGACATACAATATCTGCTAAGCCCTTGTTTTCTTCTGATGATTAGTTTCTGATTGAGAAAATTACAGATACACAGAGTATGTATTTGTTATATGTTAAGGTTATTCAAGCAAATTTATTTTTATTTATTCATGTTGAATTTGGTTCCTAGCTTTTTAGTTGCTTGAAATTCAGGCCAATTTGTAATGTTGAGATATTTGTCTTTCTTTATTTCATATTCTTCCAAAACAGCAAGTTATTTGGAAGGATATTGAATAATTCCAATGAAAAATTTGCAACAATATTTTTATTTTACATTTGTTACAATTTTCACTTAATAACATTATAGTTTTATGTAGTTGCTGCAGTGTATTTCAGTTTCTAATGTAGTATCTTAATCATACTCAACATTCAAAACATGCTTGCTGAATGATAATCATAATAAACTACATTACACTTAAAATAGTTTTTGCTATTCTGTTAATTTTACTTATTTTTTCATATAATTTTTATAATAGATACCTACTGCTAAAATATTATTTTCATCAGTTGGAACACTGAAATGACCCTTTGTTTTGCTAGACAGTATCTCCATCTACACAAATAAATACTATTCATAGACTCTAACTTAAGGACCCATATTTTCAAGAAAATCTTGTATTGTACAAAACAAGCTCTTTTCAGGCCAGAAAATGAGATTGAGTGGTAGAGTCAAGGATCTCTAACTTGTGAGTTCACCGTTGTATCTAGGAACTATCTGGTAACATGCCTTACCTGCCAGGGTAGGGAATGAGTATGTCATATAACTTACTTAGAAGTCCTAGGCCGTGGAGAGCTGTATAAATTAAAATGAACATCTAGAATGACGGTTGGAAGCCAGAGCTATGCACAGAGCATCTGTATAATGTGCTCTGTGTGGTTGGCATTGCTAAACAGACAAGCTGTCACATTCTGTACTAGCTGAATATTCTAGGGATCTTCCTCTGTCAACCAAGGTAGAGGACATGGCAGTAGTCAAACCTCAAGGTGACAAAAACCTAAAGTAGTGTGTGAGCCCTGTATTAGAGGGGAATTTACAAGTGTAGTAAGGGAGAGGCATCTCTTTTCACAGCACCTATATCATAATCCAAATGCATCCTTGGACTGAGAACATCCCTATTAAAACAAAGGCACATTCTGTAATGACAGGGCCATTACTCAGTGAATCTATATCTTAACAAAATCAAAATCTCTAGAAAGGGTTGGATTAAATATTTATAAGCAAAACAAAAACAAATATTTCTAATATTGTAAGCATTTAATGGGAGAAATGAATAACATATTGTGAAATTCAACAGAGAACATTACCATCAATTTAATTAACACAAAGGGTAAATGAATATATTTGTTTATTAAAAAGGAAAAATAGTATATTTTAGTTATTTAGAAAAAGGTATTATATGTATTGCTTATTCTAATGAAGAAATAAATTTGTTGTTTTTAATTTTTATAAATATTTTCTTTTTAAGCAAAGAATGATAATCCTTAAATGGCAGATGTATGGCTGTAGGAGACAGTCTATCAATTATGGCTATTTGGTGCCACCTAGTGGTAAAGGGCTTTTTAAAAATCAATTTGTGTTACTTCTGCTTTTAGAAAATTTGTAGTGAAAAATAATTTATAGATGGCTGAACGGCCGCCTAAAAGAGATACAAATTAAGACAGAATTCATTTTATACCCATAGACATTAACTGAAATTGGCTGTTACACTCAACATTGGACTGACATCTGGTTTGACTGAGATAGAATGTTTTATGACTAGAAGAGCTGACTTGGGGTTGACAGCTTTTTATTCTATTCTATTTTTATTTTTCAGTTGGCTAATTGGCTTCTAAAGTCAAGGCTATAGATATAAGATTCATGTAAAGTTAGAGATGATGTACTATCACATAATTACTATAATATTATCGATATAATAAATGACATACTTGTGTCATTCTGTGGCCATAGTGAAACTAATATATGCCTAATAACGTACAGAAGACTTAAAAGTGCCAGATATTATTTTTAGAATTCGGGATGGGCATGCCAAATTTAGTGACCATACCATTAATAGCCTCCTGACTGAGCTCTTATTATTATTATTTTTAAGAGAACCTGTTCCAGTCACAGCTGCCAGAAGGAGCAGATGCACAAACCATCGGCCATCCCTGGGGTACAGCTCATTGAACCTGAGTGAGTTCTAGGCAGATATGAGATAATCTTATTCTCTCTTCTAGCCATTTGTGGTGGGGACACGAAGGGGCTAAATCAGATGAATGATGATAGGATGTTTAGCATGAATATTCATTATAAGCCAAGATCGAAGCCAATACAGTGGAATGTCAAAGCCATTTTCAAGTTATAGAATCCGTGAAGAAACAGAATAAGGCAATCTTTAGAGAAGCCAGAATGCTGGGGCCATATGTGGAGAAAATCAAAGATGAGAGAACCTATAATTTATGAGAGAAAGGAGTAATCTTCATTTTTGACTTTCAATGCCAGTCTCCCCGGGCCCCAGCTTTTCGCTCTTTTTCTTTCTTGGTTGTCCCTGATAATGCCTTCCAATGACTTCCTTCTTCCATGACCTAGAGGTTTTTGATTCTTTCAACCAAATTATTCCACACTGTAAAGTTATGTTTCAAATTGGTGAAATTGATTTTGTCAAATGGGAATGATATCTTTCATAAAATATTTATGAATATCAGCTTGTTACCAGGTATAGAATATTTGACTGAAATTTTAATGTTACACTGAATTTTAAACCCTGAATTTTGCTTTTGATAATATTTCATAAGTGTGTATGTTTCTCCTGTATTTCCTATTCAGCAAGTACCTATTGTTGCCTCATAGAAGTATTTGGGCATAGAGTGTGTTATGTACACTGCTGTTTCTGGCATGGGTTTCCAGAAGTCCTACATTGGCTGGGTTTGTGTTGTGGATGGGTATAGAATTATATGCATAAACCCATGTTTGGAGAAACGTAGTGAGACAGACTTATCTAGAGACACATAAATACCATAAAGTGAAGAAGAGAGAGACTTGTAAGACTTAGAGCAGAGACGGAGTTAAGTCTGACTTCTTGATAGTATGCTGGGGATAGAGAGGGACCAGGGAACATAGACCTGAGGGTGGAAATGGCTGTCTTCTCTGTCCAGGCAGTGGGGACCATATGATGCCACAAAGAGTTCTATTAATAATACCTCAAAAGGAGTAGCAAAAGGATCTGGAATGTGCAGAACCATGTGGCCAGGAACAAAGACCTGTGCTGATGACCAAAGCCAGATGGATCCCTTTCCCTCATATTTGATCCTGCATAAGATCCTAGAACTATGCTATCACTCTGGAAAAATTTCAGGAAGAGCTGAGTTAAGCATTCAAGACCTAGGAAGAATGGAGGCCAGAAACTAGAAATGAAGTTATACAGAACAGTAGTTATTGGACTCAGGTGCATGAGCTGAAATTCGGATACATAATTCTAAAATATGAAGTGTTTCAGTGCTATTTCATATTGACCAATATTTACATTAATTTTACAAACACATTAAGAAAGCTTTTCGTCCCTATTTTAGCGGTTTCTCTAAAAAACTGTTTGCTCCAGGATCACCCAAGTATTTATTAAAACAAACAGATTTTTCAGGCTGTACTCCAGATGCGCTGTCTCTATAGGATCGGGGCTTAGGGGAAACGATTTAAAAGAAGTGCCCAGGCTCTTCAGATTTGTAGCCAGATGAGTGTAGCCATCAAAATGACTCCGTGTTTCAATCAATATTTATTATTAAAGACTTGTTAGGTTAACTATGGTTCATTTGGAGACCCTTTTAGGTAGGAGAATAAGTTATCATTTTTACTAAATTTGCTCTAAAATCATTGTGTAGGAGGATGCATACATAATCTCAATTGTTAAGGATAATAGTTATATAGTGATCAGTCCAGTTAACAGTCATGGACTTCCCTGACATAAAATTATTTCTGCACTAAACACTCCTTTAAAGTATCTAAACAAGGTAGATGTAGACACTCCTCAGTTGTGAGTTTTTCCTTTTATCCTATAACTGACCTTTTCCCAATTTTAGGATCTGAGGGACAGGGAAGATGAGGTGTTATTGGTGGCTCTAGCCTTTCCCCTCACTTATCTTTCAGAGTTGTGTGTAGGAACTTGACCACACAACAGATTTGAGGGGTACTTCTGGATCAAGAATATCTTTAGTACCAGAATATCAACATACATATCTTAGTTTTTAACCATATATTACTAATTTAAGATAATTTTTTTCAAGAACGGCATAAGTCAGGTAGAGAAAAAAGGCAGAGAGAGCAGGTAGCATCGCTCTTACTCCTCACAATTAGCACAGTGATAGAGATGGATCTACTTGAACAGAGCTTTTATCTCATGTAATGTAAAGATAGATCGTACAAATATTTTTGGGGATCACAGAGCAGGGATAGGCGAGGCCAAACTTGAGTCACTGCCCTGGAGAGGGCAGAAAGTTAGTACTGGCAGTAATCTCAGCGTGGACTTCTGGACAGTCCAGGCACAGCATGAGGCCGACTTAGTAGAGCACGTAGATGACAAATGGTGACAAAACTAAATTTAGTCTTTCAAATGTTTTCTCTAATGATAGGGACTGATTCTTTCTGAGTTTTCTCATGCTTCTATTTAGAATATCTAGAAGGAGCTTGCTAGGGTCTAAATGTCGGTACTCCTCAAAATTCGTATCTTAATAGCTAATCAGCAATAGTATAGTATTAAGAGGTGATGCCTTTGGGAGTGATTAATTCATGAGAGCTCCACTCTCACGAATGGGATTAGTGCCTTTGTAAAAGGGATTGAATAAAGCTATCTTCTCCTTCTGCCTTTTGAGGACACAGCAACAAGGCACCATCTATGACACAGAGAGCAAGGCTTCATCAGACATCGAATCTGCCTGAGCCTTGATCTTGGACTTCCTTGACTCCAAAACTGTGAGAAATAAACTGCTTCTACTTATAGATCACCCAGTCTCAGGTTTGCTGTTATAGTTTCCCAGATGGACTAAGACAGTGCCCAGTGAAAATCACTAAATTAAGTACGGTATAAGAAATCCCAGAAGACTCCGGTTGTGGCGGCTCACACCTGTAATTCCAGCACTTTGGGAGGTCAACAGACAGATCACTTCACATTAGGAACTCGAGACCAGCTTTGCCTACATGGTGAAATCCCATCTCTACTAAAAATACAAAAAATTAGCTGGGTGTGGTGATGCACACCTGTAATCCCAGATACTCAGGGGACTGAGGCAGAGGAATCACTTGAACCTGGGAGGTGGAGGTTACAGTGAGCTGAGATCACACCACTGCACTCCAGCCTAGGCAATGGAAAGAGTGAGACTCTGTCTCAAAAACAAAAACAAAAGAAAAGGAAAAAAAAAAAAAAAAGAAGAAGAGCTCATCTCCATGAGCCTAAGGTAAATAGAAAGTAACAGTAATTTTGGGACTCTTCCCCTGGCTTCCAGTTCTCATCCAGCAGCCTTTGCTTGTTTTCATATGGCAGTTCACATCATTTTATTGGCAACCTAGGCATTACTTAGGCATTTGAGATACAAAGATTCAAAACCCAGTTTCTGTCCTCAACAAACACATGAACCAAAACTTCCAACATAACTTCATACATACTATGCCCGAGTGATGCACAAAGACAGCAAAGATCAACTTGAGATTTTTAAGGAAGTTCTTTAGGAGAGATGGTGAACAGAGCTGAATTTGGGAATTGGTGTGAAAAAAAATTAGAAAACCACATTCCAGGAGATGAAAGCATACAAAGTAAGAGATGGAAATGTGATACCACATGGTACAAGTGAGGAACACACTCAAGCAAGTGCAGATGATGAATGATGAGGGCTCGAAGCACTGGCAAAAAGAATAGAAAAAGTGGCTCTGAGAAAAATTTAGAAGGTGAAGTTGGTGGGCATTCATACTTGGCTGGATATGAGGAGAAAGGGAACTCTTCAGATGTCTCAAGATTCTTGTTTTACAGGTTGGGAAAAAGATGGCCTTACATAGTCAGGAAATACCTGTAGGCAAGAAGGAGATTTAAGACAAAGATAAAACATGTTAAATGAATTGCATTTGAGGTGCCTATGGGACATTTATTTGGCTACAGAAAGCAAAACATTGGATATGAATCTCTAGAGTTTTAAATAAATGTCAGTGCTTCAGATACACATTTGGATATTGCAGTCATACTGGTGGCAGTTAAAAACATGGGAGAGAGTGATTTCATTCAATGAGGTTTAGAATGAAGAAGAGCAGTGGGCAAAGTGAGAACATCTCCATTTATGGGAGACTGGAGTCTGTAGTTGTAGTTGTAGTGTGAGAGGTCACACACTGGCTGCAAGTATAACTCATATGGTTCATCTGGCCATTATTGCCTTGGATGACCTTGACTTGGTTTGTCCTTGCTAGTTGACTACCTGCTTCTTCTAAACTCACTGACTTCACAGGCCTTGGGCATAAGAATCTCGGGGTACTTGTTTCTCCTATTCCTTACAGACGTGTTAGCTTGAGTCTTTACTATTTTATTTGGCTCCATCTTGCTTTTAATTCATTACATATAGAACCATTGGCATCAGTCTGTTGACTTCTGAGAAACACAGGGAAAGACACATGGTGGAATGCTGTGATTTGTAATTTTTTTTTTCCTTTTTACCAGTAGGTTCAATGTTTCATATGAGCTCTAGTAAATGAAAGTTAAATCAAGGCTGTTCTAATTAAAGCTGAGTGTATGTCCCAGGACAACTCTTGCTCAAATCTGCCGTTACCTCTCTAGCAGCCCCTTAGACAATTCCTCAGAACCCTGGAGCTTTATGGAGCACAGTTAGACAGTGTTATAGGGTAAACAATGTGTACTTTATGAAAGCAGGGTTTAAACCCTAATTCTATGACTCACTGGCTATGTATTTGTCTTGTGACAGATTGCTTACTTTTTATGAGACTTATATTCTTCAGGTATAAAACATAGTTACTTCATGGGCTTGTTAGCATCAGATGAGATAATGTGTCAATGCAAAGCACAAAGGGCATTGGACTCTCAAAAAATGATAATTTTCTTGCTTTTGCCACAGGTAGGCCTTGATAGACAATTGATGGAACCAAAATAAAATCATAGAATTCATACAAAAGGGTTGAGAAAGGGTTGAGAACTAGCTAATCCAACCTCCCTAGGGAGTTCCTTTCAACATATCCACATTAGATGGTGACTGCCTGAAGATTGCTTAGAGACTGGGGGCTCTTTTTTTCATCCCATTTTGGTGATAGATTCTGTTTCACTTATCTACACCTCAGACTGAGTAAAAAATCTGACCCATTATTTTAAGATTTATTCTTTGGAACAACATATTATGTAGTCATTCAGGTGTTAATGGTAATTATTCAAGTTTTAAAGCCAGGTTACCAAGGATTAGATAAATTAGGATCTTGTGTTGGTTAAAAGATATATGAACATACGCATTTCTGTGTGTACGTGTATGTTTAGAGATAAACCACCAGTCAAGATGTATATGAAAATGTAATAGGGGTTCATTGTGTATTGGTATTATAAAAACATTTCTTCTTGATAAAAACTTCATGAAATGACCTTTTCATTTAATAAATATACTTTCACAGACATTATCTGTTTTTGGTCTTGATCCTCTTAACAGTTGTTAAAGATAGGAAGGGAAGATGTTATTTTTATTCTCCACTCTTAGGGATGCACAGAGGCTCACCCACACACCCACTCCACACGTGTGCCCCTCCCAACCTGAAACTCAGAGGGATGAAATTATTTTCTGAGAGTGACTCTGAGGTTTATTGGGAATGATGGAAGAAGAATTAAACTCAGATCTTCTAACTCTTCTTCTCCCCACACCTTTTGTTTTGTTTAGTCAGAATGTCCCATTCCCTCAGCTCTGTGGCTTTTGACATAACTTACAGGCTTCCTATCATTTGGGTTGTTATTCCCTGAATGCATCCCTGTTTGTTAACTTTGTAATTAAAATGAGGTATCTAGATCTGTGCATAATAGTAAGGTGTAATCTGAAAAGCACATAATACAGTTTATTACCTTCCTTAATTATGACATTACACATTTATTAAATCAAGACATAATACTTTTATTAAATATGCATGCATTTCAGCTAATTTAAAAGAATATTTTATATTTTCGTTATGAAATTGTTAAATGTTCACTGTGGGACATTTGAGAAGTACAGACCAGGAGGCAAAAAATCAGTCATGTATCACCGGTAGTTCCTCTATCCAAAGATAACTTCTTTAAATAGTGTATTTTGTGATTTTCCCAACTAGAAAAGAAGCTCTATGGGGATAACATTTTGATTTACTTTGTTCAATGTTCATCCCATTCCAAGGTCATTACTTGGTCTATTTGTAGGCCCTTAATCAAATGTGTTGAATTATTGAATAAAATATTCATATATATGTTTATATTTTTAGTATACAAGAGGACCTGGAAAATTTTGTATTTTGACTTTTTCCAGCTTATATTATTATTGATAGTATTTGAATTTTTATGTTATCGTAAATTCTGTCATCATAATGATTGCATAATACTCTACTGAATGAATATACTATCCTTTTATTGGACACTAGGTTGTTTTTTATATTTTGCTTCAATAACAAATAGTGCTATCAGAAACATCTCTGTGCATATTTTTTATAATTTTTCAGAAAGATCTTTTTCATGTACTGTCAAAGTGAAATTATTGGTTCAAAGATGTGAACAGTTCAGAAGAAACATTCCTATTACTTAGTTACATATAGTTACATTCCTATTACACAGTTATGTATACTTAGAGTATATATTGAATTTGTGGTCATCCACTGTCATTGAATATTCAGCTATTTTTTACTTCAAAGTTTACATATATGTGCTTTAGGTCTGTTATGCAGGCACTATGAATTCATGTTACTGTACAATCCTTGTTTATATTTTCTCCCACTTTGCAATAGCAGCCACTTATTTCTTTCCGGTAAGAATTAAGTAGCAGCTCCACTCTTTGCTTCTACTACCTTCTGAGAGATGAGATTGTCAGCAAGACAAGTTAAGAATTTGTCTGATGCTCAGCTTTTTAGCATAATGAGATTTCTAACAGATGTCTTTATAGTGGAACTGCCCCATTAATGCTATATTTTTATCTCTGTGACAGATTTTTAATCTGTGTTAAGAAAGCAATGTCCATATCTTTTGTCAGGCTGGGCAGTCTCTTACAGGCGGTTACACTGTATTCCTATAGTTTCTGTCTCTTCAAATGGCTTTTATCTTTACCCATCCATGTATTTCCAAATGGAAACTTTACTCGTTCAAAACAAAGCATAAATATTTTTCATAAAAACAAAAACGTAATGCATATTCCGATCTCATTTTAGAGGTCATAGACCTCAGTTGTAGAAATCCTAAGAATACTAAAAGTATAAAGAAGAAACCCCCAAGTAATCCCCAAATCTTACAGTTTTAGAGATTGCATCTCTAACATTTTGCCATATTTCATCTAGATTTCTCTCTCTCTCTCTCTCTCTCTCTCTCTCTCTTTGTGTGTGTGTATGTGTGTGTGTGTGTGCACGGGTGTGCGCGCGTGCGTATGTGTGTGTGTGTGCTGGGTATAGCTAACTATATGTGCAACTTTAACCTTGAGATTATATTTAATATTTATTATAAGCATTTCCCTAACACTGTAACAACTTTTGAAAAAAGCCTCATTTAATTCAGGCTATAGCTAATTTAATCATGTTCCTGCATTTTTATTTGTTGCCGTTTGTCCCTAATAAAGATAATTTTTCCACAAATATCTTAGTATATAAATCTGTATATACGCCTGTGATAAGCTCCTCCAGATAGATTCCTAGATATAGAATTACCTGGAGAATATGCTGCATTGTTATAAGCTGTGTCTCTATGTTCCTATATTTCCACACTCTGGTCAACACTGAGTTTTTGTAATCTTTGCTAATTTTGTAGGTGAAATTGATGTTTTACAGTTTTAATACTCATTTGATTGTTAGTGAGGATAATTTTTTTAATCTTTTAGGTCACTTTTATATTTTCTTAATTTTAGATCTGTTATCGTTATTTGCCCCTCCTATGTAGGGACCAGCTATTTCATTCTCTTTATTTATATTTTTTTCTTTCAATTAGGTAGTTTTAAACTTAGCTTATTTTATAAAATTAATTCATATGTATATTTTTAAAATCAAATGTTAGGAGGCTTATAACCAAGAACAGTAGCCCTAGGCTTACTCCTACCCTCTAACAATTCAATTTTTTCGGAGGCATTCACTTTCAACCATCTTAGCTATTCATCCACTATTTCTTCCATATTTCTTAAGAACATGCTAAGATAGTTAATTAAAATATTTTACATGTAGATATTATTGACTTACTATGAAATTATCTGTCTTATAAATTCCCCACACCCACAGATACATGTTTCCTCTCCACCCTACCTCTCAAATATTGTTATGACACAATTTCTCGGTTAGGATCAGTAGTTGCTTTCACTAGCACAGCTATGTAAATCTTGCTCATAGTCGATTAAATTCTTCTGTAAGTTATAGTTCTCCTGTTTTGTTGTTTATTTAGTTTTCCATGCATTTGTTACTAATCTAGTTTCAAATCACCTGGAGCTGTAAAACTCTTGTTAATGCTATTACATATACCAGATGATTTTTTCCCTTCACTTGGTGGCATCCCTTGTGTGACCCTCTGGGTTCCTTGTCTTATCTGTGCTACTCACTGGTCCTAATGCACATTTGTCACCGAGAGATCCCTTTACCTCTCTCTTACATTGAATTCCATGTTTCTTTCTTGAGTTTCTCTCTTCAGCAGTTTCCTGTAGAAGAGTGTACAAGATATGACATTTTTGAGACCTTGTGTACTTTTAAGTTAGCCATTAAACTTGAGCAATAGTTTGGCTTTTTATGTATTGCTATATGGAAACAATACCCCTTCAGAATTTAGAAAAACCATGATGGCTTCATTGTTTCTGGCGTTCTTGTTTCTGATATTGTCATTGAGACATCTGACATATATATATATATATATATTTTTTTTTTTTTTTTTTT
>NW_016107405.1:2159471-2162837 GCF_001604975.1 Cebus imitator | reverse complement strand
TCGGCTCACTGCAACCTCCACCTCCCGAGTTCAAGTGATTCTCCTGCCTCAGCCTCCCCAGTAACTGGGATTACAGGCATGCACCACCACAACTGGCTAATATTTCTATATATGTATTTTTTACTATTATTCTTCAAGTTCTGGGGTATATGTGCAGAACGTGCAGGTTTGTTACACAGGTATACATGTGCCATGGTGGTTTGCTGCACCCATCAACCCGTCATCTACATTAAGTATTTCGCCTAATGCCATCTCTCCCCCTGCCCCCACCCCGCAACAGGGCCTGATGTGTAATGTTCCCCTCCCTGTGTCTATGAGTTCTCATTGTTCAACTCTCACATATGAGTGACAACACACGGTGTTTGGTTTTCTGTTCTTGTGTTAGTTTGTTCAGAATGATGGTTTCCAATTTCATCTGTGTCTCTGCAAAGGACATGAATTCATCCTTTTTCATGGCTACATAGTATTCCAAAGTGTATATGTGCAACATTTTTTTTTTTCTTTTTTCTTTCTTTCTTTCTTCTTCTTCTTTTTTTTTTTTTTGAGACGAATTCTTGCCCTGTCACTAGGCTGGAGTATAGTGATGTGATCTCAGCTCACTGTGACCTCCACCTCCTGGGTTCAAATGATTTTCTTGCCTCAGCCTTACAGTAGCTGATATCAAGGCATGCACTGCCACACCTGGCTAACTTTTTGTATTTTAGTAGAGACGGGGTTTCGCCATGTTGACCAGGATGATCTCCATCTCCTGACCTCGTGATCCGCTCACCTCGGCCTCCAAAGTGCTGGGATTACAGGTGTGAGCCACAGTGCCTGGCCACATTTTCTTTATCCAGTCTATCATTGATGAGCATTTGGGTTGGTTCCAAGTCTTAGGAGGGATGGGGTTTCACCATGTTGGCCAGATGGGTGTTGAACCCCTAACCTCAAGTGATCACCCACCTCAGCCTTCCAAAGTGCCAAGATTACAGACATGAGATACTGCGCCCTGCTGAGATGCCTGACGTATTTTTATTCCCACTCTTCATATTTGACTTATTTTCTCTCTGCAACTAAACTCTAAAATTTTCACTTACCTCTAGTGTTCTGACATTTCATCCTTTTTTGGTATGGTATGGCAAATCAGTCCCATGCTCGGCCTCATCCTCAGAAGACCCAGTTTTGGGTCTTTAACAACTCCAAAAAGTAAACTTTCTGTATTCTGAATTGGGAAGTAGTCATCTTGATGGAGAAACAAGTTGCAGGGATGATTCTTTTGAATTTTATTTATTTGTTCATTCAGTCATTCTTTTTTTGCATTCAACAAACACTTACTAAATACTAATAATGTGGCAAGCATAGTGCCTGACAATTAAGATATGGGGAGTCATATCTTGTCCTCTCAAGGAGTTAACAGTTTGGCTTCTTTATATTTTATTAGCATTATGATTATATTTTTCTGTTCTTTAGTATTAAACCCTAATATTCACCTATATCTTTAAATAAGTTTAGACTTTTCTCCAACCACTTGCTTTACTTTGTTTTTTCATACTGTAATTGGAGAAGCATTTGTTAGAAGCACACTCTGTGCCACATTCAGTGCTGGAAGTCAGGGAAACATAGGTAAGCCAAGCATGGAGACTCTGCCTATACCTTACTCTTTAGATCTCTTCATTTACCTTCTCCTGTGCCCTGGAGTCTGAGAACTAATAGAGATTTACTTTACTCCAAGGCTTCTGAAAATGAGCAGGGAACAAATCTTTTTCTCTTAGATTCTTAATCTTAGATTTCTTTTTTCGTTTAAATTCACCTTATCTCCAGTTGTAGTACTCTACCTGAGAGGGGCAGAGGACAGGAATAAATCAACATTTTTTTCTTTCTTTCTCTGGTTAGAAGTGTATAAGCACTATGGTGGTAGTCAGAGGGTGGAGGTAGTCAGAGACAGTTTATTTAAATAAAAAAGACAAAAATGTGATAACTTAGCTCTTTGTTCTCCCTTGAAGTAATGGAGGTCAAGTTCTACAGTGAGAATAAGCTATGTCCCAGGGCAAAAATGAAGTATGGAAAAGCACACCTTTTAATGACATTCCATTTCTTTCTCTCACAGTGCACTCTCTCCATTTCTTTGGCAGTAGGAGTGAAAAATGGCTTGTCAATTACTTTACCAGCTCTGACCTTTGCAATTAAAACAATACTACAAGATTTCCCCTGACTCTGCCATTTTTATTCTCTGTTATGTGCACATAAGTTTTTGGGATTCTTGAATTCTTCCATTTGCCAACCAAAATTTAGAAACTTTCTCAAAAAGTCTTTTTGTATATATGTTTAAAAGGGACATTTGAAATAGGAGGAGCTCATGCTACAGTTTTTCACCATCTTCAAACCTAAATTCAGGAGAGAATATGTTTATTCTCATCACAATTCTTACAATCCAAATTCTAAATAATTTATATTTGTCAACAACCTTTATTTATTGTAGCTTGTTTCTTTTTTTACAACACTAACAGATCAGGAAATTTATAATTTCATCCTTCTATGTAAATGAACTATATGATTGATTATATCACATTCAACACCAACATGCAATTTCAATACATTTTCAACTTTATTCTTTAAAAATATTTTTTTCATCATGGATCCATAATGGCTTATTAGAAAATAACAACAAAAATGCAAAAGAGAGTACAGGTAGATTTCGGTTAATAATCATGAACTTATACATACCTTAAAGGTTAAGCAATTGCCAACTTTTCATGATAAAAGCTCTATAGATTTTGTAGGTTTTTAAATTAAAAATATTTTTTGAAAGTTTGAACTTAGTTTAAGGCACACATTTTAATTTTGTTTTTGAAAGATGAACTTTATATAATACTTAAATAAGTTATATAATGCTGCAAAGAGAAAATCGGCTAGCATCATTGGTTACTGTTAGAGGGCTCACCAGCAGGTGTTAGATATCTTGAACAATTCAAGCTAAGATGAATACAAGATGGAGTAGGAGACATAAAAAGCAGAACAAGGAC
This sequence comes from Cebus imitator, assembly GCF_001604975.1. Lineage (NCBI taxonomy): Eukaryota > Metazoa > Chordata > Mammalia > Primates > Cebidae > Cebus > Cebus imitator. Next base: position 2,159,835 of record NW_016107405.1, on the reverse strand, counting down.
TGAATATATATAAGTCAGCACAGCCTGAATTAAAATCCTCTTAATGCTCTTCTTGCTTCCTTTTAAAATCTGTACAGTATTAGGTTGGTACAGGAGTAATTTTTCCTTGCTTTCAATGGCAAAAACCGCAATTACTTTTGCACCAACCTAATACTTTGCTGATAAAGTGGCTTACTTGAATATGAATACTTTCAAAATGGCAAAAAGGCTATTCTTCAATCCATTGGTTAAGAGTAGGTGTGACATGTACACGAATGTTCATTGCAGCACTGTTTACAATAGCAAGGACCTGGAACCAACCCAAATGCCCATCGACGATAGACTGGATAGGGAAAATGTGGCACATATACACCATGGAATATTA
>NW_016107405.1:2065444-2159116 GCF_001604975.1 Cebus imitator | reverse complement strand
AAAAAAAAAAAAAAAAAAAAAAAGAGTAGGTGTGATAGTTTACAAGTAAACCTCTGTTCTGGGAAGGGCAAACGTTTGCTGATGGGACACGTAGAATTGGCTTGCTTCCTAATGCATTTTAGGTTATCCACTTGAATCTTCCATCCTATGATTGTTTCTGCTGTGATCTTGCCTCATGATCTGATCAGTTCTTTGCAGTACTTGCCTATGTTTTTTCTGTAAATACTGGTCTTCAGTTTCCCTCTTCACTCTACTTGCTTTCCTGAGAAAATTCTCATGGTTTAAATACCTCCATATACAGATAGTGCTTCTATACATATGCTTATCACTGGACTATTGGCTGCGTTTTAGAGTCCTGTCTCAGCTTGACTTCCAGACATATCTACTTAAATATTCCACAGGCACCTCAAATGTGATAGGTGTAAAAGGGAATACGTGTATTCCCTTCCAACACCTCTCACTTTCAGCCAAATCTTGGTCAATTAACCAACCAAATATCAAAAATTCTTCATGCTCTATCTTAATAGTAATGCTAGCTATCTAGACCCAACATTCATAATACCATATTTCACCTTCTCCTTCACTACTCATAGATGATAAATATCTAAGTCTAGAAATTTCACCCTTACATATTTTCTTAAATCTATATCTTCCATGCCTGATTTCTTGCTATAATTTCCATAGATAAGGCCCTAATAATTTATTTTAAAACTATGTAATATTTAATATATAAGAATATATAATACATATGTCAATTATGGAGCATAATAACACATAAGAACCTATACCCAATAAAAATCAGACCATTATCAAAACCTTTGATCTTGACTGTGCTTTCATCTTTGATCCCATCTCCATGTTTTTCTATCTCCATGGAGAGTAGCAACTTCCCTGAATTGTATGTTCATAATTTCCAATTTTTCAGTATAAAAATCACATCTGTCTATCCATAAACAATATGTTGTTTAGTTTTATTTATTTTGAGCTTAATCACACACACACACACACACACACACACACACACACAAAACACACACACACAGGCATATGTTTTTCAAATGTTTAGTTTTTCATTCAAAATTATCCATTTATGATTCATTCATGTTGTATGCAGAAGTGGTTCCTCCTCTTTCACTGCTGTATAATATTTTATTGTAGAATATATAAAAATGCATGTGTCATACTCCTTGTCTAAGAACATTGAAGTTGTTTCCAGGATTCTGCTATTATAAACAATGTTGCTATGAACATTTTCATGAATTTCACTGGGGGTTCATAAGCAAAAGATTCTCCACATCATATAGCTCAGAGTCAAATGCTTTGGGTATAGGGTATGTGAATGTTCAAATGATGGTGTCCATCATTTTACAAAATGTTCGTACTGTTTTATCATATCTTTAACAAACCTAATATGACTAAACATTAAGTTTTGTCAATCTGGTAATCTAAATATTGCATCAGTGAGGCTAATTTGTGCTCTATAATGTTTAATTATGTTGAATACTTTTTCAAATGATGGACATCCACTTTTCTTTATGGTGAAATATCTTTTTCTCTGCCATTTTTTCCATTGGGTTATTTGTCTTTTTCTTATTGTGAGTTATTTTCCTATTTTTTCATTTAATCATTAAGTCTTTTAAAGTGCCATATTCTATTTAACATATCTCCTTTCTTCATTTAAAAACATAAAACAGTTTAGGTATATAGAAAAGTGAAAAATATAACATCACAATGCATGCATACCCCAATTAAGCTAAAAAAGAAGACATTGCAAATATAGTTTCAGATTCCTTTTATAGCTTTCTCTGACCATACCCCCTCCTTCTCTGTGTCCTTCATTTCCCTGTCTCTCCTGTCACCAAGATACTGAATTTGAGGTTTATTTCTATGCCTTCTTTCATCTTATAATTAGATTAATATATGATTTCCTGAAACAGAATATATTCTTTTGCCTTGCTGGTAACTTGTATGATATGATGTATATTTTTCTGAAATGTGCCTTTTTCTCTCAGCATTTTATTTGTTAAATGCATTCTTGCTGATACTTATAGCTTTAGTTTATTTCATTTTTTTATAATATTGAAATACACTATAATTTATTAATCTATTTTCTTGATAGACTTTGAAGTTTTTCTAATTTTTAACTTTTACAAATGATGCTATTAAAGACATTTTTGTACGTTTTTTTTTTATTGTAATTTAGGTTCTGGGGTACATGTGCAGATCATGCAGGATTGTTGCATAGGTACATACACGGCAAGGTGTGCTGCCTTCATCCCCCCATCACCTATATCTGGTATTTCTCCTCTCATTTTCCCTCCCCACCCTCACCACCCTCACCGTCCCTCCGCTAGCACCCCTCACTGACTGCAGTGTGTGATGCTCCCCTCCCTGTGTCCATGTGTTCAAATTGTTCAACACCTGCCTATGAGTGATAACATACGGTGTTTGATTTCCTGTTCTTGTGTCAGTTTGCTGAGAACGATGGTTTCCAGATTCATCTATGTCCCTTTGAAGGACACAAACTCCTCGTTTTTTATGGCTGAGTAGTTTTCCATGGTGTATATGTGCCACATTTTCTTTATCCAATCTATCAATGATGGACATTTGGGTTGGTTCCAGGTCTTTGCTGTTGTAAACAATGCTGCAGTGAAGATACATGTGCATGTGTCTTTATAATAGAACAATTTATAATTCTTTGGGTATATACCCAGTAATGGAATTGCTGGGTCAAATGGTATTTCTATTTCTAGGTCCTTGAGGAATCGCCACACTGTCTTCCACAATGGTTGAACTAATTTACACTACCACCAACAGTGTAAAAGTGTTCCTATTTCTCCACATCCTCACCAGCATCTGTTATCTCTAGATTTTTTAATGATTGCCATTGTAACTAGTGTGAGATGGGATCTCAGTGTACATGTTTTTGTGTTCGTCTGTAAGAATTTCTCTAGAGTACATGCCTAGGAATGGGATTTCTGGATTGTGGAGTATGTGTATCTTCAACTCCACTAGCTATCACCATATTTCTTTCCAAAGTTTTTATACTTGTTCATATTCTCACTGCCAGCATAGAAGAGCTTTTATTGATCCACATTGTTTCTAGCTTTGTTATTGTCAGATTGCCAACCTTATGGATGTAGAAATTGTACGTCATTTGGATCCAGCTTTAAGAACAATAATAAACATGAACTATCCTACTCTCCAGTATCTAGGTCATGCTGTAATTTCCTCATTGACTTCACCTGCCCCCTAACCCAGCAGGTGGAGTAAAAAAGGTATGTTATATGATGAATAAAGTGACAGTCACATTATATTCTGGTTATATATTCCTGTGTAATAAATCACATCAAAATTGAATGACTTAAAACATCAGTTATGAAATCAGAAACAGTAACTCTGAATTTCAGAGTTATATCTTGGGATTCATTTTGACCTGCAGACTTCAAACAGATGTTTTACTTATTGATTGTTTTGAAGGATTATCTCTTACAACTGTCTGGGTTGAGTGAGCTTAGCTGGATGGTCTTCGTTTAATATCTCCTGAGTTTCAGTTAGCTAGGGCTGGATCTGAAGTCTCTGAAGGCTTGACTGGGCTGGGCGTTCAGGTGGCTCAATCTCATACTGGCGTATGCTGACACCTGTCACCTAGAGCTCAACTGGGGATTTTGAGACATGCCAACACCTGCCCTCTTCATATCACTTGGTCATCTCATAGCGTGGTGGCTGAATTCTGAGACAGAGTAGCCTAAAACTAGTCTTCCAGGCAACAGGAAATGGAAACTGCCAGGTATGTTTTAGACCTGGGCTTGGAGTTCCCGTCGCTTTTGCCTCATTTCATTGGTCAAAGCAGACACAGTGCATATCTAGTTTCAAAGGCAGGGAAAGTAGTTTTTCTCTCTTAATGGGGGGATGGGAAGATCACACTGCAGGCAAGCAGGACAGGAGGTATTGTGATCATTTTGGGAAATATTACCACATGACAGCTCTGTTTCAAAATTTTTATTTCAGTCCATAATTTGACCAGAAAAATGTCACACAGTTATTGAAGATGTAAAAATAAATGGTGAAATTCAATAAGATATTAAAACAGTGACACTATGAGTAGTTGCCATCATGTTTTTTTTTTTTTTTTTTTTTGGATGAAGATGGAGTCTCAGTCTGTTGCCCAGGCTGAAGTGCACAGGCACCATCTTGGCTGACTGCAACCACTGCCTGCTGGGTTCAAGCGATTCTCCTGCCTCAGCCTCCCGAGCACTTGGGATTACAGGGATGTGCCACCACCCCCGGCTAATTTTGGTATTTTTATTAGAGACAGAGTTTTGCCATGTTGGCCAGGCTGGTCTTAAACCCCTGACCTCAGGTGATCCACACGCCCCGGCCTCCCAAAGTGCTGGGATTACAGGTGTTAGCCACTGTGCCCAGCCAAATTGCCTTCGTTTTGTTATGACATGAGAAACAGTAATTCTGAGTCTCAGAGTTATATACAGGGATTAGTTTTTACCTGCAGACTCAAACAGATGTTTTATTTTTTGATTGATATGAATGACTTAGAAATGAATTTACCTTTTCAATAAAATCATTAGAAATCTTTATTATTAGCCTTTAAATATTCAGTATAATATTTAGTACATTATGATGACATTTATACAGGAAGTGGGACATTTGAAATGTTTAGTCGAAAATTCAATTTAGTACATTTTATGTTTAAAGAAGAACTATTAAGTATAAATTAATTTATTCTCATATCCTTAGAATATTACAAAATGATACAGTGAAATGGCCTCAGATATCTATGTTTGGGCAAAATGCATATACTCACATGTATTATTGGAGGTATGTCTTCTTGGTATGTAAGAGCAAATTTTGTTGGATTTCTTAAGCCAATAATTGCTCCATGTGGTCAACTGACTAGTACTCTGGTATTTTATAATTGATGGGAAGCCAGGAAATTCCCACATAACTTTATGTTGTGATAAGGCTGTAGAATAAATTACGTCCTTGTTCAACGGACATTCATACTTGCCACATTTTTCTGCCAAGAGAAAAAAACAGTATAACTAAACCCTATGCTCTCTTTTTCCCACAAAAATTCACAATATACCATCTCTATTTTGTTAATTTCTCTGGCCAGCTGAAGTCATTTTTAAAATCATAGGGTGGAATAGTAATACAATTTTGGCTATGATTGTGTCAAAATGATTGTAATTTTTAAAATGCCAGATTATGGGCCAAAGGATTATTATTGGAAGTAGTATTTGGAATAATTTGGGACTTGGGATTATATGGGTCAAGAAGACTTTGATGTATGAAAAAGAATCATCTGGAAAATAAATTGGTTTGTAAGTTGATACGGGCACTGGAAAACCTGAGAAGCCCAATCATTGTTTGAAACAATGAGATGAGAAATACCTAGGCTTTTACTCTCTCTTTTACTCAACAGATTTATTGTCTCTTCTCCCTCTAGCTAAGGCAGTCTTCAAATTTTAGTGAATCACTCTAGTTGCCATACCATGCATTGGATGTCCTGATATGAGGCACCCTTGAAAATACTTAAAAGCAGTATCCCATATAGATGCACAAATTCAAAGGTGCCATTACTTCATACTGTTTTCAGAGAGACAAGAGAGAAAAAACATATTAGCAATATGCAACATCTGACTAGCTAATAGAAACAACCATATGAAAAGCTTTCAAAATAAGCATTCTGAATTGAGATGATTTGGATAAAAATATTTATTTTTATTTCTAGCCTTTTAAGGAGAATTTTATACATTGGTATATTCAGAAGTGTGTGAATTCTTTAAAGATTTTAGATTATTAAAAATTGTTAAAATTTTTACTTCTAAAAAACTAAAAATAGAGCTACCACAAGATGCAGCAATCCTACTACTGGGTATATGTCCAGAAGAAAGGAAACCAGTATACCGAAGAGATATCTGCACTCCCATGTTTATTGTAGCACAATATACAACAGCTAAGATTTGGAAGCAACTGGTGTTTATCAACACATGAACACAGGTTGGTTTGGTATAATCACAAAGTCATAAAACCTTTGCTACCACCAATTTTGGAACAAATTCATCAGCTTCCCCCAAACCCCTGCAAAACTCATGCCAATTAGTCACTCATCTCACCTCAATTCTTACTGCCTGCATAGGCAACTACTAATCTAATTTCCATCTCTATAGATTTATTTATGGAAATTCCATATAAATGGAATCATACAATATGGTCTTTTCTGATTGGCATCTTTCACGTAGCATAAATGTTATCAAGGTTCATCCACATTGAAGAATGTTTCAAACTTTAATTCTTCCTATTGTCAAATATTCTACTGTTTATACCACATTTTATTTATCTATTCATGCTTGATTGATATTTTGGTTCTTTCCATTTTTCAGCTATTATGAATTATGTCACTATAAACATTCATGTACAAACTTTTGTGTGGGCATAGATTTTCTTTCTTTCCTAAACTTTTATTTTAGGTTCAGGGGTACATGTGACGGTTTATTACATAGGTTAACTTGTGTAACTGGGGTTGGTTGTACAGATTATTTCGTCACCCAGGCATTAAACCCAGTACTCAATAGTTATCTTTTCGTCTCTTCTACCTCCTCCCACCCTCCATCCTCAAGTAGACCCCAGTGTGTGTTGTCCCTTTGTGTTTAGCTTTCACTAAAAAGTGAAACTTTAGCTTTCATATAGCTTTCACTGAAAAGTGACAACATGTGATATTTGGTTTTCTATTCCTGTGTTAGTTTGCTAAGGATAATAGCCTTTGGCTCCATCCACATTCCTGCAAAAGACATGATCTCATTCTTTTTTTATGGCTTTGTAGTATTCCCTGGTGTTTTTGTGTCATATTTTCTGTATACGATCTGTCATTGATGGGCATTTAGGTTGATTCCATGTCTTTGCTATTGTAAATAGTGCTGCAGTGAACATATGCATGCATGTGTCTTTATAATAGAATGATTTGTATTCCTCTGGATATATACCCAGTAAGGGGATTGCTAGGTCGAATGGTAGTTCTGCTTGTAGTTCTTTGAGGGATCACCATATTGCTTCAATGGATGAAACAATTTATGCTGTATAAACAGTGTATACATGGCTCCTTTTCTCTGCCACTTTGCCACCATCTGTTATGTTTTGACTTTTTAATATCAGCAAGTCTGACTTGTGTGAGATGTTCTCTAATTGTGGTTTTGATTTGTGTTATTTAGCCTTTTTTCGTATGTTTGTTGGCTGCATAATGTCTTCTTTTGAAAATTGTCTGTTCATGTCTTTTGCCCACGTTTTTAATGGAGTTGTTTGTTTTTCTCTTGTAAATTTGTTTAAATTCCTTATAGATGCTTGATATTAGACCTTTGTCAGATGCATAATTTGCAGAATTTTTCTCCCATTTTGTAGGTTGTCTGTTTACTCCGTCTGTTTACTTTTTTCTTTTGCTGTGCAGAAGCTCTTAAGTTTAATTAGGTCCCACTTGACAATTTTTTGCTTTTGTTACAATTGCTTTTGGTGTCTTTGTCATGAAATATTTGCCCATTCCTATGATCCTATGATGAGGATGGCATTGCTTTCCAGGATTTTTTATAATTTGGTGGGTTTTTGTTTGTTTGGTTTTTGTTTTTGTTTTTTCTTGATGGAGTCTCGCTTTGTCCCCCAGGCTGGAGTGCAGTGATACGATCTCAGCTCACTACAAATCTCTGCCTCCCGGGTTCAAGCAATCCTCTTGCCTCAGCCTTCCAAGTAGCTGAGAATACAGGCACACACCACCATGCCCAGCTAATTTTTGTGTTTTTCAGTAGGGATGGGGTCCCACCATGTTGGCCAGGCTGGCTTGGAACTCCGGGCCTCAAGTGATCTGCCCACCTAGGCCTCCCAAAATGCTGGGATGACAGGTATGAGCCACCATACCTGCCAGTTTTGGGTTTTAATTTAAGTCTATAATTTATCTTGGGTTGATTTTTATATATCAATCCAAGGGATCCAATTTCAATCTTCTGATAAGGCTAACCAGTTATCCCAGCACTGTTTATTAAGTGTGGAAATTTCTTTTTTACCCATTGTTTGTTTTTTTCAGCTTTGTCAAAGATCAGATGGTTGTAGGTGTGCAGCCTTATTTCTGGGCTCTCTATTCTGTTCCATTGGTCTGTGTGCCTTTGCTACCAAGTGTTATGTTTTTAAGGTTACTATACCCCTTTATCATAGTTTGATGTCAGGTAATGTGATACCTCTAGCTTTGTTCTTTTTCCTGAGGATTGCCTTGGTCATTTGGGCTCTGTTTTGGTTCCATATGAATTTTAAAATAGTTTTTTTTCTAGTTCTATGAAGAATGTCATTGGTAGTTTGATAGGAATAGCATTGAGTCTGTAAATTGCTTTTGGGAGCATGGCTATTTTAATGGTAGTGATTCTTCCTATACATGAACATGGATGTTTTTCCACATATGTGTGTGTGGGTGTGTGTGTATTTAAACACTAATGTGAGTATATATATTTGCTAAATAAATAAGTAGAGGTAGACCTATTGGGTCAATGGCTATGTATATTGTAAATTTCAGTATTTTTGGCTAAACTGTCTCCTATTTAACCCTATTAGCAGTTCCAAGGTTCTAGGATAAAAGTCATGGATGATACTGCCTTTTGTTTTGTGATAGTCATCATGGACACTGCATGAGATGAAGAACACTTTTAAATCGATTTTTGGAATAATAACATATTGATTAAAATTCATGGTAAATGGAATAATTTTGGTTTAGTGATTTGAGATTTCCAAAAAATCTACCCTTTTGGGATAGTATCCTATGTGTCTGTCTTCTAAGAATAAGAGATGTCACTGTCATTGGAAAGTATTTGATAGATGATGATAACATCTAACTGGTTATTTGGGGCCTGCAAATAGCAATTGTGAATCAAGATTTAGAGGCCATATTTTAGCCCTACTCTCACTTGTTAAAGAATTTTTATTGTATTTTCTGTGATTGTGTGTACTTATATAAAACTTATTAATTCATTTTTTTCTATTTTCGAGTAACCGTCTAAACATGCAAATAATGGCAGAAAATCAGCATGACATAGATATCTGTGGTTTTTGCACTGAAGCATACTCATCAAGCTGACTGCTGAATTATTTCATGATAAGATAATTTTCCTTCAAGTCTTAATACCATAGAGGTCATGTGGTTTAGTCATATTCATGAGGGAGCTGTCACTTTCAGGCTCCTAATATCAGTCACTCTTCTATCTATATTTGGTTTATGGATTCAGGAAAGTGTGATAGCAGTTATTAGCTGCTCTCAGAAAATCCTCTTGCAAGATAGATTTATTTCCTGATTAATGATGGAAATGATCCAGTATTAATTTCAGTTTTTGATATCAACAATTTTATGTTAACATCATTCTTGCTATGTTCACCTTTCAAATTACTATGATCATTATAATGATTAAAAAGCTATTATTTGATTTAGATTCACTCTGTAATTACCAGCCATAGCATTTCTGACATTTCTAACTAAATTTGGGTATATTAGGCTGTACCGTGACTAAAAAGATTTTCTATAGAAGATTTTTCCAGTGAATTTGGGTAAATTTAAAGCATAGAAAACCAGGGAAGTAGTATTTGTCATAAATTCTGTCCTATCTGAACATGATTCTTGATAGGGGCTGTGCTTTGTTTTATTGCTTTTTAACCTAAATTAAGATAACATGCAGTATTTTGGCATATGTTTCTCAACATTCATTTTATAAAAACACCAAATTGTTTTGTCTGTTACTTTATTTTTGAAGTTGTATTCGTAGAATATTTGACCTTACTATTCCCTGTTTTTCACTATGAGTAATGGGAATAAAGGATTTAATTGCAGTATAAGAATAGTGCTGTCAGTTATCGACCACAGGATTAGTAATTACCTTAATAATTCTCAGCTTTTGAGATGTTTCAATAAAATAAATCAATGAAGGCAGCAAACAATTTGTCGTTAGGTGCCAAAAAGATTGCTGAATTTATTTATTTAGTATTTGTCTATCTTTTCCAGCTTTATTGAGCTTTAATTGACAAAATTATATATATTTAAGTGGTACAATGTAATAATTTGATCTATGCATACAAATATTATATACATATTGTAAGATGATTACCACAATACTCATCACCTCACATAGTTACCTTTTTTGTGATGAAAACACTTTTGATATACTCTCTTAGCAAATTTCAAGTATGCAGTACAGTATTATTAACTATAGTCACCACAGTACATTAGATGCCTAGCACGTATTCGTCTTATAACAGAAAGTATGTACCCCTTAACCAACATACCACTCCATCTCTCTAGCTGCTGGCAACCACTATTGTAATCTTTATGATTTCAATGTTTTAGATTTCACGTATGTGAGATTGTACAGTACTTGTCTTTATGTGTTTGCTTTACTTTGTTTAGCTTTTTAGCATAATGTCCTTCAGCTTCATCCATGTCACAAATATCAAGGTTTCCTTTTTGTCCTGGCCAGATAATAATATTCTACTTACTCTCTCTCTCTCTCTCTTTCTCTCTCTCTCTTTCTCTCTCTCTTTTTTTCTCTCTCTCTTTCTTTCTCTCTCTCTCTCCCCCCCTCCTTCTCCCTCCATCCCCTCCCTCTCTCTCTGTTCTCCCTACACACACACATGCACACACCCCAGATTTTCTTTATCCATTCATCTGTTGATGGACACTTAGGATCTTTTCATATCTTGGCTATTGCAGATAATGCTGCAGTGAACATGGGGTACAGATATCACTTCGATATACTGGCTTTGTTACCTTTGGATACCCAGAAGTGAGAAGCATAATCCTATGGTAGTCCTATTTTAATTTTTTGAGGAAACTCTATCCTGTTTTCCAAAATGGCTGTTCCAATTTATCTTCCCACAGGCAAAGTACAAGGGTTATCTTTTCTCCATATCCTTGTAAACATTAACTCTGTCTCTGTCTCTGTCTCTGTCTCTGTCTCTCCCTCTCTCTCTCTTTTTGATAATGGCCATCCTAATAGATGTGAGGTGACATTTCATTGTGATTTTGATTTGCGTTCCTTGATGATTAATGATAGTTGCCCCTTTTTCATATATCTGGTAGCCATTTGTATGTCTTCTTTGGGAAAAATGTTTATTCAAGTATTTTGTTCATTTTAAAATAGAATCATTTATGGTGTGTGTGTGTGTGTGTGTGTGTGTGTGTGTCTGTGTGTGTGTGTGTGTGCGTGCGTGTGCGTGTGTTACTGAGTTGAAGGGGTCCTCTGTATACTTTGGATATTAACCCCTAATCAGTTGGATAGTTTGCAAATATCTTCATCTGTTCTATAGGTTGCCTTTCCATTTCATCAACTGTTTCATTTGCTATGCATAAGCTTTTTAGTTTGATGTAGTACTACTTGTTTATTTTGGCTTTTTTTGCCATGCTTTTGGGGTCATATCCAAAAGATCATTTCCAGGCTCAATGTCAAATAGCATGTTCCTGATAATTTCTTCTGGGAGTTTTCTGATTTCAGGCTTTAAGTGTAAGTTTTTTTATCCACTTCAAATTAATCTTTGCATATGATATAAGAAAATGGTCCAATTCTGTTCTTTAGCATGTGAATATCCAGTTTTCCCAAACCACTGATTGAAGAGACTATTCTTTTCCCATATATATTCTTTGCACTCTTGTTGAAAGTTATTAGACTATATATGCCTGCATTTATTTCTAGACCCTGTATTATGTTCTGTTGTTTTATATGTCTATTTTTGTTTTTGTTGTTGCTTGTTTGTTTTAATTTCCCATGCTGCACCAACATATATGTTTCTGTTTTTATGCCAATGCCATTCTGTATTTATTATTATAGCTTTGTAACGTAGTTGAAATAAAGAAGTTGTGGCTCATGCCTGTAATGCCAGCACTTTGAGAGAATAAGGTGGAAGAATTGCTTGAGCCCAGGAATTTGAGACCAGCCTAGACAACATAGTGAGAACTTGTCTCCACAATATATATGTATTTAAAATTAGCTGGGTGTGGTGGCACATGCCTACAGTCTCAACTATCCAGGAGGCTGAGGCAGAAGAATTACTTCAGCCCACAAGGTGGAGGCTGCAGTGAGCTGTGATCATGCCACTGCATTCCACCCTGGGCAGCAGGGCAAGACACTATCTCAAAAAGGAAGGGTAATGCCTCCAGTTTTGTTTTTTCTCAAGATTGCTTTGTCTATTCAGAGGCTTTTGTAGCTTCATACAAATTTTAAGATTTTTTTCAATTTTTTTGAAAAGTGTCATTGGAATTTTGATAGAGATTACATTAAATATGTAGATTACTTTGAGTAATTTTGATAATATTAATAATACTAATTTTTTCCCATCCATGAACATAAGATATCTTTCCATTTATTTGTGTCTTCTACGATTTCTTTTATCAGTGTTCTATAATTTTCAGGGTACAGCTTTTTCAGCTTCTTGATTAAATTTATTCATAAGTATTTTGTTCTTTTTGATACTATTGTAAATAATACTCTTTTCTTAATTCTTTCGGATAGTTCATTGTTAGTGTACACAAATGAAACTGATTTTTGTATGTTGATTTTGTATCCTGCAACCTTACTAAATTTGTTCATTATTTCTAAGTTTGTGTTTGTGTGTGTGTGTGTGAGGGGGTGTAGGTGTGTGTAATCTTTAGAGTTTTCTATATATAAGATGATGTCATCTGCAGAGACAATTTAACTTCTTTCTTTCCATTTGAATGCGCTTTATTTATTTCACTTGCCTCATTGCCCTGGCTACAACTTCCAGTACTATGTTAATAGAAGTGATAAGAGTGGGCATTCTTGTTTTGTTCCTGATCTTGAGGAAATATTTTCATTTTTTACTACTGTGAATGTTTTAGCTGTGAGTGCTATATATGGTTTTTATTATGTTGATGTACAATCCTTTCATACTTAATTTGTTGAATTTTTGTTATAAAAGTATGTTGAGTTTTGTCAGATGACTTTTTAAATCTGTTGAGATGATCATGTGATTTTTGTCCTAAATTGTGTTCATGTGATATATCATGTTTATGTGCATATATTCAATCATCCTTGAATCTGTGAATAAATCCCACATGATCATAGTATATCATCCTTTTAATGTGCTACCAAATTTGGTTTTCTAATATTTTGTTTCTGACTTTTACATCAATATTTATCAAGGATATTGGACTGTAATTCTCTTTTCTTGTACTGTTTTTGTTTAGCTTTGGTATTAGTGTAGTGCTGGCCTTGTGAAATTAGTTTGGAAATCTTTGCTTTTCTTTAATTTTTTGGAAAAGCTTGAGCAGGATTGGATTATGTGAATTGAATTATTTAAATATTTGACAGAATTAACCAGTGAAGCCATCTGGTCCTGGACTTTTCTTTGTTGGGAGGGTTATGATTACTGATTCAATCTTTTTACTCATTATTGGTCCGTCCAGGTTTTCTATTTCTTCATGATTCCGTCTTGGTAAGTTGTTTATTTCTAGGAATGTATACATTTCTTCCAGACCAACCAATTTGTTGGAATATAATTGCTTATAGTAATCTATCATGATTTCTTTAGATTTTATGGTATCTTTGGTAATGCTTCCTCCATATATAATTTTATTTTCTGATCTCCTTTTGATCATCTCAATTGACTTTCTATTCTCTACTTCACTTATTTCTTTTCTGTTCTTTATTATTCCCTTCTTTCTGCTAACACTGAGCTTAGTTTGTTCTTTTACTAGTTCATTAAAGTATGCAGTTATTTAAAATGTTTCTTTTTTCTTAATGTAGGTCTTCATTGCTACAAGTTTTCTTAGAATTGCTTTAAATTTACTTATTTAAAGGAAATATGGTAAAAGGAAAGAAAATAAAGAAAGGAAGAAATGTGATGAAAAAGAGATTAAATAAAGCAGGAAAACCATCACATGTATAGTTAAAGATTTTGCCTCTTACCATTTCATACTCTCTCTCTTAAATTTATTTATCTATTTGTTATTTATTTATTAGATTTTTAAAAATTATACTTTTAAATTCTGAGATACATGCACAGAATGTGCCGGTTACATATGTATACATGTGCCATGGTGTTTTACTGCACCCGTCAACTTGTCATCTACATTAAATATTTCTCCTAATACCATCCCTCCCTTAGCCCCCCAACCCCCAGCAGGCTCTGGTCTGTGATGTTCCCCTCCATGTGTCCGTATGTTCTCATTGTTCAGCTCCCACTTATGAGTGAGAACATGTGGTGTTTGGTTTTCTCTTCCTGTGTTAGTTTGCTGAGAATGATGGTTTCCAGCTTCACCCATGTCCCTGCAAAGGACATGAACTCATCCATTTGTATGGCTGCATAGTATTCCATGGTGTATATATGCCACATTTTCTTTATTCAATCTACCATTGATGGGCATTTGGGTTGGTTCCAAGTATTTGCTATTGTGAACATGCTACAATAAACATACATGTGCATGTGTCTTTATAGTAGAGTGATTTATTAATTCTTTGGTTATATACCCAGTAATGGAATTGCTGGATCAAATAGTATTTTTGGTTCTAGATCCTTTAGGAATTGCTACACTGTCTTCCAGCATGGTTGAACTAATTTACACTCCCGCCAACAGTATAAAAGCATTCCTATTTCTCCACATCCTCTCCAGCATCTTCTGTTTCCTGACTTTTTAATGGTCACCAATCTAACTGGCATGAGATGTTTTCTCATTGTGGTTTTGATTTGCAATTCTCTAATGACCAGTGATGATGAGCTTTTTCTCTTTTTCTTTCTTTTTTTNCACTCATGTTACCCAGGCTGGAGTGCAATGGCGTGATCTCGGCTCATCGTAACCTCCGCCTCCTGGGTTCAGGCAATTCTCCTGCCTCAGCCTCCTGAGTAGCTGGGATTACAGGCACACACCACCATGCCCAGCTAATTTTTTGTATTTTTAGTAGAGACGGGGTTTCACCATGTTGACCAGGATGGTCTCAATCTCTTCACCTCATGATCCACCTGCCTCGGCCTCCCAAAGTGCTGGGATTACAGGCTTGAGCCACCACGCCCGGCCAATGAGCTTTTTTTCATATGTTTGTTGGCCACATAAATGTCTTCTTTTGAGAAGGATCTGTTCATATCCTTCACTCACTTTTTGATAGAGTTTTTTTTTTTTCTTGTAAATTTGTTTATGTTCCTTGTAGATTCTGGATATTAGCCCTTTGTCAGATGGATAGATGGTAAAAATTTTCTCCCATTCTGTAAATTGTCTTTTCACTCTGATGATAGTTTCTTTTGGTGTGCAGAAGCTCTTTAATTAGATCTCATTTGTCAATTTTTGCTTTTGACATTTTAGTCATGAAGTCTTTGCCCATGTCAATGTCCTGAATGGTATTGCCTAGGTTTGCTTCTACATTGTTTTTTTGTTTGTTTTTTGGTTTTAGGCCTTACATTTAACTCTTTAATCCATCTTGAGTTAATTTTTTGTATAACATGTAAGGAAAAGGTCCAGTTTTATTTTTCTTCATATGGCTAGCCAGTTTTCCCAATACTATTTATGAAATAGTAAATCCTATCCCAATTGCTTGTTTTTGTCAAGTTTGTCAAAGATCAGTTTGTTGTAGATGTATGGTGTTATTTCTGAGACCTCTGTTCTGTTCCATTGGTCTATATATCTGTTTTGGTACCAGTGCCGTGTTGTTTTGGTTGCTGTAACTTTGTAGTATAGTTTGAATTCAGGTAACATGATGCCTCCAGTTTCATTCTTTTTGCTTAGGATTTTCTTGACTATAAAGGCTCTTTTTGGTTCCAGACAAAATTTAAAGTAGTTTTTTCTAATTATTTGAAGAAAGTCAATGGTAGCTTGATGGGAATAGCATTGAATCTATAAATTACTTTGGGCAGAATTAACAACATTAATTCTTCCTATCCATGAACATGGAATGTTTTCCATTTGCTTGTGTCCTCTCTGATTTTCTTGAGCAGTTGTTTGTAGTTCTCATTGAAGAGGTCCTTCACATCCCTTGTAAGTTTTCTTCCTGGGTTTTTATTCTCTTTGTAGCAATTGTGAATGGGAGTTCACTCATGATTTGGCTCTTTGTATGTCTATTTTTTTGTGTATAGGAATGCTTGTGATTTTTACACATTGATTTTGTATCCTGAGACTTTGCTGAAGTTGGTTATCAGCTTAAGGAGACTTTGGACTGAGATGATGGGGTTTTCTAAATATACATTCATACCGTCTGCAAACAGAGACAATTTGATTCCCCTCTTCCTATTTGAATACCCTTTATTTCTTTCTCTTGCCTGATTTCCCTGGCCAGAACTTCCAATACTGTGTTGAATAGGAATGTTGAAAGAGGGCATCCTTGTCTTGTGCCAGTTTTCAAAGGGAATGCTTCTAGCTTTTGCCCATTCAGTATGATATTGGCTGTGGGTTTGTCATAAATACCTCTTATTGAGATATGTTCCATCAATACCTAGTTTATTGAAAGTTTTTAGCGTGAAGCGGTATTGAATTTTATCGAAAGCCTTTTCTGCATCTATTGAGATAATCATGTGGTTTTTGTAATTGGTTCTGTATATGTGATGGAGTATGTCTATTGATTTGCACGTGTTGAACCAGTCTTGCATCCCAGGGATGAAGCCAACTTGATTGTGGTGGATAAGATTTTTGATGAACTGCTAGATTCAGTTTACCAGTATTTTATTGAGGATTTTCACAGCAATGTTCCTCAGGGATATTGGCCTGAAATTTTCTTTTTTTGTTGTGTCTCTGCCAGGTTTTGATATCAGCATGATACTTGCCTCATAAAATGAGTTAGGGAAGAGTACCTCTTTTTCTGTTGTTTGGAATAGTTTCAGAAGAAATGGTACTAGCTCTTTGTACCTCTGGTAGAAGTTGGCCGTGAATCCGTCTGGTACTGAGCTTTTTTGCTTGGTAGGCTATTACTGCCTCAATTTCAGAACTTGTTATTGGTCTATTCAAGGTTTCGACTTCTTCCTGGTTTAGTCTTGGGAGGGTGTATGTGTCCAGGAATTTATCCATTTCTTCTAGATTTTCTAGTTTATTTGGTTAGAGGTGTTTTTAGTATTCTCTGATGGTAGTTTGTATATCTCTGGGATCAGTGGTGATATCCCTTTTATCATTTTTTATTGTTTCTATTTGTTTCTTCTCTCTTTTCTTCTTTATTACTCTGGCTAACAGTCTATTTTGTTAATTCTTTAAAAGAAACCAGCTCCTGGATTCATTGATTTTTTGAAGGGTTTTTCATGTCTCAGTCTCCTTCAGTTCTGCTCTGATCTTAGCTATTTCTTGTCTTCTTCTAGCTTTTGAATTTGTTTGCTCTTGCAACAAATTTGTTTTCTCTTGCTTCTCTAGTCCTTTTAATTGGGATGTTAGGGTGTCCATTTCAGATCTTTCTCGCTTTCTCCTGTGGGCATTTAGTGCTTTATAAATTTTCCTCTAAATACTACTTTAGCTGTGTCCCAGAGATTCTGATACATTGTGTCTTTGTTCTCATTGGTTTCAAAGAACTTATTTATTTCTGCCTTAATTTCATTATTTACGCAGTAGTCATTCAGGAGCAGGTTGCTCAGTTTCCATGTAGTTCTGTGGTTTTGAGTGAGTTTCTTAATCCTGAGTTCTAATTTGATTGCACTGTAGTCAGAGAGACTGTTTGTTATGATTTCTGTTCTATTGTATTTGCTGAGGAGTGTTTTACTTCCAATTATGTAGTTAATTTTAGAATAAAATTCATCCAGAGCTGAGTTCAAGTCCTGAATATCTTTCATTGTCTGTCTTGTTCATCTGCCTAATATAGATAGTGGGATGTTAAAGTCTCCCCCTATTATTGTGTTGGAGTCTAGGTCCCTTTGTAGGTCTTTAAGAACTTGCTTTATGAATGCGGGTGCTACTATATTGGGTGAATATATATTTAGGATATAGTTAGCTCTTCTTGTTGCATTGATCCCTTTACCATTATGTAATGCCCTTCTTTGTCATTTTTTATCTTTGTTGATTTAAGGTCTATTTTATCAAAATAGGATTGCAACCCCTGCTTTTATTGGCTTTCCATTTGCTTGGTAAATCTTCCTCCATTCCTTTATTTTGAGCCTATGTGTGTCTTTGCCACATGAGATGGGTCTCCTGAATACAGCACACTGATGGGTCTTGACTCTATCCAATTTGCCAGCCTGTGTCTTTTAATTGGGGCATTTAGCCCATTTACATTTAAGGTTAATATTGTTATGTGTGAAACTGATCCTGTCATTATAATGCTAGCTGGTTATTTTGTCTATTAGTTGATGCAGTTTGTTTATAGTGTTGATGATCTTTATAATTTGGTATGGTTTTGCAGTGGCTGGTACTGGTTTTTTCTTTCATGTTCAGTGCTTCCTTCAGAAGTTCTTGTAAGGCAGGCCTGGTGGTAGCAAAATCTCTCAGCATTTGTTTGTCCATAAAAAAATTATTTTTCCTTTGCTTATAACTGGAAACCATCATTCTCAGCAAACTGACACAAGAGCAGAAAATCAAACACCACATGTTCTCACTCATAGGTGGGTGTTGAACAATGAGAGCACATGGACACAGGGAGGGGAGCACTACACACTGGGGTCTGTTGGGGGGAAATAATAGGGGAGGGACAGCGGGTGGTGGGGAGTTGGGGAGAGATAGCATGGGGAGAAATGCCAGATGTAGATGATGGGGAGAAATGACAGATGTAGGTGATGGGGAGGAAGGCAGCAAATCACACTGCCACGTGTGTACCGGTGCAACAATCTTGCATGTTCATCACATGTACCCCAAAACCTAAAATACAATTTAAAAAAAGCTTAGTTTGCCTGGATATGAAATTATGGGCTGAAAATTGTTTTCTTTAACAATATTGAATATTGGCCCCCACTCTCATCTGTCTTGTAGGGTTTCTGCAGAGACATCTGCTGTTAATCAGATAGGTTTCCCTTTGGAGGTTATAGGACCTTTCTCTCTGGCTGCCTTTAACATTATTTCCTTTATTTCAGCCTTGGTGAACTGACGATTTTGTGTCTTGGGATTGCTCTTCTTGAGGAGTATCTTTGTGGTGTTCTCTATATTTCCTGAATTTGAACGTTGTCCTGTCTTGCTAGGTTGGGGAAGTTCTCCTGGATAATATCCTGAAGAGTGTTTTCCAACTTGGTTCCATTTTCCCCATCACTTTCAGGTACACCAATCAAACATATATCTGGTCTTTTCACCTAGTCCCATATTTCTTGGAGGCTTTGTTTTTTCTTTTCATTCTTTTTCTCTCTAATCCTGTAATCTCTGATATCCTTTCTTGTGCTTGATCTATTTAGCTATTGATTCTTATGTATCTTTCATGAAGTTCTCGTGCTGTGTTTTTCAGCTCCATCAGGTCACTTATGTTCTCTCTAAACTGGTTACTCTTGTTAGCAATTCATCTAACCTTTTTTCAAGGTTCTTAGCTTCTTTGCATTGGGTTACAACGTGCTCCTTTAGCTTGGAGGAGTTTGTTATCATACACCTTCTGAAGTCTACTTCTGTCAATTTGTCAAACTGATTCCCCATCCAGTTTTGTTCCCTTCCTGTCCAGGAGTTGTGATCCTTTGGAAGAGAAGAGGTGTTCTGGTTTTTGGAATTTTCTGCCTTTTTGCACTGTTTTTTTCCTGATCTTTGTGGATTTATGTACCTTTTGTCTTTGATGTTGGTGACCTTTGGATGGGGTTTCTGTGTGGAGGTTCTTTTTGTTGATGTTGATGCTATTTCTTTCTGTTTGTTAATTTTCCTTCTAATAGTCAGACCCCTGTGCTGCAGATCTGCTGGAGTTTTCTGGAGGTCCACTCCAGACCCTGTTTGCCTGGGTATCACCAGCAGAAGCTGCGGAACAGCAAAGATTGCTGTGTGTTTCTTCTTCTGGAAGCTTTGTCCAGACAGGCACCTGCCTGATACCAGCTGGAGCTCTCCTGTATGAGGTGTCCATCGACCCCTCCTGGGAAGTATCTTCCAGTCAGGAGGCATGGGAGTCAGGGACCCAGTTGAGGAGACAGTCTGTCCCTTAGCAGAGCTCAAGCACTGTGCTGGAAGATCCACTGCTCTATTCAGAGCCATCAGGCACGAATGTTTACGTCTGCTGAAACTGCACCCGCAGCCATCCTTTCCCTCAGGTGCTCTGTACCAGGGACGTGGGAGTTTTATCTATAAGCCCTTGACTGGGGCTGGTACCTTTCTTTCAGCTATGACCTGCCCAGAGAGGAGGAATCTAGAGAGTATTACTTAATATTTTTTTACTTTTGTGGGTACATATTAGGTGTACATATTTATAGGACACCTGAGATCTTTTGATGTAGGCATGCAATGCATAATAATCAATCACATCATGATACATCGGGTATCAAACATCTCGAGGATTTATTCCCTCTTTGTGTTAAAAAGCAATCCAGTTATACTTTTTAAGTTATTTAAAAATGTACAATGAATTATTATTGACTGTAGTCACCCTGTTGTACTATCAAATACTAGATCTTATTTATATTATATAGCTATATTTTTGTATTTACTCGCCATCTTCATCTTATTCTCACCCTTCCTGGCCTCTAGTTACCATCATTCTGCTCTCCATCTTTTTTGTGTTCAATTGTTCTAGTTTTTAGATCCCACAAATAAGTAAAAACATTGAAGCTTGTCTTTCTGTAAATGGCTTATTTCACTTAGCATAAGGATCTTTAGTTCTATCCACATTGTTGCAAATGACAAGATCTCATTCATTCTTACAGCTGAATAGTACTTCATTGTGTATATGTGCCACGTTTTCTTTATCCATTCATCTGTTAATAGACACTTAGTTTGCCCCTGATGTTGGCCATTGTGAATAGTGCTACAACAAACATGGGAATGCAAGTATCTTTTCAATATATTGATTTCCTTTCTTTTGGGTATGTACTTAGCAGTAGGGTTGCTGGATCATATGGTAGTTCTATTTTTAGTGTTTTGAGAAACCTTCATACTGTTTTCTAAGGTGGTTGTGCTGACTTACATTCCCACCAACAGTATACTAGGATTCTTTTTTTTTGCACATCCTCACCAGCATTTGTTATTTCCTGTCTTTTGGATAAAAGCCATTTTGCTGTTTTTCAAAAATAGCTTTTATCCAAAAGGGGTGGAGATGATACCTCATTGTAGTTTTGGAGGGGTGGAGATGATACCTCATTGTAGTTTTGTTTTGCATTTTTCTGATAGTCAGTGCTGTTGAGTAGCTTACCATTTGTATATCTTCTTTTGAGAAATGATATTCTCATTTGTATCTACATGTTTGCCCTTTGTATATTTTCTTTTGTTAAATGTCTATTCAGATCTTCTTCCATTTTAAAAATAAAATTATCAGACTTTTTCCTGTTGGGCTGTTTGAGCTCATTATATGTTCTGGTTATTAATCCTTTGTCAGATAGGTAGTTTGCGAATATTTTCTTCAATTCTGTGGTTTGTTTGTTCACTTTGTTGATGCTTCCTTTGTTGTACAGAAGCTTTTTAACTTGACATGATCTCATCTGTCCATTTTGCTTTGGTTCTCTGTGTTTGTGGGGTATTAATCAAGAAATTCTTGCTCAGTCCAATGTCCTGGAGAGCTTCCTCAATGTTTTCTTGTATTAGTTTCAAGAAACTATAATTTGAGGTCTTAAAGTTAAGTCTTTAATCCACTTTGATTTGCTATTTGTATATGGTGAGAGATAGGGTTCTAGTTTCTTTCTTCTGCATATGGATGTCCAACTCTTTCAGCACTATTAATTGAAGAGACTCATTTTCCCATGTATGTTTTTGGCACTTCTGTCAAAAATAAGTTCACTGTAGATGTATTAATTTATTTATCAGTTCTCTGTTACGTTCAATTGGTCTATATGTCTATTTTTATGCCATAATGCTGTTTCAGTTACTATAGCTGTATAATATAATTCGAGGTCAGGTGATATAATTTCTCCAGTTTTGTGATTTTTGCTCAGAATAACTTGGGGTATTCTGGGTCGTTTTTTGTTCCATATACATTTTGAATTGTTTTTTCTTATTTCTGTGAAAAATGTCATTGATATTTTGAGAGGGATTGCTCTGAATCTGTCGATTGCTTTGGGTAGTATGGACATTTTGACAATATTGAGTCTTCCAGTG
The DNA here is from genome assembly GCF_001604975.1 of Cebus imitator. Classification (NCBI taxonomy): domain Eukaryota; kingdom Metazoa; phylum Chordata; class Mammalia; order Primates; family Cebidae; genus Cebus; species Cebus imitator. Next base: position 2,136,969 of record NW_016107405.1, on the reverse strand, counting down.
CATGAACATGGAATACCTTTCCATTTGTGCATCCTCTTCAATTTTTTGCATTAGTATTTATTGATAAAGTGTTCATTGTAGACTCTTTAACGTCTTTGTTTAACTTTATTCCTCTGTGTTCAACTTTATTTATGACTAATGTAAATGGGATAACTTTCTTGATTTCTCTTTCAGATTGTTCACTGTTGGCATATAAAAATGCTACTTCTTTTTGAACATTAATTTTGTATCCTGCAAATTTACTAAATTTGTTTGTCAGTTCTAATAGTTTTTTGGTGGAGTCTTTAGGTTTTTTCAAATATAAGATCATATCATCTGCAAACAAAAATAATTTGTCTTCTTTCCAATTTGGATGTCTTTTATTCATTTATCTTGTATGATTGCTCTTGCTAGGACTTCCAGTACTATGTTGAATAATAGCAGTGAAAGTTGGCATCCTTGTCTTGTTCCAGATTTAGATAAAAGGCTTTGAATTTTCCCCCATTCAATATGATACTAGCTGTGGGTCTGCTGTATATGGCTTTCATTGTGTTGAAGCATATTCCTTTTATATCCAGTTTTTTGAGGGTTGGTATCATGGAGGGATGTTATACTTTATCAAATACTTTTTCAGCATCAGAGGAAATGAGCATACGGTTTTTGTCCTTTATTCTGTTAATATGATGTATTGCATTGATTGATTTGCATATATTGAACCATCTTTCCATCCCTGAGATAAATCCCACTTGGTCATGATGAATGATATTTTTAATGTGCTGTTGAATTCAGTTTGCTAGTATTTTGTTGAGGATTTTCTCATTCATATTCATCAGGACATTGGCCTATAGTTCTGTTTTTTGAGGCATCTTTGTCTAGTTTTGATATCAAAATAATATTGACCTCATAGAATGAGTTTAGAAGCATTACTGTCTTTTCTATTTTTCAGAATAGTTTGAGTAGGATTGTTACAAGTTCTTGAAGCATTTGGTATAGTTAAGCAGTAAAACCATTGAGTCCTGAGTTTTTCTTTGCTGGAAGACTTTTTTTTTTTTTTTTTTTTTTTTTGAGACGGCGTTTCGCTCTTGTTGCCCAGGCTGGAGTGCAATGGCGCGATCTCGGCTCACCGCAACCTCCGCCTCCTGGGTTCAGGCAATTCTCCTGCCTCAGCCTCCTGAGTAGCTGGGATTACAAGCATGCGCTCAGCTGATTTTTTGTGTTTTTAGTAGAGACGGGGTTTCACCATGTTGACCAGGATGATCTCGATCTCTTGACCTCGTGATCCACCCGCCTCGGCCTCCCAAAGTGCTGGGATTACAGGCGTGAGCCACCGCGCCCGGCCCTGCTGGAAGACTTTTAATTACCCTTTGATCTCATTACTTATTATTGGTTTGTTTGGGTTTTGGATTTCTTCATGGTTTAATCTTGGTAGGGTGTATGTGTCTTGGTAGGTTGTATGTGTCTAGAAATTAATTCATTTCTTCTAGGTTTTCCAATTTATTGACATATATTTGTTCATAGTAGTCCCTAATAATCCTTTCAAATTCTACAGTACTGGCTGTGATGTTTCCTTTATCATCCCGATTTTATTTATTTGGGTCTTCCCTTTCTTTTTATTAGTCTGGCTAAAGGTTTCTTGATATTCTTTATCTTTAAAAAAACAACTATTGGTGTTACTGATATTTTGTATTGTTTTTGTCATTCCGATTGCATTTATTTCTGCTCTGATTTAATTCTTTCTTTTCTTCTGCTTTGGGATTCAGATTGCTCTTTATTTTTTATTCATTTAAGAAGCATTCTTAAGTTGTTTATTTGACATTTTTCTACTTTTTGGATGTAGGCACATATAGCTATAAACTTTGCTTAGCACTGCTTTTGCCATATCCCATGGATTTTTATGTACTTTGCCTTCATTTTCATTTGTTTCAATAATTTTTTAAATTTCTTCTTAATTTCTTCATTGACCTACTTGTCGTCTAGTAACATATTGTTTAATTTCCATGTGTTCGTAGTTTCCAAAATTCTTCTGGTTATTGATTTATAGTTTTATTCTACTGTAATCAGAAAAGATGCTTGATATTATTTCATTTTTTGAATGCTTTAAGACTTGTTTTGTGACTTAACATATGATCTCCCCTTGAGAATGATCCAGTTGCTAAGGAGAATGTGTATTCTGTAGCCATTGGATAAAATGTTGTATAAATATCTATGAGATTCATTTCGTCTGCAATGGAGATTAAGTCCAATGTTTCTTTGTTAATTTTCTGTCTGAGAGGTTTGCCCAGTGCTGAAAGTGGAGTGTTGAAGTCTCAAGCTATTATTGTATTGGGGCATATGTCTCTCTTTGGCTCTAATAATATTTGCTTTATATATCTAAGTGCTCCAGTGTTAGGTGCTTATATATTTATAGTGGTTATATCCTTTTGCTGAATTGATCCATTATTATTATATAATGACCTTCTCTGCCTCTTTTTTTATAGTTTTTGCCTTGAAATCTATATTGTGTGATATAAGTATAACTATTCCTGATCTTTCATGGTGTCTATTGACATGGAATATTTTTTTCTATTTCTTTATTTTCATCCATGTTAGGCTTTATAGGTAAAGTTTGTTTCTTATAGGCAACAGATTGTTAGGTCTTGTTTTTCTTTTTATATTCATTCAGCTAGTCTATGTCTTTTGAATAGAGAATTTAGATTACTTACATTAAATGCTATTATTCATAAGAACTTCTGCCATTTCAATTTTTTGTTTTCTGGTTGTTTTAAGGTCTTCACTTCCTCCTTTCTTTCCTTCCTATCTGTTTTAATGAAAGTGATTTTCTCTGGTGGTGTGTTTTAATTTCCTGGCTTTTATTTATTTGTTGTACATTTTTTGATTTTGGGTTACCATGAGGCTTGTGGATACTAACTTATAACTCATTACTTTAAACTGATGACAACTTATCCATGGTTGCATAAACAGTCAAACTAACAAACAAGCAAAGAGAAAAACTAATAAAAAAAACTCTACACTTTATCCCCCCATTTTTAAATTTTTATTGTTAGTATTTATGTCTATGTCTTGAGGAACAGTAGTTATTATTTTTTATCATTTCATCATTTTGTTTTTCTAATCAAGATAGTAGTTTACACACCATAATTACAGTGTTATAATATTCATTTTGTTCCTGTGTACTTACTATTATGAGTGAGTTTTCTACCTTCAGATAATTTCATATTGCTCATTAAAATTCTTTTCTTTCAGATTAAAGAACTCCCTTTAGCATTTCTTGTGGGAATGATCTAGTGTTGATAAAATCCCTAAGCTTTTATTTGTCTGGGAGAGTCTATTTCTCCTTCATGTTTGAAGGATAGCTAACATATGGCACATTGTGGAGAACGTTACATGGGCGCTTAAGAAGAATGCATATTTTATGGTTGTAGTATAAAATGTTCTGTATATATCTGTCAAATCCATTTGATCTGTAGTGTTGGGCAAGTTCATTTTTTTATTGTTAATTTTCTATTTGAATAATGTGCTCATTGTTTAAAGTGGAGTATTGAATTCCCTTACTATTATTGTATTACTGGCTATTTCTCCCTTCAGGGCTGTTAATTTTTAAAAGTATATTTAGATGCTTTAATATTGGGTACATACATATGTACAATTGATATATCCTTTTAATAAACTGACTACTTTGTCATTGTAAAGTGATCATCTTTGTCTCTTTTGACAGAGTTTGACTAAAAATCTATTTTGTCTGGTTCAAGTATAGCCACATCTGCTCTCTTTTGGTTGTTGTTTGTATAGACTATCTTTTTCCATTTCTTCAATTTCAGCCTATGTATTCTTAAGACTAAAATGAGTCTCTTATAGGCAGCCTGTCAAAATCTTGTTTTATTTATCTATTTAGCCACTCTGTCTTTTGACTGGAGACTTTAATCTATTTTTATTTAAAGAAACTACTAATAGCTAATGATTTACTATTGCTATTTCGTTCATTATTTCCTTGCTTTTTTTTTTTAAGAGACAGGATCTTGCTATGTTGCCCAGGCTAGTCACAAACTTCTGGGATGAAATGATCCTCCCACCTCAGTCTCCAAAGTAGCGAAGATTACATCAGTGAGTTGCCATGCCAGGACTTCTTACTGTTTTGTAGTTCCTTTGATCCCGTTTTTCCCCCTTTTCCTTCTGTCCTTTGTGATTTGTTGATTTTTTTTTTGTACTTGTATGTTTTGAATCCTTTTTCTTTACCTTTTGCATATCTACTGGAGGATTTATTTCTTTTTTGGTTATCACAAGGCTTACATAAAACATCTAATAGTTATATAACCATCTTAGAGTCTATTTTAGGCTGATAATAACTTTAATTGCATACTAAAATTCTACACTTCTACTGCCTCTCCCACTTATCTTTTGCTATTGATGTCACATTTTTCATCTGTTTTTGTGTCTCTATTAAAAATTATTTTATGTATAGTTATTTTTAATACCTTTGTTTCCAACTTCAAAACTATAGTTAAGATTGACTTACATATGGTAATTACAGTATTAATGTTGCCTGAATTTGACTATATATTTTTCTTTTTTGATTAGTTTTTAATTTTCATATTCCTTCATGCTGTTTCTTAGCACTGTATTGTTTCAACTTAAAAAACACTCCTTCACTTTTCTTTTAAGGCAGGTCAAGTGATGAAATCCTTCAACATTTTTTGGGGACTATCTATCTTTTCTTCATTTCCGAAGGATAGTTTTGCTGGGTATGTTATCTTGCCTGGCAATTTTTTTCTTTCAGTGCTTAGAATATGTCATTTTATTCTGCTTTATCTGCAAGGTTTCTGCTAAGAAATCTACTTATATGAGAGTTCCTTGGTATATGAGAAATATCCTTTTAATTTAATTTTATTATTTTTTTAATTACTGTTTTTTATTATAATTTAGGTTCTGGGGTACATGTGCAGATCATGCTGGATTGTTGAATACGCACATACATGGCAATGTGGTTTGCTGCCTCCATCCCCCCGTCACCTATATCTGGAATTTCTCCCCATATTATCCCTCCCCAACCTCCCCACCCTTCGCTGTCCCTCCCTTGGCACCCCCCAACAGACCCCAGCGTGTGATGCTCCCCTCCCTGTGTCCATGTGTTCTCATTATTCATCACCCACCTGTGAGTGAGAACATGCAGTATTTGATTTTCTGTTCTTGTGCCAGTGTGCTGAGAATTATGGCTTCCAGATTCATCCATTTCCCTACAAAGGGCAAACTCATCATTTTTTATGGCTGCATAGTGTTCGATGGTGTATATGTGCCACATTTTGCTTCTCCAGTCTATCGTTAATGGGCATTTGGGTTGGTTCCAGGTCTTTGCTATTGTAAACAGTGCCGCTATGAACATATGTGTGCATGTGTCTTTATTATACAATGATTTATAATCCTTTAGTTATATACCAGTAATGGGATTGCTGGGTCAAATGGAATTTCTATTTCTAGGCCCTTAAGGAAGCACCACACTGTCTTCCACAATGGTTGAACTAGTTTACACTCCCACCAACGGTGTAAAAGTGTTCCTATTTCTCCACATCCTTTCCAGCATCTGTTGTCTCCAGACTTTTTAACGATCACCAGTCTAACTGGCGTGAGATGGTATCTCAATATGGTTTTGATTTGCATTTCTCTAATAATCAGTGATGATGAACATTTTTTCATATGTTTGTTGGCCTTATATATGTCTTCTTTTGAAAAGTGTTTGTTCATATCCTTCTCCCACTTTTGGATGGGTCTGTTTTTTTCTTGTAAATCTGTTTTAATTCTTTGTAGATTCTGGATATTATCCCTTGGTCAGATGGGTAGATTGCAAAAATTTTTTCCCATTCTACTGGTTGCTAGTTCACTCTGATGATTGTTTATTTTGCTGTGCAGAAGCTCTGGAGTTTAATTAGGTCCCATTTGTCTATTTTAACTTTTGTTGCCAATGCTTTTGGTGTTTTAGTCATGAAGTCCTTGCCTATGCCTATGTCCTTGATGGTTTTGGCTACATCTTCTTCTAGGGTTTTTATGGTATTAGGTCTTATGTTTTAAGTCTTTAATCCATCTGGAGTTAATTGTAGTGTAAGGTGTCAGGAAGGGGTCCAGTTTCTGCTTTCTGCACATGGCTAGCCAGTTTTCCCAACACCATTTATTAAACAGGGAATCCTTTCCCCATTGCTCGCTTTTGTCAGGTTTGTCAAAGATCAGATGGTTGTAGATGTGTGGTGTTGCCTCCAAGGCCTCTGTTCTGTTCCATTGGTCTATATCTCTGTTTTGGTACCAGTACCATCCTGTTGTGATTACTGTAGACTTGTAGGATAGTTTGAAGTCAGGTAGCATGATGCCTTCAGCTTTGTTTTTTTTTTTTTTTTTTTTTTTTTTTTTTTTTTTTTTTTTTTTTTTTTGAGTGTGTGTGTGTGTGTGTGTGAGTGAGTGTTTGATATGAGTTTGATTGAGGTCTTAAAAAAAAAGAATGAAGGAGAAGAAGAAAGAAGAAGAGGAAGAGGGAGGGAGAACCAGAGTGTTGCTTTATTGCCCAGGCTGGAATGCAGTCTAAAAATGGGCATTGAAAATCACTTTTATGTCAATAATTGTGCTTAATAATGGAGACAGGAAAGAATGAGGGAAGAAAATAACAAACAAGCAGCCAACCAATATTTCATTTAAACCTGTGAAATGCTATGCAATTACTGAGGAATGATTTGTTTCCAATTATGTAGTCACTTTTAGGGCAGGTGTGATGTGGTACTGATAAGAGTGTATATTTTGTGTATTTGAAGTGGAGAGTTCTATAAATGTTTATTAAGTTTACTTATTCCAGATCTGAATTCAAGTCCTGGATATCCTTGTTAATTTTCTGTCTCACTGATCTGTCTAATATTGATGTTAAAGTCTCCCACTATTACCGTGTGGGTGTCTAAGTCTCTTTATAGGTCTTATGTAGCTTTGTTCTTTTTACTTAGAATTGACTTGGCTATGTTGGCTCTCTTTTGGTTCCATGTGAAGTTTAAGGTAGTTTTTCCCATTCTGTGAAGAAGGTCATTGGTAGCTTGATGGGGATAGCACTGAATCTATAAATTACTTTGGACAGTATGGCCATTTTCACAATATTGATTCTTCCTAAAAATGAGCATGGAATGTTTCTCCATCTTTTTTGTGGCTTCTTATATTTCCTTGAGCAGTGCTTTGTAGTTCTCCTTAAAGAGGTCCTTTACATCCTTTGTTAGTTGTATTCCTAGGTATTTTATTCTCTTTGTAGCAATTGTGAATGGGAGTTAGCTCATGATTTGGCTCTCTGTTAGTCTGTTATTGTTGTATAGAAATGCTTGTGATTTTTGCACATTGATTTTGTATCCTGAGACTTTGCTGAAGTTGCTTATCAGTTTAAAGATATTTTGGCCTGAGATGATAGGGTCTTCTAAATGTACAGTCATGTCATCTGCAAATAGAGACAACTTGACTTCCTCTTTTCCCAATTTAATGCCCTTCATTTTTTTTTCTTGCCTAATTGCTCTGGCTAGAACTTCCAATACTGTATTGAATAGGAATGGTGAGAGAGGGCATCCTTGTCTAGTGCCAGATTTCAAAGGGAATGCTTCCAGTTTTTGCCAATTCAGTATGATATTGGCTGTAGGTGTGTAGTAAATAGCTTTTATTGTTTTGAGATAGGTTCCTTTGATACCTAGTTTATTGAGAGTTTTAGCATAAAGGGCTGTTGAATTTTTTGAAGGCCTTCTCTGAATGTATTGAGATAATCATGTGGTTTTTGTCTTTGGTTCTGTTTATGTGGTGGATTACATTTATAGACTTGCATATGTTGAACCAGCCTTGCATCCCTGAAATGAAGCCTACCTGATCATGATGGATAAGCTTTTTGATGTGCTGTTGCAATCGGTTTGCCAGTATTTTATTGAAGATGTTTACATCTATATTCACCATGGATATTGGCCTGATGTTTTCTTTTTTATTGAGTCTCTGGCGGGTTTTGGTGTCAGAATGATGTTGGTCTCATAAAATGATTTGGGAAGGATTCCTTCTTTTTGGATTGTTTGCAATAGTTTCAGAAGGAGTGGTGCCAGCTCCTCTTTGTACGTCTGGTAGAATTCAGCTGTGAACTCATCTGGACCTGGACTTTTTTTGATTGGTAGGCTATTAATTGCTACCTCAACTTCAGCGTTTTTTATTGGTCTGTTTACAGTTTAAACTTCTTCCTGGTTTAGTCTTGGGAGGGTGCAAGTGTCCAGGAATTTATCTGTTTCTTCCAGGTTTACTGGTTTATGTGCATAGAGTTGTTTTTCGTAACCTCTTATTGTAGTTTGTATTTCTGTGGAATCAGTGGTGATATCCCCTTTATCGTTTTTTTATCGCATCTATTTGATTCTTCTCCCTTTTCTTTTTTATTAATCTGGCTTGTGGTATATCTATTTTGTTGATCTTTTCAAAAAACCAACTCCTGGATTTATTGATATTTTGAAGAGTTTTTTTGTGTCTCTATCTCATTCAGTTCTACTCTGATCTTATTTATTTCTCGTCTTCTGCTACCTTTTGAGATTTTTTGATCTTGCTCCTCTAGCTCTTTCAATTTTGACGAAAGGGGTCAATTTTAGATCTTTCCTCACTTCTCATGTAGACATTTATTGCTATAAATTTCCCTCTAGACACTCTTTAAATGTGTCCGAGAGATTCTGGTATGTTGTGTCTTTCTTCTCACTGGTTTCAAAGAACATCTTTATTTCTGTCTTCATTTCATTGTTTATCCAGTCAACATTCAGGAGCCAGTTGTTCAGTTTCCATGAAGCTGTGAAGTTCTGAGTTAGTTTCTTTATCCTGAGTTCTAATTTGATTGCACTGTGGTCTGAGAGACTGTTTGTTATGAATTCCATTCTTTTGCATTTGCTGAGGAGTGATTTACTTCAAATTATGTGGTCAATTTTAGAGTAGGCACAATGCAGTGCTGAGAAGAATGTATGTTCTGTGGATTTGGGGTGGAGATTTCTGTAGATGTCTATTAGGTCTGCTTGGTCCAGATTTGAGTTCAAGTCCTGGATATCCTTCTTAATTTTCTGTCTCATTAATCAGTCTAATATTGACAGTGGAGTGTTAAAGTCTCCCATTATTATTGTGTGGGGGTCTAAGTCTCTTTATAGGTCATTAAGAACTTGCTTTATGTAGCTGGGTGCTTCTCTATTGGGTGCATATATATTTAGGATCATTAGCTCTTCTTGATGCATTGATCCTTTTACCATTATGTAATGCCCTTCTTTATCTCTTTTGATCTTTGTTGGTTTAAAGTCCATTTTATCAGAGACTAGGATTACAACTCCTGGTTTTCTTTGCTCTCCATTTGCTTGATAAATCTTCCTCCATCACTTTATTTTGATCTTATGTGTGTCCTTGCAAGTGAGATGGGTTTCCTGAATACAGCACCCTGATGGGTCTTGACTTATTCAGTTTGCCAGTCTGTGTCTTTTGGTCTGGGCATTAAGCCCATTTACATTTAAAGTTAATATTGTTATATGTGAATTTGATCCTGCCACTTTGATGCTAGCTGGATGTTGGTTGATGCATTTTGCCTGTTGACACATTTTTTTTTTTCATTGTGTCAATGGTCGTTACCATTTGGTACATTTTTGGAGTGGTTGGTACTGGTTGTTCCTTTCCTTGTTTAGTGCTTCTTTCAGGAGCTCTTGTAAGGTGGGCCTGGTGGTGACGAAATCTCTCAGCAATTGCTTGTCCATAAAGGATTTTCTTTCTCCTTTTCATATGAAGCTTAGTTTGGTTGAATATGAAATTCTCGGCTGAAAGTTCTTTTCTTTAAGGATGTTGAATATCGGCCCCCACTCTCTTCTGCCTTGTAGGGTGTCTGCCGAGAGATCTGCTGTGAGTCTGATGGGCTTCCCTTTGTGGGTAACCAGACCTTTCTCTCTTGCTGCCCTTAGCAGTTTTTCCTTCATTTCAACCCTGGTGAATCTGATGATTATGTGCCTTGGGGTTGCTCTTCTTGAGGAATATCTTTGTGGTGTTCTCTGTATTTCCTGGACTTGAATGGTGGCCTGGCTTGGTAGGTTGGGGAAGTTCTCCTGGATAATATCTTGAAGTGTGTTTTCCACCTTGGATTCATTCTCTCCATCACATTCATATACACCTATCAAACGTAGATTAGGTCTTTTAACATAATCCCATATTTCTTGGAGGCTTTGTTCATTTCTTTTCAATCTTTTTTTCTCTAATCTTGCCTTCTCATTTTATTTCATTGAGTTGATCTTCAGTCTCTGATATCCTTTCTTCTGCTTGGTCAATTTGGCTATCAAAACTGTGTATGGTTTGTGAATTTCTCATGCTGTGTTTTTCAGCTCCATCAAGTCATTTATATTCTTTTCTAAGCTGTTTATTCTAATTAGCATCTCATCTAACCTTTTTTCTAGGTTCTTAGGTTTTTTGCATTGGGTTAGCACATGTTCTTTTAGCTCTGAGAAGTTTGTTATTACCCCCCTTCTGAAGCCTGTTTCTGTCAATTCATCAGATTCATTCTCCATCTATCTTTTATCCCTAACTAGTGAGGAGTTGTGATCCTTTGGAGGAGGAGAGGCCTTTTGGTTTTTGGTGTTTTCATCCTTTTTGTGCTGGTTTCTTCCCATCTTAGTGGCTTTATCTACCTGTGTCTTTGTAGTTGGTGACTTTCGGATGGGGTCTCTGAGTGGATGTCCTTTTTGTTGATGCTGATGTTATTTCTTTCTGTTTCTTAGTTTTCCTTCTAACAGTCAGGCCTCTCTGCTGCAGGACTGCTGGAGGTCCACTCCAGGCCCTGCTTACCTGCAGATCACCCTCGGGGGCTGCAGAACAGTAAGGGTTTCTGCTGGTTTCTTCTTCTGTTATCTTCGTCCCATAAGGGTACCTGCCAGATGTCGGCCTGAGCCCTCCTTTATGAGGTGTCTCTTTGGGTATACGGGGGTCAGGGAGCTTGACAAGACAGGCTGTCCCTTATAGGAGCTCAAGTTCTATGCTGGGAACTCTATTGTTCCATGCAGAGATGCTGGGCAGGTACTTTTAAGTCTGCTGCAGCAGAACTCATAACCACCCTTTTTCCCAGCTGCTCTGTCCTAGGAAGGCTGGCTTTATTTATAAGTTCCTGTCATGCTGCTGCCTTTTTTAATAGATGCCCTGTCCCACACGTAGTAGTCTAGTCACAGTCTGCCAGCAAAGGTGTTATCAAACTGTCGCAGGCTCTGCCCAGCTGCTGTGTGAACTGCCTTGGTAGTGGTAGACTGCCTCAGTAGTAGCCCATCCCCTCACTGAGCTGGACCATCCTGGGTCCAGCTGCGATTGCTGGGAAACTCTCAGTCCGAGCATTTCAGATTGCTTGTTTTGTGGGGGTGGTACCTACCGAGCCAGATTGCCTGGCTTCCTGTCTCTGCCCCCTCCATTTTAGTTGAATGAGCAGCTCTCCCTCCCAGGCTTTCCAGGCACTGGTTGAAATGGCCACCCACATTTGTGTGAGTTTCAGTGCACCAACCTGGCATGTGCTGAAACCGCCATGCTGAAAACTCATGGTGCTTTTCAGCCCAGGAATCTCCTGGTCTGCAGGCAGTGAAAAGTTGTTTGGAAATGAGGTGGGCACTTAACCTCTGCATTGTTCTTGCTGGGAACTGTACTACAGAGCTCTTCCTATTCAGCCATCTTGGATCCTCCAGACCAGAAATATCCTTTTTTATGCTGCTTTCAAGATTTTCTCTTTGTCTTTGACTTTGACAAACTAATTAAAATGTGTTGTGAAATAATGTTTCTGTGAATTAATCTTTTTTGGGAACATATGAATTTTATAAATCTGAATATCTATATCTCTCCTTAGATTGGGAAGTTTTCAACCATTATTTATTTAAATAAGTTTTCCGACCCTTTCTTCTTCTTAGACTCCCATAATTTTTACATTAATTTGCTTGATGATGTTACATAGGTCCTGTATACTTTTTTTACTCTTAAATTCTTTTTTCTTTTGGTTCCTCTAATTAGCTAATTTCAAGGGACTTGTCTTTGAGCTCACTGATTCTTTCTTCTACATGATTGAGTTTGCTGTTGAAGATCTATTGAGTTTTTCAGTTTTCTCATTGTTTTCTTCTGCTTCAGGATTTCTGTTTGGTTCTTTTTTGTGGTTTCTATTTTTTTTTAAAAAATTTCTAGTTTTGTTTATGCATTGTTTATTGATTTTGTTTAGTTATCTGTGTTCTCTTGCTTCTCATGAGGCTAAACATTATTAGTTACTAATCTCATTCATTAGGATCTATACTCTGATCACTTCTCTAATCTAATCATTTCTCAAAGATACAACATCTTAATACTAACACCTTGGGAGCTGGATTTCAATGTATGAATTTTAGGGGAATAAAAACTATCAAACTATAGCAGTTTCTGTGTATTTCTAGGAAGAGACACCTCTTCCACTCTTTACAGACTGGTTTTGACAGGTAAAGGGCTTCTCATCTTTGGTACCCATGCTGATGGGGTTTTCTCTTGGATCTGAGTCATGCAGAGTTAGAGCCTGCTCATGTGGCTGCTGTTGGGTCCACAGTGGGGCTTGTGGTTGGTGGGCCTGTTACCAGGGGCTTCAGTGGGCACTGATTGTATCTGGTACCTGGGTGGACTAGACTGGTTCCATGACATTGATTATAGGGATGGCTCTGAGACACAAGGGTCTACTTCAGGGTCCACAGCTGAGTCTGCAGATTGCAAGACTGTTACCAGATGCATGAACAGGTGTGGCTCCTATCACGTCTTTTAGAGGGCTTCTCTGGGGTCAGTGGGTGGTTCCCTGGGCAGGCAGGACTGGCCCCAAACCACCACTGTGAAGGGCTGGAACCAAGTCACAGGGCTGCTTCAGGGGCCACAGGTCATACAGGTCTTCAGGTCTGCCTCTGAGATCTTGTATGGCAGTGGTCTCCAACCTTTTTGACACCAGGGACTATTTCATAGAAGACAATTATTCTAAAAACCTTGGCTGGGAGGGATGGTTTCAGTTTGAAACTGTTCTACCTCAGATTATCAGGCATTAGATTCTCATAAGAAGCTTGCATCCTAGATCCCTCACATGTGCTGTTCACAATAGGGTTCACACTCCTATGAGAATCTAAAGCTGCCACTGATCTAACAGAAGGCAGAGCTCAGGTGGTAATGATCTCTTGTCTGCCACTCATTTCCTGCTATGTGGCTTTGTTTCCAATAGGCCGTGGGTCAGTATGTGTCCATGACCTGGGAGTTGGGAACTTCTGATGTAGGGCATGAATCTGTTTGGTTCCTGGGTTGGCAGGACCACTCCTGGACTGCTACTGAAAGTGGCAGGGGGAGGGGGTCTGGAGCTGGATTACAGAGCCACTTCAAGCTCCTTAGTAGAACTGAGATTGGCATGGATTGGCATGTCTCCTGGCAAGTATCTGAGTAGGCAGGACTGCTCCAAGACCACAGCTGAGAGGGACAGGAGATAAGTTATAGGACCATTTCAGGATATACTGTGGGATAGAGGTTGGCACTGGCAAGCCTGGCTCTAGGAGCATAAACACATGTCTCTTGGTGGTTCCCTGGGAAGGCAGGATGGCCCCCAGACCATGGTTGAGGACTGAAGCCAGATGATGAGCTGCTTTAGGGTCTACAACCAGGATTGAGGTCAGCGGGCATCCAAGCCACTGTAGCCAACTGCAGCTACATGTGGCACAGACAGATGTTACTCCTCCCAGTTCCCTTGGCAGGTGGTGCTGGTAGTGCAGGACCAAAGCCAACCAGGTCTGTATGTGAGTCTAACACGGGATGGGGTGTTTTCAGTTCTGGCCAGGACCAGAGTTGGCGAGCCTGCCATCTACCTGGACATGAGCTTGTGGTTACAGGATGGCTCTTCTTGGCTTTAGACTCCATCAGGGTTTTCCAACCTCCCTCCTGGATCACAAAGCTTCCACAAAGGCACTTTTGTTTGTGGATGAATGCCAAATTATTATTGCTATGAGGAATACAAGCAGGTGACCTGCCATCTTGCTGATTCACTCTGAATATTTTATAATATTTTTGTATTATTTAGTATTGTATAGGGTTAAACTGAAATTACCATACAAGATTTTACATTGCCCTTTACTTAGTGAAATTCTCTAACCATGAATGGCTAATGTTTATGAAAATATCTTAGAGTACATATTTAATTACCAGATTTTATGTGGTTTTTATTATACTGCCAGTTTTTTTATAATATGAAATCTATAATAAAGTGTCTTTTCTTTATTGATCATTTTGCTAGGACTAATTCAAATTAAAAACATTTATTTTCTTGTTTCAAATGTCTGAAAACTGCAAACAATAAGACTTATTATTAATACCCTTGTGTCATTTGTACTTTACCAATGTTTTAATATTGGGTTATTTCTTTGGAATTTTTAGATTCTGCATTTAATTATTTAAATATATCACCTACAGTTAATCTTTATTATGGAAACATCAAGGATAACTCTGACAGTTACTTCATGTATTGTATTATCATTGAATTGAGACTTGAAGGCTGTTTAATCAAATTCCTTTGAGGTCAGTCTGAGTCTCACGATTAGATGTCCTTAAAGAAGCAAGGAACTAGATAAAGAATAGCAACAACATTGAAGTTCAGGAGTAGAATTTATTTGGGGAAGTTTGTTTTTTATGGGTATTTCTGCATAGCAGCAAATGAGTGTGGCATTAATATTTATCACTGGTTTTACTCAATGGGATTAGTGCCACTGTTTGATAATACCTAAAGTTTTGTCTGAATATTACCAGAAAAATAATTTCTTAGGATGGAAAGTTCCTCTGATGCTTGTCAAAAATCCTTTATTTACCTATTTTAAAAACCTGTCATATTAAAAAGAATTTTCAATTCAAGAGCAGCAAAGGTCAAATTTATTCTCTGCCTTATTTGAATATACATTTAATCCCCACACAGATTTATTTAAAAGTAAAAATAGCAATTTGGATGATATCAGAGAGGACATTTTAGAAAAAAGAATGCTTATTTAGTGAAGACATCACTTAATATTCAGAATTGTCATTAGAGTTGATTGATAACTAAAGTTCAAATTCAGAAGATAATATCCAACTTCTTACATTATACTCAGCTTATTGACCCAAGAATGGAATTGAAACTGATTGAAAAAGGTTAATAAACTTTAATAGATTATTATCCATGTTAGCTACTTAGTGGAATCAGTTTCTATGTTTTTATAAAACTGCTGCTTTAACTCCAAAACTATCTTTCACATAAACCCTTCCTTACTTGTTTAAAAATTTCCTGACTCTTGCTTTGATTTTGTTTTTCTTTTCAGCCATTATCATCTATCATCAGAAAATATGCTTAACTTTAAATTACTCATGATGCAAAGTAAACTCATTTTTTCTTATTTAAAAACTTTCTGAATATTGACAACTGGTAAAAACTCAAATATCTTTTTTATTATTTTAATCTAAGTAATATCTTAATATTTTGTGATACTAATCATGCTTCACATTACTTTCATGTTGTAGCATCTTGAAATCAATACAGGAAAATTAATACATAATTTTAAGTATAAGATATTTCACTCTTTCTTTTTCTGTCTTTGTAAAATATGTATAAAATGGGTAACAAATAGCCCAGTATGTAATTATTATGATAACAAAATAATGTTGCATGTAATGCATTTTTGTATAACATGCAGAACATATCCTGATTTACCAGTTTTCTTTTGAATTTTGGTATTTTCTGTTGACAACAGTAAGTCACACATTTTTGTTCATTTCAAGAATATTTCTTTCCTTCCACCAAAATTTTTCCTTGATCCATACTTACTGTTCTTTCACTTTAGCATACGCTCGACCTACAAAGCATTCCTTTTACTTTATATAAATTCAGTTTTCTTGTTAATTGCCACATTAACCTTTACAGAAAATATATGACTGGCTCCTCTGATGATTCTTTCATTTGTTCAGCCTCCTATCAGAATTCTTGTGTTCAATTTATACCATGTTAGTTTGTACAGTGAATTATATTGCTTTGTACATGTTTTTTTTTTTTCTTTAGACCTTTAAAAGTATATGGATTTCATCTCCCTGACTACATTGCAAACTTTAAATGGGGAATTCAGATCTTCATATTAACTTCTCTATTTCCTTTCTCCCTCCTACTACTGGTTTTGGTACTCTAAGACAGTGGACTTTTTGATGTACTGAAATGTAACTAGGAATCTCTTATTGTAGGTCACTGTGGTTCATTATTTTGACAGATTATGAAGATCATTTTCACATTTGGGATGATAAATGGCTTAGACTAAAAAATAAACATAAAAATGAACTAAAATGACATAACAGATGTCAATAAATAAAGAAATGTTATAATACTATTTTCTTGACATTCAATGCTACAAAATACTGCCAGTGATGATGACGATAATCATGATGCTGTTGCTGCTGCTGCTGATTTTTAGATATGAGGTCTCTGACACCCCTCTGTTATTTTTGAAAGGAATATATGTTTCAAATACTGCACAGTGTTTTCTTGATTTTAAGTGTATTGTGTGATTTTCATTATATATATTAGCATCATTAGTTGTATGAGTGAAGAAATAAAAAATACAGTTTGCAGTGCTGGTTCATTAGGGCATACAAGACCCCAGTTGTAGCTCTTTGCCTTAGTTACAGGCATTTCATCTGGGCAAGGCTGTGTGAAGATGTCTGGCCCAATTTGCAGGTTTGGCAAAACCAATTGTCCCTTCCCTTTAATCTGCTCAGTTTCATCAGCCTCTTACCAGCCTCAGAAAAGTTGGCCATTCATTAAAAAAAAAATAAGTTATGATTGCCACCAGGCAAGTTTAAAATATTTATTTTTATTAGCTTTTATAACACTGATTTCCTCTTAAAAGCATTAGTGAATATCCTTACAAACTGTTAAGTTGATAGTAGTCTATCAAACAGTTTATGGGTACAACTGGCTCACATTTGAGATAAATATTTACTGACATCACCAACTTAATGTAAGGAAATAATGAATAGTGATTTTACAATATTCCCTAACCAATCTAATAGTATACCTACATTAAGTTTATCACATATTTTATTAAATGACTTTCAATTCATTTAAGTTCATTTAATTAAACAACAGCACAGATTCTATATAGAAGAACATGTGCTTGAAAATATTAATATTTAATTAATATTTATATTCAATTTAATATTTAATTAATATTTATGATTTAGTATTGATATTCCTAACACCTGCATTAAATTGAACCTTGTTAATTCCCTAAATAATAGTATAGAAGATACTGAAAATAATTAAAAACTTTATCTGGAATCAAGAAAATTACTTTTATATATTCCTTTTGCTTTATCTGAAATATTAAACATATTTAAAAGAAATATTATTTATTTTTATATAATTAAAATAAAATCAATTTCATCCTGGTTATTTTAATATATTATACTGTACAGTAAAATTTATATTTACTTAGCTCATCTGTAGCAAATGATCAAAAGAGGTATATACTATGTGTACCTTAATATGTATATTTTTCTATAAGAAGTATAAGAAAAAACATAGAAACAGAATAATATATAAAAATTATATTTGTCTTCATTTTAAAATATGTTTAATATTTTACGTTATTTTATTTAATTTTACTTTATTTAATATTTTAGAGTACATTAAGTAATTTTAAATTGTTAATAGGTTTTCAAAAGTGAGCACAGGAATGATTTATATCTCCTATCAATATATGAAATGTATTTGCTTTAGAAGACAATTTATTAAAAATTAAGCATAATTTATTATATTTCAGATTTACCCTTGTATCCCAGGATGCCAAAAGAAGATAATTTTCAAATAGTTATTTGTATTAAAGAATATTAACAATGTTAAACTTACAAATGGCAATCTTGTTGACACTTACATATCTAAATGGGACAAAAAATGATTAGATTTCCTACTAACTATGAATAAAAGAGGTAGGTGTTCGGTTGTATAGGTAGACAAACTTTCACGGCAACAACTTACATAGTTTTTCTTAGACTTCAGTGCCCAGTGCTAATGATGGTAAGTTTGTTGCAGATAAAAGTTATTTGTTATTACATTTGAAATAAAGTATTTAAAGTATTATATTCAATGCTCTATTAAATTATTTACCATGTAGATTTCAGGAAATAGGAGTACATTTGGTAAAAAAAATCTTAGAATATGGACAGAGTAAAAATTTCCCATGTAACCAAATACATTTTTTGAAAAGATAAGTCAGAGCTTTTTTCTGTTGTCTGAAATCACCTAAAAGAAATTCATTAATGTTGACTGGGTGAATAGTCCAGTAGTTCCCCATTCTGTATTCACCTCTTTCCTTGTTGATGAAGCATTCATTTAGAGAGATGTTATATCTTGCACTGTTTATTCATCCTTGATTCTGGATCTAGTAGAGAGGAAAGTTGTCCTTAATGTGTTCAAATGGAAGCTAAATTCATCCTATTTGCAGGTGAAGTGAGAATGGTCTTTGAAATTAAAGCCAATATAAGATAAGACAGCCTCCTTGAGGTGACTTCATTTGTGCTGTTCAAAATATATTGCTTTACAAAAAATTCAGAAGTGGCACAAATGATGAGACTCCAGGAGCCATTTGAAACTCTTCTTTCTGATGAATGCTGACTGCCTTTTAATTAGTTGGAAGTGTATCTTCAGTCTTTATTGTAGACATTAATTACTGATTCATTTAAGTTCATTAAAATTAATTACTGATTCCTACTGTGTTTTCAGACAGGATAAAACAGGTATCTCAGTAAATTGACCAACTGAATCAGAAATATTGTGGAACTTAACTTTAAACACCAGTGACCTGCTTTAGTAGCAGATCATTCTCTTTTTATACCACGTAGTACATGTGGTAAATGTACTACATAGTCAGTGTCGTAAACAATTAAAGTAAAACTGATATTAAAAAAAGTTGGAACAAAAAATTACAATGCAGTAAATATGAAGAAAAACAGTTCATGAATTTCTTCTTCCATGTTTTCGTAATCTTGGAAAAAACACTTCAGCACACTCCATTAAAATCTTATGATTAATGAAAAAAGGATTACAGATAGATAACATTGTGAAAGGATTAACTTCTTCACCGATATGCAGAACAAATGAAAACCATTGTTTCTAGTTATGTATTTTACAACAAGACAAACAATAAATGTTTGTTTTATGTGTTTAAGAAAAGTCTCAGAAATGAAGTACTCTATTAAATCCAATAATAACTGCTGGTTAAATATAAAGAAATCATTAGTCAGTTATTCCCATTGCTGGTTGGCAGTATTATCTTAGTTCTTAAAACATGAATACAAATTTACTTGCAGCATTGCACTACATATTAAGAGTTTCTTGGAGAAATCAAGAAACAACTAATATAAACACTTAGCTCTAATTGGTTTTACAGTTTCTAACACTTTGGGACAAGGAATGTGAGGGCCAAAAGAGAAAATACAATAAGTACTATGAATAGAAAAGGAATATTACACATTGTGTGTTTGTGAGTGAGAGAGAGAGAGGACAGGAAGAGAGCAGGGAAAGAGAGAGAAGGAGGGAGGATGGGAGAAAGGGAGAGAGGGAGAGGGACAGAGAGAGAGAGAGAGAAATATGCCAGTTTCATTTTATAACCTTGAGGAACTAATTTCATCATTTCTCTTAACCTTACCTATTTTGAACTCTGCTCATTATGTCTCAAATACTCCCGTCACCACCTATTTTATGCTTACTTTTGTATTCTCACACTTTCCTGGCTTTCTAGTACGATTCTTCTGCCCTAAAATCACCTGATTGTTTATAAGTCTTACAATCTGCCTTCTTAGCCCTTACATTTAGGAAAACGATTTTCTGCTAAGAAAAATTACAGGACTCTCTGGATTAATAAGCCTGCAGATTTATCATTTCCAACCTATACTGGAACCTCAATACTGTGTGGAAATATTTCTGGCTCAACTTCTACTCCTGTTCCTACCAGAGTATTTTGAAACTTTCGATAAGCTCTTAAAGACTCTTTTATTTAATGTTGTATAAAATGACCATCTCAAATTTCACATAAAAGTCAATAGGAGAGTTGCCACCTTCCTCCACCTTTCTCCTTCCAATTCATTGTTCATATTCCTGTCATAATGATATTTCTAAGATGCAAGTCACTTTATTCATTTCCTTAAAATTTTCATTGTCTCCTCATGCTCATTATGATAAATCTACTCCTTAGCATGATCTTTGAAACCGTTGAATGACCTTGGAATCACTCAACAAATACTATTGATCATCTAGTGTCTAGGCACACTTTTCTGTGGTTGGGACATATCAGTGAACAATATAGGCAAAGATCTCTGCCTTCATGGAGATTATATTCCAGGGGTGGAAGAGATAATAAATGATAAATATAGTATGTAAGTAAATTATCCAGTATGTTAGAAGATGTTAGATGCTATGGAATTAAAAAGTTGATCAGGAGTTCAGGGAGTGACAGAAGTAGGTTTGGTCTAACAGACTGGTCAAGGTCAGTCTTACTGAGTCTTACACGCTCACCTCCACATACACCCTAATTTCCCATCATACCTTACTATTTTCCTTTTCCCAAATGTATTTTCTTCTGTCACCTGTTAGCACTGTAGTTTTACATAGAATGTACGGTTTCTATGAAAGCCCTCTCTGCCCAGCCATTTTCACCTTTGAGTCCACCCTTTGCTGTGACATCATTCCCCCCAAATAAACCTTTCTCCTGCTACCCATTTACTCCCACACAGGTTGGTTGTTCCTCTTCTGTATTACCAAAAAATTCCTAGTTTTATTTTTTTATTTGCAATTATTTACATACTTTTACATTTTTTCTAGGCTATGCTAGAGCAATAAAAAAACCCTAAATCTCAGTGGTTTATTTCTTATTCATTATATTTGGGCCATAGCAACTGCAGGACAATTGTGGCTCTGCTCCGTGTGTGTGTGTGTGTGTGTGTGTGTGTGTGTGTGTGTGTGTGTTTCATTCCAGGAATAACCCATATTGGGAACATATCTTTCTCCTGGCAGAAGAAAAAAAGAAATAGCAAAACATGTAATGGCTCTTAAAATTTCTGTTGAGGTATAGCATACATCACTTATGCTCACATTCTATTGGACAAAACACGTTATATGGTGAAGCCCAAAGTCAATGGAATGGAAAAGATTCCCACAGGGAGTCCTTTGAAATCATATGACAAGGGATGGGATGGGAAATAGAATACTCTTATAGGAGGAAACAGAGTAATTAGGAACAATCTAATCTACCACACTTGTATATCTTTCATAGTAGACTCTGGGCAGCTCAAGTTAAAGTTTTGTGGATTTTATCATCAAAAATATTTCCTAGTACCTAACAGCAGCTTAATATAAAGCTTTAAGTGAAATGAGCAAAAGGAGAATGGAACTAAGATTTATATATATATATAAATCTATAAAAAAAATATATATCTATATAATTTTTTTTTTTGAGATGGAGACTCACTCTGTTGCCCAGGCTGGAGTGCAGTGGGGTGGTCTCAGCTCACTGTAACCTCCACCTCCCAGGTTCAAGTGATTCTCCTGCCTCAGCCACCTGAGCAGCTGGAATTACTGGCACCTGCCACCATGGCTGGCTAATTTTTTGTATTTTTAGTAGAGATGGGGTTTCAACCATGTTGACCAGGCTGGTCTTGAACTCCTGACCTCATGATCCACCAGCCTCCACCTCCCAAAGCACTGGGAATACAGGCATGATCCACTATGCCCAGTCAGGAACTAAGATTTATTTAGTGTCTTGTACCAGACACCACTATGCTCTTTAACTTCCATATTATAAATAAGGCAAATGAGATTCCTAGGTAAAATAACATGTGTGACACACAGTTAAGAAGCAGTATGTGCAAAATTTTAACTCCTGTCTGACTTTAAAGCTGCTTTCTACTTTACCATCCTGTCCTTGTAGAAGTATACAATCTACAAATCTTATGCAGTGATTTCATAATATTAAGGAAAATAAACAGATATCATATTACTATGAATGGTCATTATTCATCTCATAGTAGTTTGTATTTGTGGTATTTTTCCTACTAGACTTGAGCTTTTTATGAATAAGCACTTCTGTCTTATTTATATTTATGTCTCTCATAGAGTTCATTAGATTGGCTTTGTTATGCAGAAATATATGGACGCAGATGACACCAACCTCACGTGTTGTAAATATAAAATAGATTTTATTAAGAGAAAAACGTGCAGGCAAACAAATAGAAGAGCATGCGTCATTCACCAACCTCTTAAACAATCCTAATGGAAGTGGGTTTATACTGTTCAAAATTTGGCTGCATGCACTACAGAAAGTGACTCAGCTGAAGGGGCCCCACTGGCAGGATACATCTAGTGAAGCATACATTTTCTGCTAGAGAAACTGACATTTGAAGAAAGGAGGAGTCTCTGAATCTCAGTCTCTCATATCAATTTATTCTTCCTTTGAGCTAAGATCTGCTGAAGTGACTTTTTGCTAAGTTATCAGTGTTGAAAAAACAGGTCAGCATGATATTAAAATCTGTTTCTCTTTATACTTGAAATTTCTTTGAATGAAAACAAGTACCACCTAGCAGTGGTACTGAAAGAGAAAGACAGTAAATAAATACCTATCATTCTTATATTTTTATTTGACAGCAGAAAAGAGGGTAGAAAATGGAAATAATTCTGACTTTTGTGTCCAGTTAGAATGTGATCAGTAGGAAGTGTTTCAAATCATTATCAGTTGTAAGAAATAGAAACTAGTGACTCTGGCTAACTGCAAGGAAGGGGAAATATTTCAAGAAGAAGGACCATAACAGAATGGGCGAGATGATTTGCAGACTGGGCTTGTGAGGTGCAAAAACTGAGGTAGTAGCAGAGGAATTAAAGGAAGGAAGCGATGAAAAAACTCTAGAGATAAGAGCAGACTGGTCAACACTAGCACATGCTACAACAGGAATGAACCTCGAAAACATTATGCTAAGTGAAAGATTCCAAACATGAAAGGCTGCATGTTGTATGATTCCATTTATATGAAATGTTCATCATATGTAAATACATAGTAATAGAAAGTGGACTAGTGCCAGAGGTGGAGATAGGGGAAAATGGGGAGTAACTGCTTACAAATCCTACTCTATTGCCCAGGCTGAAGAGCAATGGCACAATTTCAGCTCACTGCAACCTCTACCTTCTGGGTTCAAGTGATTCTCCTGCCTCAGCCTCCCGAGTAGCTGGGATTACAGGCATACACCACCACGTCTGGCTAGCTTTTGTATGTTTGGTAGAGACAGAGTTTCACCATGTTGGCCAGGCTGGTCTTAAACTCCTGACCTCAAGTGATCTGCCTGCCTCTGCCTCCTAGAGTGCTGGGATTACAGGCGTGAGCCACGACACCTGGTCCAAGTTTCCTTTTACGTGATGAAATGTCTTAGAGCTAGATAGAGATGATGGTGGCACAACACTGAGTGTACTAAATGTTAATGAGTTGTACACTTTGAAATGTTTAACGGTTAGTTCTATGTTGATATTGTACAATTTTACTTCAATTAAAAAAACACAAATTGGCTCTAGGAGAAATGAAATTGTTGCTATTTATTCTTTTTTCTCTGTACTTGTTCAAAATTACAACTTTTCAGTTTGGCCAGATTTAGGTCATCTGTCCTCCTTTTTGTCATATGGGGACAAGAAAGGAAGTATCCACCCCCTTAGGCTTCTTAGTAAGAGGTAGGCTTCAGGATTTCATGGGCCACCAAGATTAGAGAGACAATCTGAAACATGTCATTTCCCCAGTAATAACAAGTCTATAAGTAATGCATAGTGAACACTGGGCATTACAGAAACACCCCTAAAATATCCCTATATGAGGCCAAATATATCCAGTGTTTGTAAACAAAATTGGTAAGATGTCTTAAGGAAAAGAATCTCTAAACATATTTACTACTATTTTTAGAGTCTAGTGTTTTCTTAAAAATATATGTGGGCTGGACACGGTGGCTTATACTTGTAATCCTAGCACTTTGGGAGGCCAAGACAGGCAGATCACTTGAGGTCAGGAGTTCAAGACCGGCCTGACCAATATGGTGAAACCCCGTCTCTACTAAAAATACAAAAGTTAGTCAGACATAGTTGTGTGTGTCTGTAGTCCCAGGTACTCAGGAAGCTGAGGCAGGAGAATTGCTTGAACCTGGGAGGCAGAGGTTGCAGTGAGCCGAGACTGAGATCACACCACTGCAACTGCACTCCAACTGCACTCCAGCCTGTGTGACAGAGCTAGACTCTCTCTCTCTCCATCCATATATATATATATATGGTTATTCTGTATGTAAAACATGTGCTTTGGAATATTCAAATAGTGAAAATTAAATTCTATTTTCCTTTGAATAGCTATTAGAACATATATTGTGCAGAATTCAAAGAATAAACAGAGCTGACATACATATAGCCTCTTGTGAAAACAGTATAGGGAAAGGGGCATAATAATTAGTTCATTTTCACAAATCACAGTTCTTAGAATTCTTTGTGGAATTGTTTTGATTAAAACTTGGGGATTTAGATTGGTTTCCTTAAGGTGTTTGAGAAGTCTTAAGGGGGATTATTGAGAAAAAGTAATGATAAATTGGCACTTGATTTTTAGGACACAGTATAAAGAATTCAGCTTTAGGTTATGTCTGCTTCTATTCCTGTGTCTAATATATGTGGCATGCTTGTTCTCTGTGGCAACTATGAAAGTTGCACCAGAGAAAGCGTTTAAATTTTGTACAAAATTGAATATAATCTCATCAGTGTGGCTGTTTTGTGTATAAAGGAAATAGCTTGATTAGTCTGTATTTATTGCAAGGAATTTTCCTGAAATGCAGATAACCTGCACTGTACTCTTATACAATAATAATGCATCAGGCAAGTGTTCGTTCAATAAGGAGGAAATTAAAATCAACTTTCTAATACATGATACGATTTTTTTTCTTGACACACAGGTCAGAAAATGTACAGATTTAGAGATCAATATAAGAGAGTAGAAGAATCACTGGGCATGAATTCCAAATACAACAATTTGAGTAGTGAAGGCTATTGACTACCTTTGCAAATTCAAGCAGACCATCTGACTTCTCTGTAACTTAGCTATCTGCCTTACAGTAATGTTGTGGAAAGTAACATACAAGTGTCATTTGTTATAATAAATTTTCTGGGTTTTTTATTTTATGGAATCTTCCTCAAAAAACATTGATCATGGTTTTAATGCTGTATGAGATAAAATGAAGGAATAATAGAAGTAGGTTAATGTCATGAATTACCCATTCTGCTAACAAACTTATTCTGTGAATTAATTGGCAAAATTATACATTACCTACTATTGTGGGAGAATGTAATCTACCACTAGTAAATTTTGACCATGAGTTCCCCTTGTTATCAAGCTTCACTTCTTACTATCTCTTCACCATACACTTTATACACAGTGACTTCATCTAACACTGGTTCCTGGTTCTAGTCAAGTTATCTTCCATAATGAAATTCACAAAGTTAAAATAAAAGCCAAAAAAACCAACCCAGCATGAAATCTGTAGGTAACAAGTACAACGGTATGAAACCAGTAATGTTAAATAAGCACAGATGGAGAGTGGTGAGCAGTCACTTGTTCTTTGGGATGGTGAGGGATGAGATGAGAATTGACAGATGTGTGGTGGAAGGGAGGAGAACAAAAGGGAGACTAGAAAAGCTGTGCTGAAGGTGAGGGATGGGAGGACAACCAGGATCAGTATCGAAGCACAATTGGTTGTACTTAGATTCTATTTTAGATTATGTCAAATAACACTTTTAGCCATGTAGCTATTCGGAACTGGCATTTAATTAGTGAATGACAAGCAAGAAATAACAAGGTGACATGGAAGCACTTAAGAATAAAGCCATCATTCGTTCTTTAGCAGTTTATACTTGTAAAGTTTTGTATTGCCCTTTATTAAACCTTCACGATATTACTGTGAGAAAGATGGATAACAAGAACTAGCTACTCTCTCTTCCGTGTGGACTAAACAAGAGGAAACTGGTTTGTAGTTGAGTAAAAATGTCTTGGCTAAAAAGCCTGTAGCTGTGCTGAAAAGTATTTCCTAAATGAATTGCCCATTTTAGTAAATGGCTATTGAATGCACTAATCTTTGTTTTTACAACACATAAGCTTTATGCCAACGTGATTACATTCTAAGACCTAGGGTTTAACATACACATAGAAGGCATAGTCAGCTTCCTACAGTGTGTATTTAGCATGCTCTTGCCCTAAAATTTTCCTTCATGTGACTTTCACATTTACTGAAAGTTTCACGTTGTTTATTCTTTGGGATGAGTCACTGAGGGCACCACAATGGAAATAGTGTCTTCTTTATACTATACACTAATTTTAGCCATCTACATTTACACAGGTAATTTTCCAGAATACTTCCCAATCATCTAGAAAATTTTCAAAAGAAAGGAACACAGGACAGGTCATTTTCAGTGTAGTAGGGAAGTGAATCAGGAATCATTTAAGACAAGAGTCACTGGATGCAATTCCCCAGTGGTGGCTTGTGGGCATGAAAATTTCTGGTGAAGGAGTCCAGCCATTTGAAATGATAAATGACACATCTAGTAATTGAATTAGCCATTCAGCAGTTATTTATAGAACACATATAATGCATCAGGCACTGATCCTGAGGATAGAGCAGTTAATAAGACAGACAAAACTCTTTGTCCTCATAGAGCTGAAATCTTAATAGGAGAGATAGACAATAAACAATGACAAATGAGCAAAATGTAGAGAGTATGTTAAATATTGGCATGTGTTAAGGAGAAAAATTATGCAAAGTAGGGAATAAAAAGTGTACATGTTTTTCCCTGAAAGGAGGGCTATCTCATGGGAAAGGCTAAAGGAAACCAGGAAATGAACAATTGAGGGGAGATCTTTCAAGCAGAGGAAACAGTTAAAGGCATTTGATAATCTCATAATGATGCAAGGAAATAGAAATTTCAAAATGAATGATGAAATACTGAAATAAATTCTTTAATAATTTTGCTAATGCCAGTCTTGTCCTGAATCACATCTTCAAATAAGCACACAGACAGCAGTGCTTGCATTATCTTACCACTCACTTTGCTACCCAGGTCTCTGATGCTTTACTGAAAGTATTATTATCTATAGACACTCTTAAAAATCTCCTCTCTCTCTCTTCGGCCCATACATCTATATTCCTCTATTTATCATTTGACTCTTGGTTTCTCCATGTCTGGAAATGGATTTCTTTGTCAACTTTTGTGACCCTTCCACTCTTGATTTTCAGGTTCTTTACTTTTTGTGAAAAAGCAGTTTATAACTGCCAACCTGTAATCATTCCCATCACCCTTGCCTTGGATTAGGTCTTCCTCTATCACCTGAATTCAGGCACTATCCTTTCCTTCCCTCACAGACCGTCACTTCTCCCCATTGACTACCTCTGTGCTCCATATGCACAGCAGCTGGGGATGTGTGTGGGGTGGAGGCACCTGCTGAGGTTACTGCCATTGCCTCTCACTGTAACATGGTACTGCACTGATGCTTGGCCATCTTCAAACTGAGGAAATTATAGCTCTATTGCAGCACCACTACCAGCTGCTCCAGATCTCTGCTCAGCTTCTTAAGGTCAGGACAATTCCATTTCCTCCCAGAAGGTCTGGAGCCCTTTATCTCAGCTTCTTCAGCATTTCCAATATGCTAGTTGATCTCAGGAATGCTGGGTTATGGATGTTCTAGACCGATACCTATCTAGGTACAAACCTCTTGGAGGAAGGTAGATTTTCCTTTTTAAAGTCTCAAATAATTTTTCTCTAGATAATGGGCTGCTTGCCTGTTTTTCTGAGGGAGGCTACCCTTAAGGACTCCATGATAATTTATCTTTTAAGGGAGGTTTTAGGTAGGAAGACTTGATCATGAATACAAAAGTATTTTTCTGTCAACACTCTTGTTGAGAAAATGAGAGGACCATCTTTTCTTTCCCCAACCCCAACATGTAAATTTCGTATTTGATGAAACATCCAGCCTCACAACAGTAAAAAAAAGTGTTCTAAGATCTTAAGGAGTTTAAAACCAAGTTGAGAAGAATAGAGTTGTACTTACTTTAAGGGGAGGAACACTGTCTTACATCCCTTTGGTGTCTCTTCATTCAAGGTTCACCACTATGTGTTGAGGATATTGCTGTGTAAAATAACTAAGAGAAGATGATGTATTAAGTCACAGATTTGTAAAATATAAAAAAGGACATTTAAGTGGAGATGTCCAAATAGGAAACAAAGGTAAGTAAACATAGGTGAGATCTTTTGACCTAAAGTGCAGACTAGATTGTCATATATATTGTGATAAAAGAAAAAAAAATAGATTGATATTCTAGAATAACTTAGTTCTAGTTAAACATTATACTACATTGTGTTTCAATAAGTAATAATGATAATAAAATATTTTCTTTATTGAGTGATTATTGTGTGCTAAAATTCTGTTTCAAAAGCTCACAGAGTTATCTCATTTAAGCCTTTCAACAATCTTATGGTATAGATGATATTATTATTCCTGTTTTACAGATGATACTCAGAGTATCTTACTTTTCTGAGATCATACATTATATGGTGGAGCTTAAATTAGAACTTACAAAGTTGGATTTTAGAGCTTGTGCACTGAAGAAGACAACTTATGGCTACTGCTATTTTGTATATTGCTATATATGGCTGATTTGTTTGCTTATTTTTGAATGTATGTATGTATATATATATAGATGTTTTCATAGTACTGCCTCTGATTCTTTAACTAATCTTGTCCTTAGTGAGAAGATGTTATAAGATCCTAGGCTTACAGCACGGAGGCTTAACATTGTTGTCTTCTATTCTTGACTCATTCAGACCTTATACTTAATTTGAGGGACTGAGCATTTGCCTGGTGAACCACTTCCAAGATCATCTTTTTATTTCCATTTTGATTATGTGGGCAACATCCCCATTCTGCTTTTGCATGCTGCAAACTATCCCTATTACCAACATCCTATTTTCCCATTTAATGAATTTTCCAACACAAAGCCCAGTTTGAACTCAGTCCTTCACCACCTGAGAAAATACAACCAACACACTGTTCAGGCAGTAGCATCTACAGGTCTTGGTGCTTGATTGCCTCAGGGGTGAGGAAGAACTATCTCCAGTGGTACTAGCACTTCCTTACTAGCTAAATACATGGGATATTGGACATTGGCCCACCTCATGCTTCTGGCGTAAATGGTTGAATGGTTGATGATGTCTCCATATGTGATGGAGGTATTAATGATTAAAGATGGGGCCAAGAAAAGGGTTAAGAAAGAAAATGGTCTGTTGACTGGCTGGCTGGTAGTGCCATTAACTAACATAGAAAATGTTGAAGAAAAAATGTTTGGGGACAGTGTGGTAAATTATGGCTATAATTTTGGACACAGTAGATTTAATTTGCCTTTGAGAATGAAGGTAAATATATAACTCAAGTTTATATAGAGGGTTGGAGTAAGAAAGAGAGAGATGAGAGCTATCTACATGTGATTTTATGTGTCTACAGAGGCATTGCTTGGAAGAGAGAGAATGTATGTTAATTCCCAGCAATGTTTCTAACTATATCCTAATAAAAATATTTTTTTCATATGAAAGGCTTATGCTTTGCCATACCTATATAAAGACTAAATAAAATCCTATAAAATATCGCTATTTTATTGAATATAATATACAATCTAAATAAAAGCAGTACACTTGCTCTGCAAATGTAATTTCCTGACAAGTTCCTTGGCTTAGCCAGATTGCTGCCATTAAGCCCTATTTATGTATAATTTTGAAGCCATCTTTCTATGTTCGAAGTGTACTGACCTCTACTTTCATCAAGACATTGCTATATACCCATTCAAGATGTGTTTAGAGGAAGATCTACTTTTATTTTCATTAGTGGACACTGTGATAATTCATGAAGACTATAAGTATAGCCACTGTGATGGTTAGTATTGAGTGTCGACTTGATTGGATTGAAAGATGCAAAATATTGTTCCTGGGTGCATCTGTGAGGGTGTTACCAAAGGAGGTTTAACATTTGAGTCAGTGGACTGGGAGGCAGTCCCACCATCAGTTTGGGTGGGCACAATCTAATCAGTTGCCAGCATGTCTAGAATAAAGCTGGCAGAAGTTGGAAGAATTTGACTGGTGGAGTCTTCCAGCCTTCATCTTTCTCTCAATGCCAGATGCTTCCTGCCCTCAAACATCAGACTCCTAGTTATTCAGTTTTTGGACTCTTGGACTTATACCAGCAGTTTCCCAGGCCTTTAGCCACAGACTGAAGGCTGCACTTTTGGCTTCCCTACCTTTGAGATGTTGGGACTTGGACTGACTTCCTTGTTCCTCAGTTTGCAGAAAGCCCATTGTGGGACTTCACCATGTGATCATGTACTTCGCCTTGTGATCACTTCACACTCCTTAACAAACTTCCCTTCCTATGTACATCTCTCCTATGAGTTCTGTCCTCCTAGAAAACCCTGAATGATACAGTTGTGGTCCCTTTGTGATATGGTTTGACTTTATGTCCCCACCCAAATCTCACCTCGAATTATAATCTCCACATATTGATTATTTAGGGAGGACCCTGGTGGGAGGTGATTGGATATGAGGACAGTTTCTCCCATGCTATTCTCATGATAGTGAGGGAATTCTCATGAAATCTGTTAGTTTTAAAATTGACAGTTTCCCCTGTGCTCTCTTTTTCCTGCCACCATGTAAGACATGCCTTGCTTCCCCTTTGCCTGATGATTTGAAGTGGAACACTTTCATCCTGAAACTATTACCATTGTGTCCCACATCTGTCTATGGAAAAATTGTCTTCTGTGGAACTGGTCTCTAGTGCCAAAAAAGTTGGGTACCTCTAGGTTAAAGAAATAAAAAAAGATTCCTCATTCTATAAATAATGATTCTGTACTTATATATTTTCAGAATTACATTTTGTGAACTTTTCTTGAAGTGCTATAAAATTTAAGAATAATGAGGAGGTAAATTATTTCTTCTAAACTTAAACATGCCTATTGGACAGGCAATTAAGTCTTATTGATCTTTCTAAATATATTTACAATAATGATCTTTGTGCCAACATATATCCTGTTCTATATATAGTATTTCAATTAAATTTCCCATAGATATATTTGGTCACCCCTTTTGCTGTCTTTTTTCTCATGGAATGCAAGCAAGTTGTTATCTGTGCTGCTTCTGTGACTCTGAACAACTGGATAGACGGGATGCTAATACAAGGATTGGTCCTGATTTTGCTAAGAAATGTTTTACTTTCATTATTTGGAAATTTTTTTTTAAAACTTCTTGGTGATGACAGCTCCACCTTTCTTCTGAAATATGTCTGTCCCACTGAAAACCAAACATCTTTAATAATAGGCTTGTGTATTGCTTGATAGCAGGGAGTGTATCTTTTTCATTTTAATAACACTTGGAATAATTCCTAAGATGCAATAGGCTCTTTATAGTATTTGTGAACTAATGGAACAGTTTTAACTTTTTGTGTTTATTGGGTGTGGTCCACAAGTCTCAAATTTTTCTGTTGCTATGTCTGTTTATTATCTGGTGATATAAAATATATTCAGTTTGGAACAAAACCACTGGTGGTGCATTTTGAAAATAAGCCACTCCTAAAATATTTTAACAAATATTTGTTTCTTTCTTCTAGGTTAAACTCAAATGTTATTTCTTCCAGAAAACATTTTAAAGTCAGAACTAATCATTTACATCTATCTTTCTAGCAAACTAAAAGTGTAATAGAATCTATAGGTCGAACATTATTAATGTGGCTTTCTCTTTACCTTTCTGGACTACCTTCCATTGAAGAGATCCTACTACTTTGATATAGATTAAGACTTCCAAAAGAATACTGAAGTAATATTAAGTGTTCGAGAACAGAATTTTCAGCAAGTCAGTTGTTTGGTTTTCAGTGATTGTAATTGAGTAAGCATAGACTTGGGAGCCTCATCCATAGACTTTTCCATAAGGATTCTAGACAAAAGATGGAGAAAAAGCCTGTCCCTTTCTGGTCCTGCAGAAATGTTGCAGGAAAAACAGAGATGGGAGAATGTGATGAACAGATTCATTCTGTGAGTAAAGATATCACTGGGAGCAGAATGAGATTTTGCCCCCGTCCCCCAATTCCATCCTCATTTGGGACCCTGGTTATGGGTCCTCTCATATTTTTTCCTTGTACCATCCTGACTTGGACTCAGCCATAACAGCTGAGTTTTAAAGTTTTAAAAGCACAGCCTGAAATTTTGTATTTCCAATTCACTCTTACCCTTTCCTGTGTATTATAGGCCTCAGGTAGCTAAGAGTCTGATTGGCAACTTGCCAAAACGTGGCAGTGTAGTAGAGTGTTTCTTTGCTGGACCACCTAGGCTGGTACTCAGCTTAGCATTTATAGCAATAATATGAGTGAAAGTGAGGCTGAACCTTCTGGGGAAATAATACTGGCACATTGTAGAAGCAGAAAGAATCTGAGCAATTTCCTTGCTCAGATTCCAGTGTTGAAGGACCACAGAGCACCCAGAAACCAGGGAACTGGAAACATTACCAGGAGACTGGAGGATGCAGACTTCTTCACTAAAGGAATCTCCCTATCCCTGTCACCCTCATCCCACACCTACTTGCTGTATTGGAGAGGGACCTGGGAGGTGGTACAAAAGGGTGAGAAATCTGAGAAATTGAAAACATTTTCCCGGAGTTACTGAATATTACCAAAATATATTTTCTCACTTGTTATTTTGGACTAAGTTTTAAATTGGATTGGACCATCAGTTAATGCTTCTCCCAAGAAACCACAGATGGGTCCTCTTGGAGGAGAGCAGATAAGCTATAGACAAAAATAAAGAAACTGTATATTCTCTAAGAATTACATTTTGCAACTCAGCTTTACACTTTAATTGAAGTAAATTGAAATGTATTCTCCCAAATGTTTAATTTATGCACCTATTAGTTCTTTTCATATTCTTATGCACCTATCTCTGTATTAGTCTGCTAGGGCTACCATAATGAAATTCCACAGTCCGGGTGGCTTAAACTACATAAATTTATTATTGTACAGTTATGGAGGCTGAAAGTCCAAGATCAAAGTTCTGGCAGGGTTGGTGTCTGGTGAGGCCTCTCTCCTTGGCTTGTAGATGACTGTTGCTCATTGTGACCTCACATGGACTATTCTCTGTGTGCACACCCTTCTGGTTTCTCTGCCACTTCTTATAAGGATGCCAGCCCTATTGGATTAGGGCCCTACTCTTATGAACTCATTTAACCTTAATTATCTCCTTGAAGACCCTATTCCAACTACACAGTACATTAAGGGATGGGGTTTTAACATACAAATTTGGGTGGGGGTGGGGGACAATTTAGTTGATAACACTGTTCATCACTCTATTAATTATCCAAAAACAGATACCTCATCATTATATTTATATTCTCTAGCATGATCACTGATCCGTAGTAGGTGCTTAATAAATGAGGAATACATATAGAGGAAAGTAACATATGTACAAAAGTCGTATGATGTGGCAATTTAAGGCACAGAATTTTGAGACTGTAGTTCAAGTTCCAGCTCTACCACTGATCCAGACCCAGCTTCTATATCTGTAAAGCTGCACAATGACAACATCTCCCCTGTAGAATTGTAAAAAGATTAAATGAGCATCTGGTAAATTATGGGTGCTCAATAAATATTACTTGTGATTGTTATTTAGCTGTGCTTCGTTTTATCAGCCTACTTTCACTTGCACATCAGTTAAATCTAATACCTTTCTTTTCTGATAAGCAGGATCCAAGCATCCTAGGTTATAATCAAGAGATGCAGATATGAGAATAGAGGGAACATGTCATGGAGCTGTCATCCTGGGCAATTGTTCTCTAGGGATTGTTTCAGTCTGCTTGGGGGTGATATTTTGGCCCTCATGATGGTAATATTCTTAGTGGTTTCAGGCAAAGTTAGGCTGAATTAATTTTAGAGCTGACCCACTTACATATTTTTTACTTTAGACTACAGCAGCTGAACAGCTAAATTGAACAATTTACAAACTATATTATGGCTTATGTGGGGCAGGCCACTCTTGAAATAGGACCAAGAGGCCTGAAAGTCTGAGTGAGTGGTTGCTTGACAGATTCAAAATATCAATTAAATCCTTAACTCTTGGTCTTCTGCTGCAAGTTTAGCAATTTGTAGGGGGAAGAAAAGAGAACATGCCATATTCTCGTTGAATAATCACAAACAGAAAAATCAAATCTAGAATATCAGAGAATAGTTATTAAATAAACAGAAATTAGGAGAAATTGGAATTACACTGAACTATATGTACTTACTAAACTTAGATTTAAAAAAAAATCTGAACTCATTTGGTAAACATACAAACTCTTCAGTTCAGAGTTCAGGCAATGGTACAGGACTCATTCTTTTTTTTTTTTTTTTGAGCTGGAGTCCCACTCTATCAGCCAGGCAGAAGTGTGGAGTGCAGTGGCACAATCTCGGCTCACTGCAATCTCTGCCTCCCAGGTTCAAGTGATTCTCTTGCCTCAGCCTCCCCAGTACCTGAGATTACAGGTGTGTGCCACCATGCCTGGCTAATTTCTTACAGTTTTAGTAGTGACAGGGTTTTACCATGTCAGCCAGGCTGGGCTTGAACTCGTGTCCTCAAATGATCCAGCCACTTCTGCCTCCCACAGTGCTGGGATTACAGGTGTGAACCACCACATCCGGCTGATATAGGACTTATTCTTAACTTCCAAACAGTATTTGTAAAATCTCTTACCATCTCCACCATGAATCTTTAAGAAAATCTTCTTTGAACTAAAATAATCTCTTTTCTCCAAACTCCCAATTAACACTTTATCTGTACCCTTCATATGTCACTTTTATCATTCAGTGAAATATGGTTTGTTTTGCCTCTTCCGTCTTCCTCATTCTGCTGCCTTCCTTAAAGTCAAGAGTTGCAAACCAACTTATCTTTGTATCTCTTGCGGTTATGTGCATGGAGTCTTCCACATACTAGGTGCTGAATAAAAATAAATTCAATTCAATGTCACCAGCATCTATGTGGACTGCAGTCCCTGCTTCCTACTATTATGTAAGATTCCATTAAAATATTTTTCCTACTGAGTTGGATTTGCACTTACATTTTTTTCTCAACAGTGCTCAAGGCAGTGACTATCTGTCAGTTGTACTTTATATGAAAATAAAACCTCTTTGCCATTTTAGCTCTTACATTTCTATCCAGAGAGTTAATCTTAAGTTTTAATTATTCACCTAAGCTCTTTTGTTGAAAGATAAATGAAATGAGTTGTTTTGAAATCAGGCCAAAGCTATCATTGGTACCTATGAAACAACACATATAATCTATTATATTGATACCAGGTCAGGGCACTGTTTTAATATAGGAAAGGTAGCCAGCACCTATCAATTATTGAGACTAAGTATAGTATAAAATAAATACTACTTATGAGTTAAATTATGTTAATTGTTTTGATAATTAGACATAGGCATAGCCTTGTTTTTTATGATTTTTATTCAATTTAATGTGAAATAATTCCAAGATGTTTGCCCACAGTTCTCACTGGAGAAGTTAGTTTATTGACTACTGTATTAAAGATTATAGATTTCTCCTTTACTCTTCTTTTAGTTTAATCATTTATAAAAGTATTTGATAGTATTATAATGTTTCTAAGAGAAGTTACAGACCTTTGCTTCAAAGTAAATAATTTTGCTTTTTTTAAAGTCGGGACAACACTAATCATATTATTTACTATTTTGTGTACAGAAATCTATCTCTATTATCTCTACCTCCCTGTCAAAATTCTATAAGAATCTGATTTGATTTTCTAAGCCTATTGAAAATAATAGGCAAATCAATAATAATTCAGTGAACAGCTTCTTCACATAATATGAATATTTCATTTCATTTCATTTCATTTGGCCACTTATTGGAAGATAAAGTCCTAATCTATTGAAGTAGAACCAACATCTACTTCTTTACCTTGGCCTTGTTATTTTATCTAGAGCAAGGTGATATTATCATGTGAAAAGATTTTTAAGTATGTATATTTTTAAATTAGTGGATAAGACTTTCTATTCAACCAAGGGTAAGTTATAGATGTGACAATCGAAGGTTTCCAAGATTTGGCTAAATAGTGAATACTGAGGTCAAAAACCCTGAAGTTATAAAAATGTTCCTTGGTGTTTATCAATAATATTGAACCAATGTCGGAATATAGAGAACATTTCAATAGCATGCTACCTGTAACAGTTCTGCATAGTTCTTCTAATACAGGGAAAGAAATTTTTGCTTCAAGGACATGTTCATATTTATTGAAATCTATTGGTTATTTATTATCAATAATCATAATTATTGAAATGTATTAGTTAATTATTATCTATATTGTTTGAGAAGCATTTTCAAAATACTTTTTATATAGACAAATCTTTAATCACTATTGATCGAAAAAGTAAATTGGATAAAAGTATTTTTAATGATAAAACAAAAATTCTGTAATTCAAAATGGAAGTATAGATACCATTCAAAATTTAAATTACAGAAAAATTAATACAAAAGCTTTTGCAAGTACAGGCTGTCTTCATCCTTAATGGAGGAATCATGAGGTAATTGACATGTTTGTTATAATACCAGTATCTCACATCCTTTATTTCACTTTGAAAAATAACTTTGAAAACTAAAATCTTATCAGTTCTCAACTTCGTGTTTTTATAACTGTTAAAAATATGTTGTTTGTAAGCTTGATGAATCATTTTGTGAGTTTTGATTTATACTAGTTGTAAAGTTCTATTTGTTTATTGTGCATGACTCTTTAGGGTTTTTTTTAATAGGTAGGTAGATTAAGTGTGTAAAAGGCAGAATTAATACCAAAAGACTCTAGAACACCAACATTTAACTTTGCACTTTCTTGAGTCCTGCCTTGCTTTTAGTCCCTATTCTATTTTCAGTTCTGTCTTTGTTATTATGACATATTTTGAACTCTATAAAGAACTTCTACATAAAGACCTTATAGGGAGTCCATGCGTGGAGCATGCCTGCTACATCCTGGGCAAATAGAGCCCACTGTAATTACCTCTATTTTATAACGGATGAAACTGAGATGCAGAAAGGTTAAACCATTTGTGAGAAACCACATATAAGTAAGCATTCTTTGAGATGGAGATAGAAACCTTTAATCAAGAAGAGGTTAAAGTATCGCAATTCCAAATCTGAAATAGATGGTCTGAAATGGCAGATTTTTAAGAGAGAATAATTAAAGGAGTTGATGCCTCATTGTCTTTAACGATATTCCTTGCTGTTCCATCAGACCATTGAATAGATAAGAGGTGAGCAATAAGTTTCAAGCTGATCTTTTGTGTAGCCAGATAATTCAGACAAAAGCTTATAGGGATGATGTGGAAAGTAAATTCACCTACCTGGCTTCCAAATGCCTCAAGTTTCAGGAAAGGGTGAATGAATAACATCTAGACACTGGAGAAGAACAAAATTATTCTATATATTCTGGTTTTGTTTTTGGAACTTGCATTGTTGGACCACAGACCATGTATACTATGATGATTGTAGTAGTTTGAACCTTGGAAGCAAAGATTGATTTGCCACTTCAGAATCTTAGATTGGGCAAATGAACTTAATTATATTTCATTTTTGTTTCAACCATGCTCAGAATACTTATCCTATAATTATATAATATGAAATAGTTAATCCTCATTTTTTTACTGCAGTGATTATAATTTCCACCATTTAAAGAGCAGAAGGAAATTTCACATTCCAAGAAGGCTGGATTATAATTTTCAGACCCTTTACCCCATGTCTGGGGAAGTTCTGGATCAGAAAGTTTGTGATGAACCTTCCCTATCCCTCATTTAAATTCTGATTACCGTCCTGGAGAAAGGAAATAGACCATTCCTAAATTAAAAATCTTTACAACCAGGTGAAGGTAGTAACAGTGTGTATTTATCATGTCTCCTCTAATGTTTCTAATTCTCTGATATCAGGTTTTAATGGATAATTTCCCACATATCTTCATATTTTATATAAAACTATAATTCCAAAATGATCTAATGTTATTTTACTTGTTCATGGATTTTAACTCTGTTTTCCTTCGTACCTGTTTGTTCTTTAAAATTTATCTTTCCCTTTTTGAGAAGTCTATATAAAACATGATGCAAATTTATTATTTAAGGCTTCTCATATAAATGAGTATATAAGCCTCATATATGTGTGACCTATTTAGGGTGGCTATTTAGCTGTTCTTTTAAAGAAGTTCTTGGAAAAGATGAAAAGCATTCTCCTTTAGACTCTAGCATAGACAGTGGAAAAAACACTTCCAAGCAGGGATGAGCAGAGAAATGATGACATAACTGTGTGGTAGGAATCCCTTATCAACCGAGGGATCATCTTTGGATGTTCTAATTATCGTAGAATATGACAATAATCCTTGTTTGCTTTGTTCGAACTAAAAGAATAGATACCACTTCCCTTCAGAGAACTTGCCTGATTTTCAGAGTTGAGTTTTGTGAGTCCATCCAATCTTAAGTGTGGGTACCATAAACATATCTGGAAATGGCTGGGCATGGTGGCTCACACCTCTAATCCCAGCATTTTGGGAGGCCGTGGCGGGAGAATTACTAGAAACTGGAAGTTTAAGACCTGTCTGGTCAACATAGCAAGACTCTGTCTCTGTAAAAAATAAATAAAGTAGTTTGGTACGGTGGCTCATCTTTTTAGGAATAGCTCCTCATCAGGCTGAGGCAGGAGTATCACTTGAGCCCAAGAATTCAAGGCTACAGTGAGCTATGACTATGCCACTGCACTCCCGTCCAGCCTGGGTAACAGTGAGATCTTGTCTCAAAAAAAAAAAAAAAATACCTAGTTAAGAAGGGTCTAGCTGCAAATGTTTAGGAGGACGCCGTCAAGAGAGGCATCGGGACACATTTTAAGGAGTTTTCTTAATTATTTAACAAGCATCTACTTAACAAATTTAAGGAAAAAGACCATTGGATTATGAGCCACCTGACCAAATGCTGGCTTTGCCTATGCTGCAAGTGCACTAAAAAGAGAAGAAAAAATCCTCTCTTCTTCTCTGTAGGCCTTCTTTTTACAATAAAATGACACTGAGGATCTAAATGCTCTCTAGAATCCCTTTCAGTTTATATATGTTCTAGTGTACAAACATCTAATGGTAACGCTGTATTCTGGATCTGTGAGAAACACGATATCATAGAAATACTCTTCCAGAATTGTAATAAGCACTTCTCACTTTGGCATATCTATAAATAACAGAGAAAACTAAGTTTAAACTTTGAGCCAATCCTACAATATTACGCAAGCAATGGAAAGATTCCATAATGCTGTCTAACCTGTCTAATCTGGATATGTTGATATCTATGATTCTATCTTCATTGCCTTTTTCTTGGGCATGCAGACTTCATGACAAGAGTGAAGTAACGTTTGCCATTACAATCCGTGGTCTAAATGCCATGAATCAGCAAAGTTCAGTGTGATGCATTTTTTGTGTAGGCAAATGACCTAAATGGTGTATAGAAAGCTATTAAAATTTTTAAAAATTGGAATGTCACAGGTTGGTAAAGTTTAAAGGAAGTTAAAGGAAGAGGTGTAATTATTGTATCTAAAAATATTTGTCTAATTCAGAATGGAGAAGTTATATAAGCTAAAGTATCTGTGATAGATTCTGGTTCCTTTGAAGGCATGGAAACTTTCTCAATCATTTTTTAGGTACGGGGCCTGTCATAAGAGTATCAGTAAGTATTTACTGAATGAAATTTCATAAAATGGAAGTTTTTAGAATCAATCCATAGTTCCTGTTCCAACATATACATGTATACACCCACTGAAAAATAGGCACAATTCAATATACAGGTTCAATTACAGTGTAATAAATTTTTGGGGCCACAGAGTCAGAATTACAAAATTAAAAAGCCTTGGAAATTTCTAATTGTTTTATGATAAGGTTCTTTTACAAAGAAAGAACATAACTGGAAATCATGTTTTCATTCTGTAATAGCTAGAAATGATAGAGTTTTATGTTTAACATTTCTGAGGGAATTATTAAATTAAGTTTAAATTCCAGAATTATAGAAATAATAGTATCAGTTTTTTCCTATTCCTATGTC
This sequence comes from Cebus imitator, assembly GCF_001604975.1. NCBI lineage: Eukaryota > Metazoa > Chordata > Mammalia > Primates > Cebidae > Cebus > Cebus imitator. Next base: position 2,096,761 of record NW_016107405.1, on the reverse strand, counting down.
TTTACCCTTTCAAATTTTAGGTACTTAAGTTTTATAGAGTTCTTTTGGTTATTGTTTCAGAATATATGGGAGTGTGTTTTTCAGACAAGCTGATGGAATTTGGGGATGGAAGATAGAAAAATTAGGAGCTAATGATCTTTACTGAAATAAAGTATACTAATTAACTAAATTAAAAACAAATCTTTCCCCTCTTTACTTGGTCAATACAAATTGATGGAGAGTGACCAAGACAGCTGACTAGAGGCAGCTAGTGTGCTTGGCTCTCACAAAGAGGAAAAGAAAAGGCAGGTAAATACAGCACCTTCAACTGAAACATCTAGGTATTCGTATTGGGATTAAGGAAACAATTTGACCCATGGATAAAGGTTAAAAAGCAAGGCAGGAAGATGGCCCATGATATAGTTTGGCTCTGTGAACCCACCCAAATCTCATCTCAAATTGAAATTCACATAATCCATATATGTTCAGGGTGGGATTTGGTAGGAGGTGATTGGTGCTTTCCCCTGTGCTGTCCTCATGATAGCGAGTGAGTGCTCATGAGATATGATGGTTTTATAAGGGGCTCTTCCCACTTCATTCATTTACTCTGTCTCTCAACTGCCACCATATAAGACATGCCTTTACTACTCCTTTGCCTTCCACTATGATTGTAAGTTTCCTGAGGCCTCCATAGCCATGCTGAATTGTGATTCAATTAAAACTCATTTTTAAATAAATTACCCAGGCTCAGGCAGTTCTTTATAGCACTGTGAAAATGGACTAATACAGTAAATTGGTACCAGGAGTGGGGTGCTGCTATAAAGGTACTTGAAAATGTGGAAACAATTTTGGAACTGGGTAAAGGGCAGAGGTTGGAACAGTTTGGAGGGTTCAGAAGAAGACAGAAAGATGTGGAAAAGTTTGGAACTCTCTAGAGACTTGTTGAATGATTTTGGCCAAAATGCCGATAGTGAGATGGATGATGAAATCCAGGCTGAGGTGGTATCAAATGGAGATGAACTTATTGGGAACTGGAGCAAATGTCACTCTGGCTATGCTTTAGCAAAGAGACTGGCAGCATTTTGCCCCTGCCCTAGAGATCTGTGGAAATTTGAACTTGAGAGACACGATTTAGAATACCTGGTGGAATAAATTTCTAAGCAGCAAATAATTCAAGAGATGACAGAGCATAAAAGTTTGGAAATGTGCAGTCTGATAATGTGATAGAAAAGAAAATCCTATTTCCTGGGAAGAAATTTAGTTTAGCTGCAGAAATTTGCATAAGTAGAAAGGTGCCAAATGTTAATAGCCAAGATCCTGGAGAAAATGTCTCCAGGGCATATCAGAGACCTTCACAGGAGCTTCTCTCATTATAGGCCCAGGGTTCTAGAAGGGAAAAAATGGTTTTGTGGGCCAGGCCCAGTGCCTTGCTGCCTTGTGCAGTCTCAGGTCTTGGTGTGCTGCATTCCAACCATGACTAAAAGGGGCCAAGGTACAGGTTAGGTCATTGCTTTAGAGGGTACAAGCCTCAAGCCTTGGTGGCTTCCATGTGGTCTTGGTCCTGTAGATGCACAGAAGTCAAGAATTGATATTTGGGAACCTCCACCTAGATTCCAGAAGGTGTATGGAAACACCTGGATGTCCAGGCAGAAGTGTGTTGCAGGGGTGGAACCCTCATGTAGAACTGCTAGGGCAGTGTGGAAGGGAAATGTGGGGTTGGAGGTCCCAGGGACCCCACTGGGGCATTGCCTAGTGGAGCTGTGATAAGAGGGCCACCATCCTCCAGACCTCTCAATGTTAGATCTACCAGCAGCTTCCACTGTGCCCCTGGGAAATCTGAGGACACTCAATGCCAGCTCATGAAAGTGGCCAGGAGCAAGAGTGTACCCTGCAAAGCCACAGGGTTGGAGCTGGCTAAGACCATGGGAGCCCATCTGTTATAGCAGCATGCCCCACATGTGAGACATAGAATTAAAGGATATTATTTTGGAGCTTTAAGATTTAATAACTGGCCGGGCGCAGTGGCTCAAGCCTGTAATCCCAGCACTTTGGGAGGCCGAGGCGGGTGGATCACGAGGTCAAGAGATCGAGACCATCCTGGTCAACATGGTGAAACCCCGTCTCTACTAAAAATACAAAAAATCAGCTGGGCATGGTGGCGCGTGTCTGTAGTCCCAGCTACTCAGGAGGCTGAGGCAGGAGAATTGCCTGAACCCAGGAGGCGGAGGTTGCGGTGAGCCGAGATCGCGCCATTGCACTCCAGACTGGGTAACAAGAGCGAAACTCCATCTCAAAAAAAAAAAAAAAAAAACATTTAATAACTGCTCTGTTTGATTTTGGACTTGCACTGGGCCTATAACCCCTTTGTTTTGGCCAATTTCTCTCATTTGGAATGGGATCATTTATCCAATTCCGGTACCCCCATTGTATCTAGGAAATAACTAAATTGCTTTTGATTTTATAGGCTCATAGGCAGAAGGGACTTGCTTTGTCTCAGATGAAAATTTGGGCTTTAGACTTTTGAGTTAGTGCTGAAATGAATTGAACCCTGAAATTCTCTCTTCTACTTGGCCTAGTTTATTATTAAAACTTTCCAGCACATTTTGTAATTTTCTAAGTGTGTCTTTCATTTCCAAAAGTTCTGATTGCTTTTTATTTAAAAATCTCTAGATAGTTAGAAAAATTTTCATCATATACTGAATTATTTTTTAAATTTCTTTATGTTAGTTTTCACCTTTCTCTTGTATCTCCTTGAGTAACTTGTTAATCATCCTTTTGAAATCTTTGTCTGATATTCAAAAATTTCATCTTGGTTTGCATTCATTGCTAGACAGCTTGTGAAATTTTCGGGGATGTTATAGAACCATGTTTTTCTCATGTTGCCAGAATCATTTTTTGATTTTGTTTTATTCAGGTAGACTATTTCTTCTAATTATTTTTAATTGATTTAGTTTTACATATTATTTGTTTATTTCCATAAGTTTTTGGGAAATGGGTGATATTTGGTTACATGAATAAGTTCTTTAGTGGTGCTTTGTGAGATCTTGGTGCACCCATCACCCAAGCAGTATACATTGAACTGAATTTGTAGTGGTTTATCTCTCACCATTCTTCCACCCTTTAATTGGGACAACCACTATGGAACACACTGTGGAGATTCTGTAAAGAACTTAAAGTAGAACTACCATTTGGTGCAGCATTCCCACTACTGGGTGTCTACCCAGAGGAAAAAAAGTCATTTTGTGAAAAAGATGCTTGCACACACATGTATATAGCAGCACAATTTGCAGTTGCAAAAATATGGAACCAGCCCAAATGCCCATCAATTAATGAGTACATAAAGAAATTGCAGTATATATGCATATATATGTATATATACCATGGAATACTATTCAGCCATATAAAGGAACAAAATGATGGCATTCTTAGCAATCTGGATGGAATTGAAGACCATTATTCTTAAGAGAAGTAACTCAGAAATGGAAAACCAAACATCATATATTCTCACCCACAAGTTGGAGCTAAGCTATTAGATTGCAAAGGCATACGAATGGTACTATGGACTTTGGGGACTTGAATTTATTTTTGAGTTGACTGTGTTCTTTTTTATTTATTTTTTCCCTGGAGGATTTGACTTTAGTGTTTGTAGTTTATTGCAACCTAATTCAGCTCTGGGTGATTTTAGTTGTAAAGACTCTGTATGAGTTCTTTGGTTATAGAGTCTTTGTGTGATGGCTTTCTCAGATTTGGATTGCAATAGTGATGTGCTCAGCGTGTGACCAGGTTGACTGTCTCCTGTAGGGCCAGAATGGCAGAGATTTCATGAAGCTTATCTCATTCCCCAGCAGTGTTCACTTTTTCAATTATTTCCAACCCCCAATATTTTATCCACTGGGTTGAACAGTTCAGGCTTCAGTTACAGGAGGTGTCCACAGATACAAACCAGCTGCAGCTAAATCAGGTGGATAAATCCAATGCCCAGTGGTGGGCAGAGGTTCCAGCCTTAATAGAGATAGCTGGGGGAGCTCTCAATGAAACACACTGAGATCTTTTGAGGGGGAAACAGAGAGCAACTTCAGCTCTCCTGCCAGGCCATTAGTAATGCAATCCATCTCCCAGTCCCACTCCTGATCCAGTGTTCCATCTATTCGCATCAAACAGGTACCTCTTTTCATCTGCAGGAATGCTAACATTCCATGTAGAGAGAGATTGTGACTATATCTCATGCAAGCCTGAACCTGGAGGACACTCCTCTTGTGAGGATGCAGTCACCCTGAAGTGTTCCAGAGAGACTATCACAATGAACTTATGTCTTGCTTCCATGGGAGAAGACCCAGCTAAGTCTGCAGTGGCAAATGCGAGGGAGAAGAAATCCCCTTCTCCAAGACTCCTCATGAGCCCAGGGCTGCCTGACTGTTGGGGTAGAGCTGCAGTCTTTACCCACTGAGTCCAGCACTGCACCTGTGCCTCTGCTGAAAGAAACTTTTCATATACTAGATGTTCTGGGACTTAAGACCTGCAGTCCAGATTCTTTTGTCCCACAAGGCTCTCCCTTGATGTGATGTACTTTCTCTTTCCTTTGGAGTAGGAGTCCCTGAGGGCCAGACTTTTACAAATCATTCTTCCCCTCTGGACCTGACCACCCAGTGGGGCTGCCATGCTTCCGACTGGTACTGGAAAATGTATGCGAGGAACCTAGTGATCTGACCTGTCCTGTAGTCTTCTAGCAGTGGGTACCAGCACCCACACTGATGGGGGTAACAGGGAGTGATATAGACTCTTTGAGATTTCCTTGGTTATAAATGGCATTAGAGTGTTGGCTTTCTCAACTGCCAGCTGTAGTAGCAATATATTGGTCACACGGGCAGACTCAGGACCTCCTGGTTAGCCAGGGTGATGCAGGCAATGGTGATAGCTGAGGTCATGCAAAAGCTTTCTCCTTCCTTGGCTCTGTGCTATTATGCCTACAGATGCCATACTGGATTGTGTTGGCTGGCCTCCAGCCAGGAGCTGGTGCTTGCAGAAAAGCACCAGCTGCAGTGATAGTGGTAGGATTTGTGCTTGCCTAATGTGCTTGCCAGAGAAGGCACTCTGATATCTCAGACAATGGGTGGGGCATTGGAGTTCCCCAAAGTCCCCATACTTTGTGTTACACTACCAGGACAGATGGAGGGACAAAGCCAGACTGGGGCTAGGGCCAGGTAATCCTATGGTCTGGCTCCCCACATGCAGGTACAAGCAGCAGTCGCAGTAGGGATGGGAAGGCAGTTCTCTGGCCACTGCGGTAATGTTCCAGGGACAAATACAGCTACATCTGCTGTAAAAGAGAATCTGCACAGATAACTGGGGGTAGCAGGCAGCAGTAAGCCCCACCCAGCTCCCATGTACTTGGCAAGGCAGGTTTTACACCCACATTGTTCCAGCAGCTAGCTGAGTTCCAGGCAGCCTACACTCAGAACTCAAAACTGCCCCAGGCCATAAGCCTTTCCTACTGAGACAGAAGCCACAGCTTTCAGGCCATGCCACTCTGGGTTTGCCTGCAAAGCAGGCATGTCCACCTTTTGCAGCTATGTCTATAGCACACTTCCTACTTGCCCCTTGGTTCTGGCCAAAGGGGTTTGTCCCCACTCAATAATATATCACAAATCTCAGTTGTGAGCTTCTGTCAACCTGTAAACATCACCTGAGTTAGCTGACTGACTTCCATGAGGTGCCTTGTGAGACAAGATCAGGAATGGCTTCCCTTCTTCTCTGCTGGAGTCTGGAAGTACATGCAGAGCACACCCTGATACTGCTCCTTCTCCTATACTCCTCACTGTTCACAACATCAGCTGTCGTTCTAGGTAGATTTAATGGACTCCCCCGTGTCCTGGATTGCTAAGGTTCCCCGGTGGGATTGGATATTACAGAGATGGTCTCTCCCCATCTCACACTCTGGAGATCACAGTATTCCACCTGGCTTATGGTATAGCCTCTGCCTGCCACTTTTTTCAAAGGGTCTGTGGATTCTTTCAGTTTTTCTGTTAAGTTTCTGTGTTGCCTCTTGGGAAAAAGTTCACAGCATGAATCTTTATACACTATTTTGTCTTTCCAAGTGGGAGAGGCATGCTAACAAGGCCTCCAATTCAACATCTTGGAAAACAAAAACAAAAAACTTTTGCCCATTTTTGAATTGGGTTATTTTATTTTATTTTTCTGATGAGTTTTAAACACTACAGATTCTATTTATGAGTTTTTTAAATCAAATATATTATTTACATATATTTTCTCATTTTCTGTAGGTGGTCTTTTAGTTTTCTTAATTATGTCCTTTGGAGCACAATGTTTTTTAATTTTGATGAAGTTCATTATTTTATCACTCATAGTTATGGAGACGTAGATAAGTAAGTATTGTCTACTCCATGCTCATGAAAGTTTGTGCCTATATTTCTATCTATAAGGTTTATAGTTTTAGCTCCTAAATTTAGATCTTTTATTCCATTTTGAGTTAATTTTTATATATGGTGGGAGGTGGGTCCAACTTAATTATTTTGCATGTGGATATCCAGTTTATTCAGAATTAAGTGCTATACTTTTTGATAAAACACTAATATCCTTTTATCAGGTGAGAACTTAAGGATACTATTTACAGACACTACTATTGAATATTGCATTATAATTTTTTGCCAGTGCAATAAAGCAATAAAATAACACAAAAATATACAGAGGAGAAATTGAGAAATGAACTATCCTTATTCACAAAAGACATGATATTGTACATATAAAATGCAAAATAAACTGTAAATAAATAATAAATGATTTTAGTAAAATAATTAGACTCAAAATCAGTATACAAAAATCAATTGTATTTCTATATAGAAACAAAGGGAAAAATTAAAAATGATATGTTTAAAATGACATTATTTATACTAGCATAACAAATAAATTACTAGAGGATTAATCTAATGATAGATGTGTAAGGGCTGCTCACTGCAATCTACCAAATATGATTGAGAGAAATTTTAAAAAGCTACACTCTGAAGGGCTACACAATATTTACCAAATGGAAGTCTCAATAATGTCAAAATGTCAATTTTATAAAAATGTCAAATTTTTAAAGATGTTAATTATTTTCAGACTCTCTTCAAATATTCTATAGGCTCAATGTATTCTAAGTAAAATCCTAGCAGTATTTTTGGTAGAAATTAAGCTGATTCTAAAATTTAAATGGAATTGCAAAGGGCCAAGAAAATTGTGAAGGATAATGAATCTGGAATTTACTTTGCAGGATATGAAGGTCACATATAGACATGTGTACACATGTCTTTATAACAGGATGCATATCTACATACATTTCTATCTATCTACCTGACTTGAACTTCACTTCACAAAAGCAAAGATCCAAATGGCCGAAAAATAAAAAGGTGCTGCTCAAATTTATTAGACATTCGGAAAACTCAAATGAGAAACACAAGATACCACCATAAAATGATCAGAGTGACAAGCAATATTATTGACAATACCAAGTGTTTACAAGGATATGACACAACTCAAATTCTTACACATTGCTGTTTGAGAGTGAAAATTTATAGTTTAGAAAACTGTTTGGCAGTATCTTCTAAAGCATATACCTAATGGAAATGTATGTACTTGTGCATTAAATGACATATGCAACAATATTCAGAGAACTATCTTTAGAGTTTCAAACCTAGAAACAAACGGCAATGTTTATTATGATCTGTTTATAAAATAGAACATTATACATCAAGAAGAATAAGTGAATCTCACAAACATAGTATATTAGGGAGAAAAGCTAGACATCAAAGAATGTGGCTTCATTTATAAGTTCAAAACCTGCAAAACTAATCAGTATTTTTCTATCAGTGATAGAAGTCAGGATAGTGGTTTACTTTAAGAGGTACCTATCAGGAAGAGACATAAAATGAATTTCTGGCTGAAGTACTGATAATCTATTTTTTGAACCATTTGAGGTTTATATAACTAAGTTTACTTTTAAAAAAATCACTGAGCTGTATATTTATGGCTTGCAAATTGTTCTGTATGAAAGTAATACTTAAACATTTTGCAGCAGTTACAATAAATTTTTATGAAGCCTTTCGTTTACACAGTACATTCTTATGAGACTATCAAATGATGCTTCTAAAAGAATAAAAATAAAACACAAAGACTAATTTATATTATATCGTGGCACAAAAAAAGAAAGAAATTTTAATTAAAGTTTTTCAGAAATGAAATGTGCTGTGAATTTTGTTATCAATGGATGTACACAAGTTGAAGCATTCCTGTTAACATATCTTAAGGAGAGGCTTTAAAGGTGAAGGTTGGACAAAATGACTTCCAAGCAGCTTTTCAACTCTAAGACTACGTAATTTAAGTTGTATAATTCCACATAATACAAGCTCCCAAACGGATTATACCACATGATTTACCAAACACTGTTCATCAGTGAACAAATCACATAAACTTTCAAACTGATTCTACTTGAAGGAACATATATTCCTCACTTCCTTCTATTTTTGACAACTTTTTGTTACATGATTTAAAAATATATATGACTCAGCTACTGGGCTAAGCAAGAGATTATGCCTAGGTTTTTTTTTTTTTTTTTCTTTCTATTCCTAAGAAAAATCCAAAATAATCTAAAGATAGTTGACTGCTAGAGTGGGTAAAAGATGATTTGCCATAGCAAAATTTAGAATAATGTTATATATATCTCTTCACTGTACCAGGAAGTACCTTAAAAAATTAAGCAAGTTGCCATTTATTTCTCACCTGAATATTCAGATTATATATACGTACTGTGTGTATGTCTTCATAACACATAGCAACGAGAATTTAATAATGGATACAGGTTCAATTTTAGCCAAACAATAAAATAACTTAGATGCATAAAAGGTACATACTGGCATATATTTTACTTTAAATTCATAGGATCAACTCCTCCTGATTGTTAAATAATAATACGCATATATAAATAATAATAATCATTTGCAGATTCTAATTTTTTATTTTCTACCATTTTATTATTAAACATTTTCAAGCATGTAAACAGTTTAAAAAACATATACAGACACATTCCTAAATTTTCGATTTAGGGACCTGGGCTGAGAATTTCATATACTCTACGTAGTGAAATGTAGACATGCACAAACTTAAAATATAATTTTAGATAATATGTACCCTTTGTTTTCTATCTACAGACTCTGTAGGGTCTGCATTTTCTAGATTACAAACTCATGGCCTGGTAAAATAATGAAATATAAAATTTAGACAACTAAGTAATGTTTCTGGTGTTTTTACATTATTAAACATTATTAAGAATCCTACCCTGCATGGTAAATTCAGTTAATTCTTTAAATTGTTGCAGAGACATAAATTATTCATTATCACCCAAAACTGTGCCAAGTACTGCATAAAGCATATGCATAATCTTTGAAACTTTTGGAGAAATTCATAGTTATTACTGAATTTTTCCCTATATTAAGTAATCCAAATGAAAGAAGACCATGAAAAAGTTAGTCACATATCTTATAATACTACCCTATAAACAGGTAGGAAAAAATGTAAGTTTTTGTATGCTGATTTATATAGGATTTCATAATAAAATCCCAGTAACTCTTAATTTTCCACAAATTTTATTTCCTTCCATGTCTTATGTTGCTTCATCCTATTTTAAACCATTTATTGAATTCTATAACAACAAGAAAGACTAATATGGATTAGTGGAAAAGTGCAAAGTGAAGAAGTCACATAATTGGCCTAGTGAAGAAGGCAAAGCGTTTTAGTAATCTGCACTAATAGTGACAGTCCAAAAATAACCATATGCCTCTAAAATAGAGTAGTATAAAACAAATCCAAAACAAAGCAATTATTTCTTCTGCTCTTATTTGAATATAGACATAATAGAAGGTCATCAATATCATGCATTGGGATTTACTCTCTTTACTATGGAAAATATCTGATCTAAACAAAGAATAGTGTTCTGCTTAACAAAATGCTTTGGAGATGGAGAATTGCCACATATACCACATATGAATAACCATTTTGTAATGATTTAGAAGGTACTTCAAGATCTTATATTGTGAACATTGATTTTTACTATATTGTAGAAGTACAGAAATAGCAAGAAAAGGTATCATTAATAGACTACTAGGAAGATGAGGGCTTATGTTAAATTCATTCATTCTGCCTAGTATCTACCCATTTACCCATCCATCTATCCAGTCATCGATCTATTGATCCATGGATGCATCCATTTATCCATCCCATCCATCATTCATTTACACACTATGGGATTTATGGGATACAGTGTGCACAAAATAGATATTTTTTTTCTCATGGAACTTTCACAATAAGAATACACTATAGCTATACTAGATAATAGGATTTTAAGCAATCTTTTCCCTTGTAAATTCTTAACTATGTAATTTTGACTAATATAGATATTTTTATTATTGTAAAAGCTTTCTATTAACTCATTTGATCATTTTGAGGTAGTAACTATTAGTCTTCTTATTTTACAGTTGGGGGAATAAAGGCAGAGAAAGAGTGAATAATTACCTATGGTTACTCAGCTTATAAATAGAAGAAGCAGGTTTATGCAATGCCTCTTCAGACACTGTGACACTGTGTTCTCAACCCCCCAGCTATATTATCTCTCAATAGTAGGAGTATATTAATATAATCAGCAATATTCTAATATTATCAGCAAGAATAACAATAATATATACCACTTTTACTGCTTATAATAGACTTGTCACTGTTGACAACTGCTTATAGATATGCACTAGTTTAACCCTCCCAGTGACCAAATAAGTTAGGCATTATTGTGGTTCATTCATAAAATGTAAAATGAGGCACAGAGTAGTTTAATATCCTGCTCAAGATCAAATAATAATAATAAAGCAATCAAAAAGCTTATAAGAAAAAGAGCAGGCATTTGAATCAGGTCTTTTATTTTAAAACCCAGATTCTATGCCAAGCAGCCATAAAAAAGAATAAGAGCATGCCATTTGAAGAAACATGGATGGAGCTGTAGGCTATAACCCTATGTTAACTAAGGCAGGAACAGAAAACCAAATAATGCATGTTCTCATTTTTTTTTCTTTGAAATAGAGTTTCGCTCTTGTCACCCAGGCTGGAGTGCAATGGTGTCATCTCAGCTCATGGCAACCTCTACCTCCTGAGTTCAAGCGATTCTTCCGCTTCAGCCTCTTGAGTATCTGAGACTACAGACACACACTACCACACCCAGCTAATTTTGTATTTTTAGTACAGATGGTGTTTCACCTTCTTGGTCAGGCTGGTCTCGAACTCCTGACTTCAGGTGATACACCCACCTTAGTCTCCCAAAGTGCATGACTCACCATGCCCTGCCCGCATGTTCTCTCTTATATGTGTGAGCTAAACATTGAGTACACATGGACACAAAGAAGGGAACAACAGACACTGGCACCTACTTGAGGGTGGAGGGTAGAAGGAGTGAGAGAATCTAAAAACTACCTATTAGTTATTATGTTTATTATATAGGTCATGAAACAACCTGTACAGCAAACCCCCATGATATACAACTTACCTATATAACAAACCTGCACCCTTGAATATAAAAGTTTAAAGAAAGAAAGAAAAAGCCCCACCACACTCTTGACCACTTTGCTAAATTTCTTCCACCAGCTAAATATGTTTAATGAAATAAATATTGTGTATAAAATTTATGATGTATACTGGAACAAGATGGCCAACTAGATGCAGCAGGTGGAACAGCTGCCACTAAGGGACAGGGACCACTCTACTGGTGCACTCCTAACAGATCTGCAGAGGAAAGGCACTAAGATGGCAGGGAGGAAAGACACAGAAGTTGGGCTGAAGGTGAGGAAGCTGGAAACCCTGCAAGGGGCTGCATTGCACCTTCCTGGCTTCCACCAACTCTGGTGGAATGGGTGAGTTGAACTGGGAAGGAGCAGCCTGCTGTCATCATAGACCTCTGGAATCCTGGCAGGAGGTGACCCCTTGAGGACCATGGACACTTGAGTTGGCAGGGAAATCTGCTTAGAGAAATATTAAGGGTAGCACAGCAGCCAATGTAGAACCCAGAGGGTTTGGTGTGAGAGCATCTGTAGCAGAGCATGGCAAGGAATGCCCATTCCCTGGGCTCCTCTTGCTCCCATGGCAAACTTTGGCCCTAAGGAAATTGCAGACCTAAGCTCTGCAGGACAGTCTGGCTCATCAGAAGACACCAGTCCTACTTGAGCAATCTTTGGTCTGCTGGCACCCCCCAGGGCCCCAGCCTATCCATGCCTGTTTGCATTGCATCTTCAGGCTCCCCAGGGGCCCACATTATAGCTACTGGGCTAGCAGACTGTGCCTTACTAGCAGACAGCTCCAGTAGGGCAGCCTACAAGGTCATGCATCAGCCTGCCTGCTTCCTCCTCAACTGCAGCTTCCCTGGGGGCCCAGGGCCACCCACCACATCGCTTTGCTGATGTGTGTGCACACACAAATTTTGCCTTCCCAGCCCTGCCAGCACATGTATGTGCATGTGTCCTACCCTGCCACTGCTTCCAGTGGGAATGCACTCTGCCCCTTCCCTCGTGCTGTACTGCCGTTGCATTCAGAGCCTTGGTGAGCACAGAGCCCGCCAGCCCCACCCCTGCCAATGCTCTGCCCCTGTGCTAACACCACCACCAGTGTGATTACATGCATAGTTACCAGTGGGACCCCAAGAGCCATGCTGTCACTGTTGCTGCTGTGAATGCAGCCATGGAGGAAGGCACCCCAGAACCTGCTAGCACCCTGCCACAGCTGATGAACATGCACCTCGCTGTGCTGCCACTGCTGTTACCACTGGCACATGTGAACGAGGACAGATCCTGCTGCCACCACCCTATGAAATACTTTGGCTGGATGGCACCCATCAGAGGGTAGTTGCCCGTTGTCCATGAGTACCTTTGCTCCACTGGTGCAAGCCGGTTCCTAACCTTGAGGAGATGAAGAAGAAAGTTGGGCCTGTTACAGGTCCTCCAGAGTTAGAGCACACAGTCCAGGAGATGGGATCTGAGTTTTGGTCCCTAAAATCTTCCAGAAACAAAGCCAGTAAACTGAACCCACCTTATATCACAATCAAACTCTTAAGGTCATCAGATAGGATAAAAGGAAAAAAAAATCCAAAGGACAGCAGCTTTAAATATAGAAGGAACATTAGCCCACAAAGATGAGAATGAGCCAGTACAATAACTCTGAAAACTCAAAAATCCAGACTGCATTCTTTCCCCCAAATGACCACACTGTCTCTCTAGCAAGGATTCTGAACTGGGCTAAGATGGCTGAAATGACAAATGGAATTCAAAATATTGATAGTAATGAAGATCATTGAGATCCAGAAGTATGCTGAAACCTGATATGGTTTGGTTCTGTGTCCCCACTCAAATATCATCTTTAATTGTAATTCCCGTGTGTCAAGGGAGGGACCTGGTGGGAGGTGATTGAAACATGGAAGAAGTTTCCTCCATGCTGTTATTGTGATTTTGAGGGAGTTCTCATGAGATCTGATGGTTTTGAAAGTGTCAGTTTCACCTGTGTGGTCTGTCTCTCCTGCTGCCATGTGAGATGTGCCTTGCTTCCCCTTTGCCTTCTGCCATGATTATAAGTTTCCTGAGGTGTCCCCAGCCATGTGACACTGTAAGTCACTTAAACCTCTTTTCCTTATAAATTCGCATTCTCATGTTATATCCTTATAACAGTGTGAGAACAGACCAATACAAAATGTTATCCAAGGAAGCCAAGAATTATGAAAAAATGATACAGGAGCTGACAAAAAAAAAAAAAAGACTGTAGCTGATCTCATAGCACTGAAGAACACATTACAAAAATTTCACAATGTAAGTATTAATAACAGAACAGAAAAAGATGAGAAAAGAATCTCAGAACTTAAAGACTGGCTTTCTGAAATAAGACAGCCAGATAAGAATAGAGAAAGAAGAATAAAAAGGAACAAACAAAACCTCCAAGAAATATGGGATTATGTAAACAGACCAAATCTATGACTCATTGATGTCCCTGAAAGACATGGGGAGAATGAAACCAATTTGGAAAACATATTTTAGAATATTATCCAGGAGAACATCTCCAACTTAGAGAGGCCAACATTCTAATTAAGGAAATATAGAAAACCCCAATAAGGCATTTCACAAGAAGACTATTCCCAAGACACATAATCACCAGATTCTCTAAGGTCAAAATGAAAGAAAAAAATGGTAAAAGCAGCTAGAGAGAAAGGTCAGTTTACTTACAAAGCGAAGCCCATTAGTCTAACAGAAGACCTTCTAGCAGAAACCCTACAAGTCAGAAGAGACTGGGCCAATATTCAACATTTTTAAAGAAAAAATTTCCAGTGAATAATTTCATATCCGACCAAACTAAGCTTCATAAGCAAAAGATAAATAAGATTGTTCTCAGACAATGCTGAGGGAATTTATTACCACCAGACCTGCCTTATAAGTGGTCCTGAAGGAAGTACTCAATATGGAAAGGAAAAACTCTTAGCAGCCGCTACAAGAACAAACTTAAATACACAGACCAGTGATACTAAAGTAACACACAAGCCTACATAATAACCAGCTAACATCATGATGACAGGATCAAATCCACCCATATCAATACAAACCTTGAATTTAAACATGCTAAATTCCCCCAATTAAAAGGCATGGAGTGACAGGCTAAGTGAAGAACCACAAGACCCATTGGTATGCTCTCATCAAGAAACCCATTTCACATGCAGTGCCACCTGTAGGCTCAAAATAAAGGAATGAAAATAAAATCCACCAAGCAAAGGGAAAACAGAAAAAAAAAACAAAAAACAAAAAAACCATGGGTTGAAATCCTAATTTCAGACAAAATAGACTTCAAACCAACAAGGATTTAAAAAAAGAAGGACATTACATAATGGTAAAGGGTTCAACTCAACAAGAAGAACAAACTATCCTAAATATATATGGATGCAACACAGGAGCACCGACTTTCATAAAGCATGTTCTTAGAGACCTTCAAAGACTTAGACTCCCATACAATACTGGGAGACTTCAACACTCCAGTGACAGTACTAGACAGATCGAGGCAGAAAGTTAACAAAGATATTTAGTACCTGAACTCAGCCCTGGTTCAAATGAACCTGATAGATATCTACAGAACTCTCCAAGCGTAAACACTTCCTTATCACCACAGAGCACATAATCTGACAATAACAGTCCTCAGCAAATGCAAAAGAACTTAAATAACAACTAATCTCTTAGACCACAGCACAATAAAAGTAGAAATCAAGACTAAGAAATTCACTCAAAACAATACATTTACATGGGATTCAATAAACTGTCCCTGAATGACTTTTGAGTACATAATGAGATTAAGAGAGAAATCACGAAGTTATCTGAAACTAATAAGACAAGACCTACAACATACCAGATTCTGTGGGACACAGCTAAGGCAGGGATAAAAGGGAAATTTGTAGCACTAAATGCCCACATTAAAACGTTAGAAAGATCTCAATATAACAACCTAAAATCACAACTAAAAAAACTATAGAACTGATTTGATTTGGCTGTGTCCCTTCCCAAACCTCATCTTGAATTGTAGCTCCAATAATTCCCATGTGTTGTAGTAGGTACCCTGTGGGGGATAATTGAATCATGGAGGCAGTTTCCCCCATGCTGTTCTTGTGGTAGTGAATAAGTCTCACAGGATCTGATGGTTTTATAGGGGGTTTCTCTTTTCAATTGGGGTTTCTCCTTTCTCTCTTGACTGCCGCCATGTAAGATGTGACTTTTGCCCTCCGCCATGATTGTGGAGCCTCCCTAGCCATGTTTTTTCTTTGTAAACTATCCAGCCTCAGTTATGTCTTTATCAGCAGCATGAAAATGGACTAATACAGTAAATTGGTACCAGGAGTGGGGTGCTGCTGTAAAGATACCTGAAAATGTGGAAGTGATTTGGAACTAGGAAACAGGCAGAGGGTGAAACAGTTTGGAGAGATCAGAAGACAGGAAATTGTGGAAAAGTTTGAAACTTCCTAGAGACTTGTTGAATGGCTTTGATCAAAATGCTGATAATGATATGGACAATGACATCAAGGTTGAGGTGGTCTCAGATGAAGGTGAGGTACTTTTTCGGAACTATAGTAAAAGTGACTCTTGCTATGTTTTAGCAAAGAGACTGGCAGTATTTTGCCCTTGCCCTAGAGATTTGTGGAACTTGGAACTTGAGGGAGATAATTTAGGTTATCTGTTGGAAGAAATAGTGAAGCAGCAAAACATTTAAGAAGTGACTTGGGTACTGTTAAAAGCATTCATTTTTACAAGAAAAACAGAACATAAAAGTTCAGAAAATTTGCAGCCCGATAATGTGATAGAAAGGAAAAACCCATTTTGTGAGGAGAAATTCAAGCCAGCTACAGAAATTTGCATTAGTAATGAGAAGCCAAATGTTAATCACCAAAACAATGGAAAGTTTCCAGGGCATGTCAAAGGCCTTTGTGGCAGCACCTTTTATCACAGGCCTGGAGTCCTAGCAGGAAAAAAAAGTGGTTTTGTGGGCCGGCCAGTGCCTCCCTGTGGTTTGCAACCTAGGAACTCAGTGCCCTGCATCTCAGCTGCTCTAGGCATGGCTTACAAGGGGCCAAGGTACAGATTGTGCCATGACTTCAGAGGATGCAAATATAAATCCTTGGCATCTTCTGTGTGGTGTTGAGCCTGTGGGTCAATAATTGAGGTTTGGAAACCTCTGCCTAGATTTCACAGAATGTATGGAAATGCCTGGATATCCAGCAAAACGTTGCTGCAGGGGAGGAGCCATCATCAAGTACCTTTGCTAGAGTAGTGTGGAAGGAAAATGTGGGGTCAGAGCCCCCACACAGAGCCCCCACTGGGGCACTGCCTAGTGGAGCTGTGAGAAGAGGGCCACTGTCTTCCAGACCCCAGAATGATAGATCCACCGACAGCTTGCACTATACACCTGGAAAGGCCACAGACACTCCACTCCAGCCTGTGAAAGTGGCCAGGAGTGGGAGCTATACTTTGCAAAACCACAAAGGCAGAGTTGCCCAAGACCATGGTAACCCACCTTTTGCATCAATGTGCCCTGGATATAAGACATGGAGTCAAAGGAGATCATTTCAGAGCTTTAAGGTTTGGCTGCCTCACTGGATTTTGGACTTGCATGGATCCTGTAGCCCCTTAATTTTGGCCAGTTTCTCACATTTGCAATGGGTTTATTTAGCCATTGCCTGTATCCCCATTGTATCTTGTGAGTAACTAATTTGCTTTTGCTTTTACAAGCTCATAGGTGGAATGAACTTGCCTTGTCTCAGATGAGACTATGGACTGTGGACTTTTGAGTTAGTACTGAAATGAGTTAAGAACTTTAGGGAACTGTTTGGAAGGCATGATTGGTTTTGAAATGTGAGGACGTAAGATTTTGGAGGGGTCAGGGGTGGAATGATATGGTTTGGCTGTGTCTCCACCCAAATCTCACACATGTCATGGGAGGGACTCCATGGAAGATAATTGAATCATGAAGATGATTCACTACTACTGTTCTCATGGTAGTAAATTTGTCTGATTAGATCTGATGGTTTTATAAGGGGTTTCTCCTTCACTTGGCTCTCATTTTCTTTTGTCTGCTGCCATGTAAGACATACCTTTCACCTTCCACCAGGACTGTGAAGCCTAACCACCCACGTGGAGCTGTGAGTCCATTCAACCATTTTCTTAATAAATTATCCAGTCTCTGGTATGTCTTTAGCAGCAGCATGAAAATGGACTATGAACAAGAACCAAGAACAAACCATCTCCAAAGCTAGCAGAAGATAAGATATGAGCAAAGTCAGAGCTGAACTAAAGGAGATTGAGAAATGAAAAACTATCAATAAATCCAGTTAAATTTTTGAAGAAAATAATAAAATAGACCACTATCTGGAAAAACAAAGAATAGAAGAGAGAGGATACAAATAAACACAACAGAGATGATGAAGGGGATATTACCACTGACCCCACAGAAATACAAATAACGATTTGAGAATATTGTGAACACCTTATGCCCACAAAGCAGAAAACAGAAGAAATTGATAAATTCCTGGATACATACACCCTCCCAAGTCTAAACTAGGAAGAAAATGAATCCCTGAGTAGACCAATAATAAAATCCAAAATTAATTCAGTAATACATAGCCTGCGTACCAAGAAAAGCCCATGACCAGATGTGTATTAGTTGGTTTTCACGCTGCTAGTAAAGACATACACAAGGCTGAGAAGAAAAAGAGGTTTAATTGGACTTAAAACTCCACATGGCTGGGATTGTCTCAGAATCATGGCTGGAGGAGAAAGGCACTTCTTACATGGCAGCAGCAAGAGAAAAATGAGGAAGAATCAGAAGCAGAAACCCCTGATATGCCCATTAGATCTCATAAGACTTATTCACTATCACAAGAGTAACATAGGTAAGACCAGCTCTCATGATTCAATTATCTCCTCTTGGGTCCCTCTCACAGGATGTGGGGATTCTGGGAGATACAACTCAAGTTGAGATTTGGGTGGGGGGACATAGCAAAACCATATCATTCTGCCCTGGCCCCTCCAAATCTCATGTCCCCACATTTCAAAACCAATTATGCCTTCTCAACAGTTCTCCAAAGACGTAACTAATTTTGGCATTAACCCAAAAGTTCATAGCCCAAAATCTCTTATGAGATAAAGCAAGTCCCTTCTACCTATGAGCCTGTAAAGTAAAAAGCAAGATAGTTAAGTTTCTAGATTCAATGGGGATACAGGTATTGGGTAAATACTGTCATTCCAAATGGGAGGAATTGGCCAAAAAATTGGGTTACAGGCCTATGTAAGTCCAAATCCAGTGGGACAGTCAAATTTTAAAGCTCTAAAATGCTCTCCTTTGACTTCAGGTCTCATATCCAGGTCATACTGATGCAAGAGGTGGGTTCCCATGGTCTTGGGCAGCTCTGCTCCATTGCTTTGCAGGGTACAGCCCGCTTCCTGGCTGCTTTCATGGGCTAATGTTGAGTGTCTGTGGCTTTTCCAGGCACACAGTGCAAGCTGTCAATGAACCTATAATTCTGGGGTCTGGAAGATGGTGGCCCTCTTCTCACAGCCCCACTAGGCGGTGCCCCAGTGAGAACTTTGTGTGGGGGCTCCAAACCCACATTTCCCTTCCACACTGCCCTAGCAGAGATTCTCCATGAGGGCCCTACTCCTGCACCAAACTTTTGCCTGACCATCCAGGCATTCCCATATATCTTCTGAAATCTAGGTGGAAGTTCCCAAACCTCAATTATTGACTTATGTGCACCTGCAAGTTCAACACCACATGGAAGCTACCAAGACTTGGGGCTTCTACCCTCTGAAGCCACAGTCCAAGCTATATGTTGACCCCTTTCAGCCACAGCTGGACTGGCTGGGACACAGAGCACCAAGTCCCTAGACTGCACACAGCCTGGTGATTCTGGGTCCAGCCCACAAAACCACTTTTTTCTCCTGGGTTTCTGGGCCTGTGATGGGAAGGGCTGCGGCTGTGGTGAGGGTCTCTGACTTGGACTGGAGACATTTTCCCTACAGTCTTGGATATTAATATTAGGCTCCTTGCTACTTATGCAACTTTCTGCAGCTGGCTTGAATTTCTCCCAAGAAAATGGGTTTTTCTTTTCTGTTGCATAGTGAGGCTGCAAATTTTCCAAACTTTTATGCTCTAATTCCCTAATAAAACTGAATGCCTTTAACAGTGCCCAAGTCACCTCTTGAATGCTTTGCTGCTTAGGAATTTCTTCTGCCAGATACCCTAAATCATCTCTCTCAAGTTCAATGTTCCACACCTCTCTAGGGCAGGGGCAATATGCTGCCAGTCTCTTCACTAAAACATAACAGTTCCCAACAAATTCCTCATCTCTGTCTGAGACCAACTAAGCCTAGACCTTATTGTTTGTATCACTATCAGCATTTTGGGCAAAGCCGTTCAACAAGTCTCTAGGAAGTTCTGAACTTTTCCACATTTTCCTGTCTTCTTCTGAGTCCCCCCAACCTCCAAACTGCTCCAACCTCTGCCTGTTACCCAGTTCCAAAGTCACTTCCACATTTTTGGGCATCTTGTCAGCAATGCACTACTCTACTGGTACAAATTTACTGTATTAGTCCCTTTTCATACTGCTGTTAAAGACATAGCTGAGACTGGGAAAAAAAAGAGGTTTAATTACACTTGCAGTTCCACATGGCTAGGGAGGTCTCAGAATCATGGCAGGAGGCAAAAGGCACTTCTTACATGGTGGAGCCAAGAGATGAAGGAGGAAGAAGTAGCAATGGAAACCCCTGATAAACCTATCAGATCTTTTGAGACTTACTCACTATCATGAGAATAGCACTGGAAAGAGGCCCTCATGATTCAGTTACCTCCCCATGGGTTCCTTCCACCACATGTGGGAATTCTGGGAGATACAACTCAAATTGAGATTTTGTTGGGGACACAGCCAAACCATATCAAGATGGTTTCACAGCTGAAGTCTACCAGATATACAAAGAAGAAATAGTACCATTCCTACTGAAACTATTCCAAACAATTGAAGAGGAAGGACTCCCTGTTCACTCATTCTACGAGGCTAGCATTATCCTGATACCCAAACCTGATATAGATATAACATAAAAAGAAAACTTCAGGCTAATATCCTTGATGAACATTGATGCAAAAATTCTCAACAAAATACTGGCAAAGTAAATCTAGCAACACACCAAAAAGCTTATCAACCATGAACAAGTAGGCTTTATCACTGAGATGCAAAGTTGGTTCAATATACACAAATCAGTAAATGTGATCCATCACATAAACAGAACTAAAGACAAAAATCACATGATTATTTCAATAGATGTAGAAAAGGCTTTCAATAACATTTAACATCACTTCATGTTAAAAACTATCAATAACATAGATATAAAAGGAATATACCTCAAAATAATGAGAACCATCTATGACAAACCCACAGCCAACATCCTACCGAATGAGCAAAAGCTGGAAGCATTCTTCCTGAAAGCTGGCACAAGGCAAGAATGCCCTCTCGTGTCACTCCTATTCAATGTAGTATTGGAAGTCCTGGCCAGGGCAATCAGTCAGGCAAGGGAGAGAAATAAAGGCATCCCAATAGAAAGAGAGAAAGTAAAGCTATCACCATTTTTAGGTGACATAATTCCATATATAGGAAACCCCATAGTCTTGGCTTAAAAGCCACTTAAGCTGATAAACATCTTCAGCAAAGTTTCAGGATATAAAATCAACATACAAAAATCACCAATATATTCCTATATACCAACAACAGTCACTCCGAAATCCAGATCACAAACACAATCCCATTCACAAGGGCCACAAAAAGAATCAAATACCTAGGAATACAGCTAACCAGGGAAGTGAAAGATCTCTACAATGAGAACTAAAAACCTGCCCAAAGAAATCAGATGACACAAACAGAAAAACATTCCATGCTCATAGACAGGAAGAATCAATATTGTAAAAATGGCTGTACTGTCCTAAACAATTTACAGGTTCAATGATATTCCAATCAAACTACCAATTAATTTATTCACAGAATGAGAAGAAAACTGTTTTAAAATTCATGTGCAACTGAAAAACAGCTCAAATAACAAAGGAAATCCTAAGGAAAAAGAACAAAGCTGTAGGCATCACACTACCTGACTTCAAACTCTATTATAGGGCTACAGTAACCAAAAAAGCATGGTACTGGTACAAAAACAGACACATAGTCCAAGGGAACAGAACAGAGAGCCCAGAAATAAGGCTGTACACCTACAACCATCTGATATTTGATAAAGCAGACAAAACAAGCAATGAAGAAAGGACTATCTACTAAATAAATGTTGCTGGGATAACTGGCTAGCCATATGCAGGAGATTGAAGTTGGACCCCCTTCCTTACACCATATTAAAAAATTAACTTGGGCCGGGTGCGGTGGCTCACACCTGTAATCCCAGCACTTTGGGAGGCTGAGGTGGGTGGATCACGAGGTCAAGAGATCGAGACCATCCTGGTCAACATGGTGAAACCTCGTCTCTACTAAAAATACAAAAAATAAGCTGGGCATGGTGGTGCATACCTGTAATCCCAACTACTCAGGAGGCTGAGGCAGGAGGATTGCCTGAACCCAGGAGGCGGAGGTTGCGGTGAGCCGAGATCGTGCCATTGCACTCCAGCCTGGGTAATAAGAGCAAAACTCTGTCTCCAAAAAAAAAAAAAAAAAAAAAAAAAAAAAAAAAAAAAAAAAAAAAAAAAAAAAAAAAAAAAAAAAAAAAAAAAAGGGTAACTCAAGATGGATTAAAGACTTAAATATAAAACCCAAAACTACAAAATCCCTGGAAGACAACCTAGGAAATATCGTTCTGAACATAGGAACATTCTACACATTTGTTTAAGTTTCTTATAGATGCTTAATGTTAGATCTTCATCAGATGCATAGTTTGCAAATATTTTTTCCCATTCGGTAGGTTACTCTGTTGATAGTTTCTTTTGCTGTGCAGAAGCTCTTAAGTTTAAATAGGTCCCATCTGTCAATTGTTGCTTTTGTTGTAATTACTTTGGTGTCCATTCTGGACAAAGATTTAATGACAAAGACACCAAAAGTAATTGCAACAAAAGCAACAGTTGACAAATGGGATCCAATTAAACTAAGGAGCTTCTGTATAGCAAAAGAAACTATAACAGAGTAAACAGAAAATTACAGAATGGGAGAAAATATTTGCAAACTATCCATCTGACAAAGGTCTAAAATTCAGCATTTAAAAGGAACTTAAACAAATGTACAGAATAAAAAAACAACCCCATTAAAAAGTGGGCAAAGGATCTGAACAGACACTTTTCAAAAGAAGACAGACATGCAGCCAAGAAGAATATGAACAAAAGCTTAAGATCACTAATCATTAGAGAAATAAAAATCAAACCCATAATGAGAAAGCATCTCACACTAGTCAGAATGACTATTGTTAAAAAGTTAAAAAAAAAAAAAAGATGCTGGCAAGGCTGTGGAGCAAAGGAAATGTTTATATACTGTTTGTGGGAGTGTAAATTAGTTCAACTATTGTGGAAAACAGTGTGGTGATTCCTCAAAGACCCAGAAACAGGAACACCATTCAACCCAGTAGTCCCATTACTGTGTACATACCCAAGGGAATATAAATTGTTCTGTTACAATGATACATGCACATGTATGTTTATTGTGGCACTGTTCACAACAACAAAGACATGCGATTAACAAAGGGGCCATCAATGGTAGACTGGATAAAGAAAATGTGGTACATATACATCATAGAATACTATGCAGCCATAGAAGAGAATGAGATCGTTTCCTCTGCAGGAATGTGGATAGAGCTGGAGACCATTATCCTTAGCAAACTAATTCAGGAACATAAAACCAAATGCTGCATGTACTTACTTGTAAGTGGGAGCTAAGTGATGAGAACACATGGATATATAGAAGGGAACAGCAGAAACTGGGACTTGTCAGAGGGTGGTGTTTGGGAGGAGGGAGAAGATCAGGTTAAATAAGTAGTGAATACTAGGCGTAATACCTGGGTGATTAAATAATCTGTATAACAAATCTTTATGGCATGAGTTTACCTGTATAACAAATCTGCACATGTACCCATGAACTTAAAAGATCTATGCATCCAAAAAATGAGTCAAAGTATACATTGTCTAAAAGTAATTATTAAAAACAAATTTTAAGTATAAGTTTAAATTGAAAATAATATTTTGATAATTCATATTAACACAAATAGAACTTTAAATTTTTCCTTTCCCCCTTAATTGTATAAAGCAATGATTCTAGGCTATCTGTATCATACCAAGAGATATTGCACTCTGGTATGGTCTCCTTGGTATTTTTTGGCTGATGCCTTTTAGCTAGAGTGAAAGTGTGGGGTAAAAAAAATTAGCAGAGAGTTTTCAATTAGCATATAAGCTCTTGAGCCCCTGCAATTGAATGGCTAATAAAATCAGCAAAGTAAATAGTCACAAAAGTCATTATTTGCAGGTTTTCAAGTCCAGACTTCTTTGAAATAGTGATGGATGGTCCCTGGCTACTAATGAAAAAGTGTAAAAACCTGTCTGTGATACAAGAGTCCAATTCTAACATAATAAAGGGCAGACCATAGGCAGAACCCCTAAAACCAAGCTTATGATTTCCCAATCAATCACTAAAGCTATTAGTACAAGGAAGTGAGATCCATAATGATGGAGCATTTCTATTGTTCCCTCTCTCCATTAGATGCTAGGGTATTGAGAACAGATTCTATATTTTATATCTTACTTTGTAATCTTAGTATCTAACATGGTGCCTGACATGGAGTAAGAAGTAAATATATGTTTGCTTCACAATTGAGTGACAACTTTCATGATAAAAATTTCATGTGTCTGCAGATTTCCCAGTTTTGAAGGGATTTTCATTAATAAATATTCAGACATTTATACTAAGAACTTAAACGATTTACAAGATCACAGTTTCTTTTATATTTTTTATTTTACTTTAGGTTCTGGGGTACATGAGCAGATCATGCTGGATTGTTGCATAGGTACGTACATGGCAATGTGGTTTGCTGCCTCCATCCCTCCATCACCTATATCTGGCATTTCTCCTCATGTTATCCCTCCCCATCCTCCCTACCTCCCGCTGTCCTTCCCCTGTTCCCCCTCAACAGACCCAGTGTGTGATGCTCTCCTCCATGTGTCCATGTGTTCTCATTGTTCAACACCCGCCAGTGAGTGAGAACATGCAGTGTTTGATTTTCTGTTCTTTGTCAGTTTGCCGAGAATGATGATTTCCAGATTTATCCATGTCCCTACAAAGGACACGAACTCATAGTTTTTTATGGCTGCATAGTATTCCATGGTGTATATATGCCACATTTTCCTTGTCCAGTCTATCATCAATGGGTATTTGGGTTAGTCCCGGGTCTATTGTAAACAGTGCCACAATGAACATAAGTGTACATGTGTATTTATAATAGAATTATTTATAATCCTTTGGATATATTCCAGTAATGGGATTTCTGGGTAAAATGGAATTTCTATTTCTAGGTCCTTGAGGTATCGCCAAAGTGCCTTCCACAATGGTTGAACTAATTTACACTCCCCCCAACACTGTAAAAGTGTTCCTATTTCTCCACATCCTCTCCAGCATCTGTTTTCTCCAGATTTTTTAATGATCACCATTCTAATTGGCATGAGACGGTATCTCACTGTGGTTTTGATTTGCATTTCTCTAATGACCAGTGATGATGAGATTTTTTTCATATGTTTTTTGGCCTCATATATGCCTTCCTTTGAAAAGTGTCTGTTCATGTCCTTCAACCACTTTTGAATGAGGTTGTTTGTTTTGTTCTTTTAAATCTGTTTTAGTTCTTTGTAGATTCTGGATATTAGCCCTTTGTCAGATGGGTATATTGCAAAAAATTTTCCCATTCTGTTGGTTGCTGGTTCACTCTAATGACTGTTTCTTTTGCTGTGCAGAAGCTCTGGAGTTTAATTAGATCTCATTTGTCTATTTCGGCTTTTGTTGCCACTGCTTTTGGTATTTTAGTCATGAAGTCCTTGCCTATGCAAACGTCCTGAATGGTTTTAATTACGTTTTCTTCTAGGGTTTTTATGGTGTTAGGTCTTATGTTTAAGTCTTTAATTTTAGTGTAAGGTGTCAGGAAGAGGTCCCGTTTCTGCTTTTGTCACATGGCTAGCCAGTTTTCCCAACAGCATTTATTAAACAGGGAATCCTTTCCCCACTGCTTGTTTTTGTCAGGTTTGTCAAAGATCAGATGGTTGTAGATGTGTGGTGTTGCCTCCAAGGCCTCTGTTCTGTTCCATTGGTCTACATCTCTGTTTTGGTGCCAGTACCATGCTGTTTTGATTACTGTAGACTTGTAATATAGTTTGAAGTCAGGTAGCGTGATGCCTCCAGTTTTGTTCTTTTTGTTTAGAATTGTCTTGGCAATGCAGACTCTCTTTTGGTTCCATATGAAGTTTAAGGTGGTTTTTTCCAGTTCTGTGAAGAGGGTCATAGGTAGCTTGATGGGGAGAGCGCTCAATGTATAAATTACTTTGGGCAGTATGGCCATTTTCACAATATTGATTTTTTCTAACCATGAGCATGGAATGTTTTTCCATCTGTTTGTGTCCTCTCTTATTTCCTTGAGCAGCGGTTTGTAGTTCTCCTTGAAGAGGTCCTTTACATCCTTTGTTAGTTTTGTTCCTAGGTATTTTATTTTCGTTGTAGCTATTGTGAATGGGAGTTCGCTTTTGATTTGGCTCTCCTTTAGTCTTTTATTGGTGTATAGGAATGCTTGTGATTTCTACACATTGATTTTTGTATCCTGAGACTTTGCTGAAGTTGCTTATCAGTTTGAGACTTTCGGCTGAGACAATGGCCCAAATATACAATCATGTAATTTGCAAATTGAGACAGTTTGACATCCTCCTTTCCTAATTGAATACCCTGTATTTGTTTTTCTTTCCTGATTGCTCTGGCTAGAACTTCCAATACTCTATTGCACAGGAGTGGTGAGAGAGGGCTTCCTTGTCTAGAGCCAGATTTCAAAGGCAGTGCTTCCAGTTTTTGCCCATTCAGTATGATATTGGCTGTAGGTTTGTCATAAATGGCTTTTATTATTTTGGGATATGTTTCATTGATACCATTTATTGAGAGTTTTTAGCATAAAGTGCTGTTGGATTTTGTTGAAGGCCTTCTCTGCATCTATTGAGATAATCATGTGGTTTTTGTCTTTCGATCAGTTTATGTGGTGGATTGCATTTATAGACTTGCATTTGTTGAACCAGTCTTGCATCCCCGGGATGAAGCCTACTTGATCATGGTGGATAAGCTTTTTGCTGTGCTGTTGCATTTGGTTTGCCAGTATTTTATTGAAGATTTTTGCATCTATGTTCATCAAGGATATTGGCCTGAAGTTTTCTTTTTTTATTGAGTCTCTTCCCGGGTTTTGGTATCAGGATGATGCTGGCCTCATAAATTAATTTGGGAATGAGTCCCTCTTTTTGTATTGTTTGGAATAGTTTCAGAAGGAGTGGTACCAGCTCCTCTTTGTATGTCTGGTAGAGTTAGTCCATGAATCCATCTGGACCTGAGCTTTTTTGATTGGTAGGCTATTCATTGCTGCCTTAACTTCAGCCCTTGTTATTGGTCTATTCATGGTTTCAACTTCTTCCTGGTTTAGGCATGGGAGGGTGCAAGTGTCCAGGAATTTATCCATTTCTTCCAGGTTTACTGGCTTGTGTGCATAGAGTTGTTTATAGTAATCTCTGATGGTAGTTTGTATTTCTGTGGAATCAGTGGTGATATCCCCTTTATCATTTTTTATTGCATCTATTTGATTCTTCTCTTTTTTCTTTTTTATTAATTTGACTAGTGGTCTATTTTGTTGATCTTTTCAAAAACCAGCTCCTGGATTTATTGATTTTTTGAAGTGTTTTTCGTGTCTCTATCTCCTTCAGTTCTGCTCTGATCTTAGTTATTTCTTGTCTTCAGCTCGCTTTTGAGTTTTTTTGATCTTACTCCTCTAGCCCTTTCAATTTTGATGATAGGGTGTTGATTTTAGATCCTCTCATGTGGGCATTTATTGCTATAAACTTCCCTCTAGACACTGCTTTAAATGTGTCCCAGAGATTCTCGTACGTTTTGTGTTTGTTCTCATTGGTTTCGATGAACATCTTTATTTCTGCCTTCATTTCCTTGTTTATCCAGTCAACATTCAACAGCCAGTTGTTCAGTTTCCATGAAGTTGTGCATTTCTAAGTTAGTTTCTTAATCCTGAGTTCTAATTTGATTGCACTGTGGTCTGAGAGACTGTTTGTTATGATTTCCCTTCTTTTGCATTTGCTGAGGAGTGATTTACATCAAATTAGGTGGTCAATTTTAGAGTAGGTGCGATATGGTGCTGAGAAGAATGTGTATTCTGTGGATTTGGGGTGGAGAGTTCTGTAGATGTTTATTAGGTCTGCTTGGTCCCGATCTGTGTTCAAGTCCTGGATACCCTTATTGATTTTCTGTCTCATTGATCTGTCTAATATTGACAGTGGAGTGTTAAAGTCTCCCACTATTATTGTGTGGGACTCTAAGTCTCTTTGTAGGTCGTTAAGAACTTGCTTTATGTAGCTGGGTACTCCTGTATTGGGTGCATATATATTTAGGATCATTAACTCTTCTTGTTGCATTGATCCTTTTACCATGATGCAGTGCTCTTCTTTGTCTCTTTTGATATTTGTTAGTTTAAAGTCTATTTTATCAGAGAGTAGGATTACAACTCCTGCTTTTTTTTGCTCTCCATTTGCTTGGTAAATTTCCTCCATCCCTTTATTTTAGCCTATGTGTGTCCTTGCATGTGAGTTGGGTTTCCTGAATACAGCACACTGACGGGTTTTGACATTGTATCCATTTTGCCAGTCTATGTGTTTTGGTTGGGTCATTAAGCCCATTTACATTTAAGGTTAATATTGTTATTTGTGAATTTGATCCTGCCATTTTGATCCTAGCTGGTTGTTTTGCCCATTTGTTGATGCAGTTTCTTTACTGTATTGATGGTCTTTACCATTTGGTACATTTTTGGAGTGGCTCGTACTGGTCATTCCTTTCTATGTTTAGTGCTTCTTTCAGGAGCTCTTGTAAGGCAGGCCTGGTGGTGACGAAATCTCTCATCAATTGCTTGTTCATAAAGGATTTTATTTCTCCTTTGCTTATTAGGCTCAGTTTGGCTGGATATAATATTCTATGTTGAAAGTTCTTTTCTTTAGGGATGTTGAATATTGGCCCACATTCTCTTCTGGCTTGTAGGGTTTCTGCCAAGAGATCTGCTGTGAGTCTGATGGGCTTCCCTTTGTGGGTAACCCAACCTTTTCCTCTGGCTGCCCTTAACATTTTTTCCTTCATTTCAACCCTGATGAATCTGATGATTATGTGCCTTGGGGTTGCTCTTCTTGAGGAATATCTTTGTGGTGTTCTATTTCTGGACTTGAATGTTGGCCTGCCTTGCTAGGTTGGGGACGTTCTCCTGATAATATCCTGAAGAGTATTTTCCAGCTTTTATTCATTCTCCCCGTCACATTCAGGTACACCTATCAAATGTAGATTTGGTCTTTTCACATAATCCTATATTTATTGAGGCTTTGATCATTTCTTTTCACTCTTTTCTCTAATATTGTCTTCTTTTATTTAATTTAGTTGATCTGCAACCTTTGATATCCTTTCTTCTGCTTGGTCGATTCGGCTATTGAAACTTGTGTATGCTTCACAAAGTTCTCATGCTGTGTTTTTCAGCTACATCAGGTTATTTATATTGTTCTCTAAGGTGTTTATTCTAGTTAGCATTTCATCTAAGCTTTTTGC
The DNA here is from genome assembly GCF_001604975.1 of Cebus imitator. Lineage (NCBI taxonomy): Eukaryota > Metazoa > Chordata > Mammalia > Primates > Cebidae > Cebus > Cebus imitator. The sequence continues at coordinate 2,067,351 of NW_016107405.1, read as the reverse complement.
AAGGTTCTTAGTTTCTTATCTACCTGTGGTCTTTGTAATTGGTGACTTTTGGATGGGGGCCTCTGAGTAGGCATACTTTTTGTTGATGTTGAAGCTATTTCTTTTTGTTTTTTAGTTTTCCTTCTAACAGTAAAGCCCCTCTGCTACAGACTGCTGGAGGTCCACTCCAGACCCTGCTTGCCTAGGAATTGCCTGCGGTGGCTGCAGAACAGTAAGGGTTTCTGCCAGTTTCTTCTTCTGTTATCTTTGTCTCAGAAGGGAACCCACCTGATGTCAGTCTGAGCTCTACTTTATGAGGTGTCTCTTTGGGTATACGGGGTCAGGGAGCTGCTTGAGGAGACAGTCTGTCCCTTATAGGAGCTCAAGTGCTGAGCTGTTTCGTTCAGAGCTGCTGGGCAGTTCTGTTTAAATCTGCTACAGTGGAACTCATAACTGCCTTTTTTCCTAGGTGCTCTGTCCTGGGAAGGTGGAGCTTTATTTATAAGTTCCTCACATACTGCTGCCTTTTTTCAGTGATTCCTTGCTCAGCAAGGAGGTAGTCTAGTCACAGTCTGCCAGCAGAGGCATTGCTGAGCTGCTGTGGGCTCTGCCCAGCTGCTGTGTGAACTTCCTTGTGGTTTTGTTTACAGAGGTACAGTTAGAACTGCCTCAGTAATGGCGGTCTGCCTCAGTAATGGTGGACTGCCTTGGTAATGGCAGACTGCCTCAGTAATGGAAGACTTCCTCGGTAATGGTGGATGCCCTTCCCCCCACCAAGCTGGACCATCCTGGATCCAGCTGTGCTTGATGCGAAACTCTCAGTCCAGAGAGTTTCAGATTGCTGGTGTTTGTGGGGGTGAGACCCACTGAGCCAGATCACCTGGCTCCCTGTTTCTACCCCCTTATTTTCAGTTGAATGGGTGGCTCTGTCTCCCAAGCATTCCAGGTGCCAGTTGAAAGGGCCACCCAGATATGTGTGGGTTTTGTGTGGAGACCCACGACATTGGCACAAACAGCCATGCTGGAAACTCATGGCACTTTTCAGCCCGGGAATCTCCTGGTCTGTGGGCAGCAAAAACTGATTTGGAAATGTCGTAATCACTCACCCTCTGCTCTTGCTGGGAACTGCACTCCAGAGCTGTTCCTATTTGGTCATCTTGGATCCTCCCCAGGGTTTCTTAATAACAAGCATGGGTCTAGGACTTAGGCCTACTGACTCCTAATACAGTGTGCTTAGCTATATTTTTAAATATAAAAATGCTTATACTATGAGCATCAATTTTATAGGTCAATTAAAAATTCCCTAACATATTATTAGATGATATCTGTCTTTAAGCTTATATTTTCCTTCTAGAGTTAATGGTGGAATCACACACATGTCAAGGGAGAATCCAGTTGACCACTGAAATTTCGATTTCCTTAAGTGTAAAATGAAGAAGTTATCTCTGATGTGTGCTTGCTAAACACCTTAGAGATCTAGATTTCTGACTCTACATTTATATGTCTTTATTTTGGTCAAAATTCAAGGCATATTACACAACCTATATAAAATAAGCACTTGGTGCTTGAATATTATGCTAGTTTTTCTTTCATAAATTAAGTTAATCTGAACACTGCCTTTGGCAGCAAAACTCTTCTGCCGTAACATGATCAATTATCTATATTGAATCATTCAACTCTTCAAGAAATAAATGACACATACCTTTACAAATGTAGTGACCAGCCTGGGTGAGGTAGTGAGACCCCCATCTCTGCAAAAACAAAAACAAAAAATTAGCCGGGTATGGTGGCATGTTCTTGTAGTCCTTGCTTCTAGGGAGGCTAAGACAGGAGAATTTCTTGAGCTCAGGAGGTTGAGGCTGCAGTGAGCCATGTTCACAGCACTGTACTACAGCCTGGGCAACAGAACAAGACCATATCTCAAAAAA
>NW_016107405.1:2000850-2065414 GCF_001604975.1 Cebus imitator | reverse complement strand
AAAAAAAAAAAAAAAAAAAAAAAAAAAAACCTGTATTTTGCAAAGTTTCCATTCTGTTCTGACTTAACTCTGCATGCCCTATTGGTAGATATGAACATTTTCAAAGAATACTTTTCATGACTGACATCTGAAGAACAAATCTGTGTTTCAAACTGTGTTTGAAGTGGTATCCTTTAGTGGTCTTTTAAACTATTAAATATCAATATCAGTTCTAAGAGATTAAATAATTCATTTTTATAACTTAAATCAGTAATTCCCAAATAGAAATATAGCAGTGGCTCTGAGAGACAGAGAGGACAGTATAAGATATTAAATTTATTAAAGGGGGCATAAGCTAGAAAAGGTTGAAAGACCTTGTCACAAAGAAAAATTATCTGGACACCCCTGGAGATAATTCATCAAATAGAAAAAAGAAAGTTCACAAAAGTTAATTGATTTAAAAAAAATAAATGAAATCCAGAACAAATTAATTTTAATGACTATTTTCAAAGAATGATGAATTTGTTAATTATGAATTCTAAAACTAGAAGTTGGCATATGTATGGAATAATTTGGACAATATTGGACTGAAGGAAAGAGAGAGCTGAGTTCAAGTCTGCTCTCTGTTATTAAATACTGAAGTCCTTCATTGTTCTGAATTTATGTTTTCTTATGTGAATATGAAGGGACTAGCCTAGATAATTGCTAAGTGCCCTTAAAGTTTGACAAAATTCTTGTGTGTGTGTGTGTGTGTGTGTGTGTGTGTGTTTTGTAAAAGCATTTAATAGTTCTCCTACTAAAAACAGCACATCATATATAGAGGGATAATAGCTATAATTGTTTTCATAACTGGAACTGAAGACCCTGACTATGGCAGACAGACTAGGAGATTATGCATCTTAACCAGTTCTATCTATCAGAATCACATGTGAAGCATCATCCTCCTGGAAAATCTGATTTGAATATCTCTCCCAGTGATTTTGACATCTACCTCTAGTTTTAAAAACTGCAGTTTCAGACTCTCTTTTGACAAAAAGTTTCTTGAATTTAGGTTGCAAAACCTATTCTAACATGGGAAAGAAATGGAAAGCACTAATTAATTTTAAAATAGATCATTTCTTTTCTACCTATTTGTGGGTAAACTCAATTTCTCTTGTTTGTGATTCTCACTAGATCAGAGCTGACAGACCTTAGATATTTTAACTTTTTTTTTCTTGAACCCGTGACAATAGAAGTTCAGGTAATAGATACTCAGTTGGCATTGAGATGGAGTATGTGTAAATAAAGAGGAACACTCATAGGTATTCTAAATTACATATGTATACATGATATATATATAATTACATTTGCATATATTTCATATCTCATATCTTCTGTTTGCCATCCAAATCCAGTTGTCATCCTTTTCAACGTTTTCCTCCCTGTTTTCTGCTGCAGGAGACTGACCTGAATGAACTATAATAGTTCCATGCTCTCTGGCCAATAGGTAGCTCTGGAGGACATCATGCAAAAGAAGAGGAGTGAATTCAGTATATTTATGCTCCTGGATCAGTCCTGGCAAAGTCGTCTTCAACTGGCTGTGTCCTTTAACCAAGTCTCCAGCTGGTAAACTCTTTATGGCACTCTTTGCTTTTAAGTTCTGGTAAGTGTTCCCTTCCCTTATCCCTTGAGGGATAGTAAAAGCTCTGATGCAACTGACCCCAGTTTGTCACACTAGTTCTTGTTGCTTCTCTGCATTTACACTTTATAAATAACCCTTGTAAATAAACCCTTCTGGAATTATCTTATTTGACCATGCCGTCTATTTCCTATTTACTGAGTTCCTGACTGATACTTTCTTTTTATGTTAATGGTACATTTGAAAACCTTTGATTAATACCAAACAATATGTAATGCATGGAGAGTTGAGCTGTAGTTTGTAGAAAAAAAAAGAAAAAGCTCTCTCTAACTCTTCTGAAAACATTATACCTTAGCAGCTGAGGAAGAGTGTGATAAAACCTGTGTTAGAATTGAGGTAGTGGTGGATATGCGAAAATGCGACTTCGGTCTGATCCAGGATGTGGAAACAAAGCAAGGAAATGTGATTTTTAACTTAATGCAAACACCAAGTCACAAGGCTAAGGCTGTTAGTATTTCTTTTCATTCTCCAGAGACACTTGATCTGTAATATTGCATTCATCTGGGGGCAGCTCATTAACAGAAAAATATAGGCAAGCTAGAAGGAGTTCATAGAGGAGTAAGAAAATGATAGAAAGCACTGGAGGATTGACATGTGAGAAGAGATTAAAAAGATGAAATCACTCTGCTTTAGCTAAGTGGTGACTAAGGGGGAACATGTCAACTGTCTACGATTATGTGAAGGTTATAAATTCCAAAAGAAAGGCAGTGATTACTACAAATCAAGGGAATAGTGCTCTGTGTAAAGAGACACATTAGCAAAGGAAAAGTTTAGATCAAATAACAAGACCACTTTCTAATGTAGAGCTATATTCTGTCTTATAAAACTAAGTGTTACATACTATAGCCTTTGAAAAAGACAAAAATGAAACAAATTACAAATCATCTCTTAATGATATATATGGATTCTCTGTAGCTAGACAGATTACATATCTATCCATATATCTATTGATATATCTTATAAATCAGCCTTTTATCAACATATATGGGAATTAAAATAATGACTGCTGCTATTACCATAGGTTTTGTGCTAGACATTTAACAAGCATCTTGTTTAATTTTTAACATTGTACTTTGACTATTAAGGCAATTGCGGGTTAGAACATCTGAGTAACATTCTGAAGGTCATCCAACTAGTAAGCAGCAGAGCCAAGAAATGGACCCAGGGGTCTTCATTTCCATTCCTTTGCTGACTAACCTCTGGATAGTTAAAATATTTCAGTACATTATTATATCTTAAATTTTCATTATTCTATTATGTACATGGCTATATGGACTATTTTACTTATTTCCATAAAGCATTTTGTTACTGATTTCCTTGACTACATAGCAGTATATTTTAGATACCTTGAGATATAGCTATTTGTGGTCATCAGGTTTGCAAGGGTCAGACATTTCCATAGCTATTACCCATTCCTGAGCAATCCATGTGGTCACCACCCATTCTAGCTATGTGGATGAGATAAAGTTTAAATAATTTCATTTCTTTATCCTTCTAGACACTAGTCACTTAGAATTTTAGAAAATTTCTCCATCCACTACTTTATGCCATTCAAATTATCTAATAAGTTACACCATATTAATGAGGTTTTCATTTGAAAGAAATTATGCCAGTAATCTCAGCACTTTGGGAGGCTGAGATGGGCAGATCACCTGAGGTCAGGAGTTCGAGACCAGCCTGACCAACATACAGAAAACCCATCTCTACTAAAAATACAAAATTAGCTGGGTGTGGTGGTGCATGCCTGTAATCCCAGCTACTCGGGAGGCTGAGGCAGGAGCTCACCAGGAGGGAGAGGTTGCGATGTGCTAAGATGTCACCATTGCACTCCAGTCTGGGCGACAAGAGTGAAACTCCATCTCAAAAAACAAAACAAAACTAATAACCTTTCACATTTTATATATTTTTTTAATTTAATTCATAGCTATTTTGAAAGAAAACCATGCTCATGTCTAACATTTCAAACAGTGCAGCACACTATAAAGTAAAATGAATAAGAGTCCCCCATTCCTCTGCCACCTTTAAGCTCTATGGATAGAAGTAAATACTGCTAACATCATCTTTTGTATCTTTTCAGTAATTTTCTATGCACAGGTCTGTACACAGTTTCTTTTGTTCACTTAGCTGTTTATCTTGGTTTTCTTTCCATATTAGCATATGAAGTGCTACTTTATCTTTCTAAAACATTCTATTACATGGGTGTAACATTATCCAATGCTTTTTCAAGGGACATTTAATAGGTTTCTAGAAATGTGTAAATCCACAATTCTGTTATGAACATATATCTGTGTTTATCTTTATATAATTTCCCATACTGATAGAGCAAATTTCTGACTGGGGGCATTTCTGGATCAAATTGTGTGCAATTAAAATTTTTATAGGTTTTTACCAAATTATCATCCCCCAACTTGGGTTTTACAACACAAAAAACATATGACAGTCTAAGCAGGCTGTTTATACTTTAAAACTCACATCAAATTTCAAGGTGTTATGGTATCAACTTCTGCTTTGTGGGCATAAAATGGCCGCTTGCCAAAGAACATTTTATTCTACATAAATGTTTTACTCCTGGGCCAGGCTTACCTTTGCCCACTTATATTTGCAAGTCAGTAACAAATGTCTGTATTTTCCCATGGCTTAATTAAAAGAAAGATACTAATGTTTAAAGTAATGAATTTAATTACTTTGTTCTAGGCCTCGGCCTGGGCTATTTCTTCTACTTGGAAAATCCACTTTGCTCTAACCTTGCATGTCTAAATTCCACTAACACTATGCTTTATTTAAAACTATACCTTCTCCATCAGCATCGTGTTTCCTTCCTCAGAACTTTCAGCACCTCTATTTAACCCTTTTGTAATGAAAACAATACATTTATAATTCCCTGAAAATGGTAGCTGTCATTGTTAGTCAGATCTGGATCTCTCCAGTTCTGTAAATATTCTTATCTTTCCCTATTTGCACGTACCTGCTCCATGGATTAATTTAGTTCAAACTACATATTCAGTATTGTGATACTACTTTTATTTTCTTTAAAAAAATCTGTTTTCATTTTTAACATCAACTGATTAAAATAATGTTTTTATCCTAAAGTTCCAGGATTTCCAATACAGCAGAACATGATTTAAAAATATCTCTTTGGAACTTAGCTCACAAACAAATGCAACTGTAAAAACTGAGAGTGAAATCTGAAACATCATACTGGAGGGAGTAGCATGGATGCTATCATATTCAAGGCTGTTGGAGGCAGGCTAGCAGAGTTTGCAGGCTAGCATAGTTGACACGCCATTGGATCTATTTATAGAGCTGACTTCTTTTTGCAATGTCAACTGTAACATTATACTTATTTTAAGCCTCAGTATCTCAAATATCAGCCTCTACTAGTTGTATAGTTCTCTCTTATTTGATATCAGAGAGCCCAATGGAGCCTTCTGAAGTACCTAGTCAGATTAGCAAAGATAATTTTTTAGAAGTTCCTAATTTATGTGACTCTCTTTGTGAAGATGAAGAAGTTACTTTCAAACCTGGTTTCTCCCCTCAGCCGAGTAGACGAGGTTCTGATTCTTCTGAAGACATATACCTGAATACCTCATCTTCAGGTACTAGAAGAGTTTCATTTGCTGATTCCTTTGGATTCAATCTCGTGTCTGTTAAAGAGTTTGATTGCTGGGAATTACCAAGTGCTTCAACCACTTTTGACTTAGGGACGAACATTTTCCACACAGAAGAATATGTTTTAACCCCACTCTTTGCCTTGCCTTCTTCAAAAGAAGATCTTATGCAACAACTCCAAGTACAGAAAGCAATACTGGAGTCAACTGAGTCTCTTCCTGGGTCTACATGTATCAAGGGTATTATTCGAGTTTTGAATATTTCTTTTGAGAAGTTAGTATATGTAAGAATGTCTTTAGATGACTGGCAGACACATTATGACATTTTAGCGGAATATATTCCTAATTCATGTGATGGTGAAACTGACCAGTTCTCCTTTAAAATTTCATTGGTTCCTCCTTATCAAAAAGATGGCAGTAAAGTTGAGTTTTGTATACGTTATGAAACTTCTGTTGGTACATTTTGGTCAAATAATAATGGCACAAATTATACATTCATTTGTCAAAAGAAAGAACAAGAGCCGGAGCCTGCAAAACCATGGAAAGAAGTTCCTAATAGACAAATAAAAGGCTGCTTAAAGGTAAAATCAAGGTGAGGATATATCTTACATACTTTCCTGTTTATAATCTTAAAGTTTTTATGTCATTCTTTATTTCATGTGTCGTAAGGAATTCACTCTATTTTAAAATACACTGCTTAGTATGTAAAAAAATGGTGCCAGGCTTTAACAAGGACAAATCTATTCAAATAACAACACTGTTATCCTTTCTCCAAATGTGAGAAAAAATATGGCTATAATGCAATAGGTTGGGGGTGAAGTGCAATGTGTATATTACTAGCCTAATGAGTTATAAATTATTCCTGTTCAAACCATGAAATCTAGATTATTCACATATGAAATTATTTACTTTGATATTTAAAGAACATTTATTTTCAGTAGTTTTTAAATGTCTATGCTTTACTTTGAAACAGTTTTGATTAACATAAAACTATATTTGAATATGTATCTAGTTCTCAGAAATTTGTAAACTTCTCCCAAAAGCTGCAAAGAACTTCTTAATGACTGTTTAAGTTACACAGGGATGTTGGAAGTGATATATGTTAATTTAAACTTTAAGAAAAATTAATGATTAATAGAAACACATAAGTACATGTGTGATATATGAGTCACATACAAAATTTCATTAATTATAACCAAGTATAACATTATGGAACATAAATTAGTATAGTTTAGTAAAAGTCAATAGAATGGAATAAAAAATGACCCAAATATAAATAGGGATATTCAGCTATATAGATTAGAGATTTGGGATGTGACCCCTCATTAGTAACCTTGCTCTCTTGTTAATGTGAAAAATAAGAAAAACTGGTATTCAGATGTCTCTATAGTACATGGCTGGCTAATTTCAGTGACACTATGCAAGTGGATAAAACATTCAGGAGAAGTGAGACCCCCTCTGCTCCTCAGTATCCCAATGGGAAAGTCTACATTGCTGCAGCCACAGGCAAATGTTTGATCTTCCTATAAGTGCTCCATACTAACTGTCCCTAAACCAAAGATTTTGGTGACTGTACCAGAAATACTGTAATATGTTGAAAAGGGAACTGTATTTGGAATCAATATACTCAGGATCGAATTCTCTAAGTGGAATTTAATAAAAAGCATAAGATACAACATGGGGAAATTTTTAAAAAATTATGCTTTAAAGGATAAATAATAACTACTAAATGCATTTTTTCAATGTGTTAACAAACTAAATGCAGTATAGGTGAAAGCAATGCAACCATACAAGTTCTGTTTATTTTTATTTTCCTTTAAAGTCATTTGAAATATTGACTTAATCAACTTTGTGAATTAGGCCAACTTTCTTGATCTAAATCAAACTTTCTTTGATTTTAACTAATGCTATTAAGAGAGATAATATAACAGTCTCTACATAGGCTAAAATAATAAGTTAGATGTTTATGAAATTAACACATTAGCTACACAAACAAAATAAGTTCAACATTATTTAGCAAACTAATTCATATACATAAATATATACATATTAAATGCTTTAAAAAAGTTAATTAGTGACAATCTGCTAAACACCCTGTAACTTGCTCTATATGTTAAATAAAATAAAATTTAGAAAGGTGCAGCATTATTGTCTAAAAACCCATAAAAAAGACAATGTTGAACTCAGTGGATTTTTCTGCAATTTAAAGATGTGGTTTTAAAATTGCAAGCAATGCCTCCTAAACTGTGGTTTGGATAGGGGATTCCTTTGATAGGTCAAACTTGACTGATACCAAAAGACTCGCCAACTGATAGGCCTCATCTTCTACCTTGGTCGTGATATTTTTGGAAGTTCTCCTAGTTGAAGATATGTAGAACTATATCTATATCCACGCATACATTTGTATTCAGAACAGTAATTATTGGATTCGTAGCAGACACCATTCAAGTTTTAATATTGCTTTGGGGAAAAACCTGAGAAGAACTAAACCACAGAATGGTATGAAGGCCTGTAAAGTTTTCTAATGAGTTATAAAAATGGAAAAAATCTCTCTCCCTCAAAACCACAAATACATTTTCTGCACTTCTATAACTTAAACATGACCAACATAATTCAAACCACATTTTGAAAAAAGCATTTGCCTCTGGAGGAGGCTTTTTGTGCTGAGTTTCAGTCCAACATGAATTTTTACATCTGATTTATATACCACTCAAAATGGAGTGTATAAAGGAAATCCTGACAGATCCTTAGAACAGCATGTGCCATAATAGAATATTTATACAGCTTTTCCATGATATAATTTATATGCAATGGGGTTTCAAATATTCCTAATACTCACACAAGAGAGCATTATCAAATTTCTAAATGAATACTACAGTTGGATTTTATTGTGAAGAATTTGGTTAGTGAAAAATAGCACACCTTATTGGTGTTATTTTACAAAATGTGTACTTGGCTAAAATCAAAATGAATACTTATTTGATCACAAAATTATAGCTTCTAAAATCTTCTCCCTCCAAATAGTTACAGAATCTAAATGGGGTCACTTTTGAGCATTTCTACACTTCCTGTGTAGCTTAATTTGCAGGTCATTTCTTTCAGAAGGTAAAAACAGAATAACATTATACATATATATATATATATATATATAAACATAATATGATTTTTTTCTTTATACCTGCAAATAAATTAGTAATAGTGTATAATATCAGTCATAGTTAAACTGAAAATCAGGCTGGCCTAATATACAGAATAATATCTGACCTCAATTCTTAATACCAAAGATAATTTGCTATCGAGTCCCTGAGATTATATCTTCTGAAAGTGTCAATAATCCCTTCTAATAAGTACAGAAGGAATGAAGGTGGGAATAGGGAATACATTTAGGTAGGATTTCTGTTAAATCAATCACCTACCCAGGCATTATGTTTTCTCTATGGAGAATTTTCTCGTGTTAGAGTTTGCAAATCTCCACATTGGTGTGGGTTGTCTATTTTCTTTTGATGTCTGATAGTCTATACACTCTGGAAGAAAGAAATATGTAGAGAGAGGGGGGAGGCAGAGCTTGTAAAACTCATAGGCATGTGACTGAGAGTGACCCAAAGATATTTAATTGCACTGAAAGGCATGCATCATGAGATACTTTTTAAGTATCACCACATATACAGCACTGAGCTACGTGCTAGCAAACAAACTAAGCAGATTTCTGATATATATGATGGGTTTTATTTTAAAATCAATGACAAAAAATGACATTAATAGAAATCAAATTAAATGTACATAGATAGCATGCAAAACAGTATGACCTCAAAGTTAAGATTATAGGCTTCAGAGTTAAAGATATCTGAGTTTGAGTCCAAGCTCTCCTACATACTGGCAATGTGAACTTGGTCAAGTTAAGCTTGTTTTTCTGATATGTTAATTGAGAATAACCATAGCTCTCATAGGGGTTGTTTTTTGGTAAAGTAATACTTATAAACTTTTAGCATAGTGTCTGGTACTTAATAAGTTATCAGTAAATGTTGACTGCTGTAAAAAGACAATGCTAACTCCAGCTTTAGGTATACCTGGAATTTCCAGTAAGGCTTAAGCTGCACCAAAGTTCTTCTCTTTCCTTTCAGGGCTTCTAAATTTTCAGCTTCAGAGACCCATTCCCTTGTCTCTTGCAAGATTTTATTCAACAAGGAAAACTAACTTAACTGTAAATTTTCTTGAGATATGTGTCACCTTATATATGAAATATCTTAAAGCTGGAAGAAAACTTAGTGAAGTTAAAATATCCATATTTAATAGATGAAATAATGAAGAACCAGACTGAAAGGGATGAAAAAGGCATTCATTTAAGATTGAACAGACATGCATATAAATCTCAGTAAAGTTTACACTTAATAGCTCTGTGGCTGTGGGCATATTACTTCACAGCTCAAAGCCTCAGGTTATTCACCTGTCAAATAAGCATCTTGATGTCTAGTGTTGTGTTGATTAGATTAAAATAAAATTATATACTTAAAGCTTCTATTATAGAGTGTTAGACACACATAAGGTTATCATCAAAAGCTCATCATCATAATTGTCCCTATTGTTATCAAATCTTGTTCAGCTAATTTCCTGACTCTTGAACTTGCATTATTTCTTCATACATCATAGGTTTCCTTGTTTCAGGCTCCAAAACTTACGCAACAAATGTTTACTAAGAGACTGTATGTCAGGTTCTGAGTTGTTAGGCAGGAGTATCTAACTGGGAAATGTGGCTGGATACAGGTGCCTGTGAAGACAAGAAGAGACCCCAAGGGAAAAGGCCTTGAAAAGCAGAGAGAAGTGAGCGGGAGAGAGAAAACACCAAAACCAAGCTCAGGTTCTCTGGGTATATACTAGAAGCCATAGATAAAAAATGAAATAATAATTATTTCCACTTGAGGTGTTGTAGAATATGTAAAGCTGACATTGTGTACTTACTGGCCGGGGAGAGGGGGTCGTCTTCTTTCTCAGCATCTTGGCTTTTTTTCCCCCACTGCCTGCTAATTATATGTTCCCAGTAGCTGGGTACACTGGTTGACTTCATCTGGTTTTGTATTTTATTAAGTGAAACCGATTTATTATTTTAAGTAAAGTAACTGCATGATATAGGTGTTCGATGGTATTTATAACTTGGCCAGGTGAATGCAAATAAATCCTAAATGACTTTAATGCCAAAGGAGAAACTTGATTAGTCCTGAATTTTTGTGCTGTAGGAAAAGAACCAGTTATGTTCAGGAATGGGAAAGAGAGAAATCCTTTCTAAAACATAATTTTAAGAATACAGAGGGTTTATCTTTCAGGGTGGTAAAATTGTAAAAATGAGGCCAAGAAAAGCATTGGGAAATGAGGCATAAGATATGGCTACATTGCATGTTTCAGTCAGGGCTGTTGGATTGTGAGACTTCCTTAATTTACATGTACAGTATAATCTGGGGTCCTGGAAATAGTCCAAAGAGGTGTAAATAGCCCCATGAGGCCTTCAGGACCTCATGTATGCCATAACTAACGCGTTTTGAGTCCACACTAATTGTGGAAGCTGGGTCTGTTTAAGGGAGGGACCTCTGGCAAGGCCACATGGAAACATACAATACAGCTGTGTAGGGCCCATCAGGAGGGTGTTTGGAAGCAGCCAGCTGGTTGACAGCAAGGCGCCAACTGGTTTTGCATTTCCTTGGAGGTCCACCAAGGCTTCATGGCTTCCTGGTTTTGTGGAAATCCATACCCCATCCTAGACTTTCCCTAGAGTGGGTTTGAAACTTTTCTGGAGAAGAGGAACAAAAGGGTATCCTCCTTCAGGGTGTCTCTCAAGCACTGGCTGAAAGGAGTCACTATGAATACCATGCCTCTGAGATCTCTGGCAGCCTATCCTCCTGACTAAAGCCCTGCAGCAGCCTGTAAAAATAAAGCAGGGCCCACTATTTCTGAGCCAAAAATACTCCTGGCGAAAAATAGAAAATTAAAAAAAAATTAAAAATAAAAAAGAAAGGAAAATAAAAGATGGCACCACGATGAAGTGGGCCAACTTAGTTTTTCACTTTCCCCCAGGTCTGCTAACTGTGACTCTCATCCCTATTCCAAGTTTTTACCCTAACCCCTCAGCAGGAATAATGCGGGGGAAATAACCTCCAGGGCAGACAGCTGAAGTGGATCCGACTGTCCAGGGCCCTATCAAACTTAAAAAACTCTCTATACTCTGACATCTCATTTTGTAACCTTGCCTAAAATTTACATATATATATGTGTTTGTGTGTATATATATGTGTGTATGTTGTTTGTTTATATACGTATGTGCATATGCATACACATGCATGAAATTTTCCTTAAATGCAGACCCCTCTAGGGTGACAGGGGCTATCTCAATCTTATACCCATTGAGATCAGTTGCACAGAGGCACTCTGAGTTTGGGCTGAGAAAATGGAAATGCCTGATTTTTGGAGCAGAGAGCACTGCAGTATACAAGGCAGATTTAAGTACTTAGATGTGATAAGGGTTCCATGGAAGTATGAGACTCATAGGGTCTGGAGTACGTGTGTGTATGGGGGTTGATGAATTTCAAAAACATTGAGACAATGGAAGCAGCAAGGGCTTTAAAGTAAGACAAGGCCTTTGGGCTTTAATTCTAACTAATTACTGCCTGCTTGTACTTGGATACATTTTATTTTGTATCTATTTTATTCAAGTCTAAAATTGGGATAATTTTTTTTAATTGCATTTTAGGTTTTGGGGTACATGTGAAGAACATGCAAGATTGTTGCATAGGTACACACATGGCAGCGTGATTTGCTGCCTTCCTCCCCTTCACCTATATCTGGCATTTCTCCCCATGCTATCTCTCCCCAACTCCCCACCTCGCACTGTCCCTCCCCTGTTTCCCCCCAACAGACCCCAATGTGTGATGCTCCCCTCCCTGTGTCCATGTGTTCTCTATTTGGCAGAGTTGCTATGAGGAATACATTAGCTAACACATATAAGCATCTATTCTAGTTGCTAACATTTTGTAGATACTCCAAATGGTAGTATTGGTGGCATTGGTGATAAATTCCAGGTTGTCCAATCTTGTGTATGGCTAGTACTGTGGCCAAAATTAACAGAGGAATGCTGTTTTCCCTTATTATCATTCCTGCTACCGGGACTCAGTCTAAAACAGTTTTAAAATTAGTCATGTTATGGTTCAATAAGCTTTGGGGGACTAGCCAGGTAGACTAATATTTATGGCATTGCTTCTATGGGAAAATGATTTCCAAATTTTAGCAACTTCTGGGTCACAAAAAACTTAGGAACCTCACCTGTTCATAAGTTGGAGACTGGGGGCATGTTTTTTCTTAAGCTATCTCTTCTGAAGATGGTTCTTTGGACTAAATAACTGAGTTGATTGCACACAATTCACCTGATTATCCCTTTATACCTATGAATAGAAGATGAAATTGAAGTTTATATAATTATCTTCTTCTAAGAAAATATATTATGCATCATAAATTTCCGTCATTTCTCTGTTTTAAAGCATTCTCTGTGCCCCACAACTATATTGAAAAGAATTTCTCTCTCTTCAGAATAGAGCTCTCAAACCTTTTCAGGTGTCTCTTCTGCTGCTTTAATAGCTTTACTAGGTTAACTAGCAGAGTAGTGTTATTATCTATTAAATACAAATAACAACTAGTTTTGAAGCCTTAATCATGCCATCCTGCTGTTTAAAGATTTTATGATAAAAAGATGAAAACAAGTAAGTTGCTAAATTTAACTGTTTTACTGCATTGCTCAGTGACAGAGACCAAATGTACATTAAAAAAACCTGTCTTAGGAAATTCTAAAATTCCCTCCACACCAAGTTACTCTGAAAAATGGTCTGTGTTGTACATGAGCATTATTGAAGACACAATTATGCATTGAATTTTAATATTGTAAGGTAATGGTTGTCCTATGTGTGTAGTCATGGTTTCGATTTTTATTTACATCTTTTGAAATTTGCAATAGTAAAAAAGATTCAAATACCCTCCCCATTGGTATTTGTGATACTGAATAGTGAAAATACTTTTCCTAATTATGTGAAAACATTTCTTAGTTCATTGATACCATCTGAATATCATCCATGGTATTTAGAGAATTAAGCCATGGTACAAACCTAACCTACTGACTCTAAATCTGTATGAATAACCTCCAGCTGATTTTCATTTTAAAAAATTACTGTGGATGTGTTAATACAATTACAAATCACAGAGAATTGCTAAGATAAATTTCACTTTCATAAACTATATTTGAAATACAAAATAGATTCTATCAACATCACCTTTTGAAGATTAATATTTATAAATAATTTTATAATATATTAAAACAACTTAAATACTGTTACTACTTACCAATAGAAAAATTGAAGTTTTAAGAAGGCACATTCAGGTGCAGCAGAAAAAGACTGTATTGTTCACATATAATCTTAAGTGGGTGCATAAGATTGTGTTTATTGTATTTAGTGTAAATATAGTTATAATTATTGTTTCCAATGTTAATACAGTACTTGATTTCTGAACAGTTTTTGTTGGATCCTTTTGTAGAAGAGACCATCTAATTCTATTCTTTGCTTTTAGCAGAATTATTCAGAAAACACCTGGGTTAAATGGTTATACAGTTTCTTCTTAATCATCTCGATACAATTTGGCTGTGTCCACACCCAAGTCTTACCTTGAATTGTAATAATCACCACGTGTCAAGGGTGGGGCCAGGTGAGATAATTGAAACCTGGGGGAGGTTTCCTCAATACTGTTCTCTTGGTAGTGAATAAGTCTCATGAGATCTGATGATTTTATAAATGGGAGCTCCCCTGCACAAGCTGTCTTGCCTGCCACCATGTAAGACGTGCCTTTGCTTCTCGTTTGTCTTCTGCCATGATTGTGAGGCCTCCTCAGCCATGTGAAACTGTGAGTCCATTAAACCTCTTTCCTTTTTAAGTTACCTAGTCTCAGATATGTCTTTATGAGCAGTGTGAGAATAGACTAATTCATAGTTCTTCACTAATGTGTTCTTTCAGGATGCTACTGTCTTTAATGTAACCACTCATATTGTTCTGTCTTTAGTCATTTATTTACACTTTCAGTTAAATTGAATGTTGGGATCCCTATCCTTACACATTAAAATTAAGCAAAATTATATTGTTTCTCTCACAGATTTCTATTTTCCATGTCAAATAATCTCAATAACTTTGTTTTTCCCTTGAGTCTGAACTAGTTAATTAGAAAACAAGTTTGTAGTGTTTTAATGCATAAGCCAGAGAAGAAAAAAAATCCCATCATCAACTGAACTCTCATAAGGGGTGAATGACATCACTGTTACCAGGACCATACATTGCCAACACTAAGGGATCAGGAATAGCCCAGTTTGTCAACAGTAGTCTAACTAAGGCACTCTCCCAACCCTGCCTTCTTTATGTTTGAATTCTCAGTGTTGTAGGTACTATTATTACAGTATTCCACTGGGAGTCAGAGAAGGAAAGGAAACTTTATTTTACAAAATTAGAAAGTTAAAAATATTTCAGAGGATCACTTCATTTATTCTTCTATCTTATCTAAAACAATAGCTATATTAGAATTCTTGAAAACTGTGGACAAATAATAAGTTAGAATTAAAGTTACACTATTTTCTAGATATCTGATTTTTAAATAACATTTCATTCCCAAATGTAACTGTATATATAAGATGCTGAAAAGAACTTTTTAGCCTTTATTAATTTTTGTAAAAAATTTTATTTTATTTTAGATTCAAAGGGTCCATGTACAGGTTTGTTACATGGGTTTATTACATAATGCTGGAGTTTGGACTTCCATTACTCATGTTGTAAATGTAGTAACCATTAGGTAGTTTTTCAAACCTGGCTTCTCTCTTTCTCTCTACACTTATATAGTTTCCTGTGTATAATGTTTCCATCTTTATGGCATAACCATTATTTATTTCTCACTTATAAGTGAGAACATGCAGTATTTGATTTTCTGTTTCTATGTTAATTCACTTAGGATAATGGCCTCTAGTTGGAACCATGTTGCTACAAAGGACATAATTTCTTTCTATTTTTATGGCTGTATAGTACTCTATAGTATATATGTACTTTTTCTTTATCCAGTCCACCATGAATGGACACTTAGGTTAATTCCATGACTTTGCTATTGTGAATATCACTACAATAACATCTATAAGTGTGTCTAAAAAAGAAATGTTGAATAAATTTATAAAAAGAAAATGCAATTTAAAACCACTAAAAGTTAAATTGTGTTACATTATATCACTTTGCTTAAAAAAGGTTAATATTGTGTCTATAAGCAGAAATTATTTGAATATAAGCTAAATTTTTCTCTGTATGTATGTATAATTTTAACTAAAAGCTATTTTTTCTAATCAATAAATATATACAGAAGATTGGGACAGCCATTCCAGTTGATAATTTATTTAGGAAATTAAACATGAAGAGCAGTGTAATACTGCCCAGTTACACTCAACTCATCCTTGATGCACCGCTTTTTTTCCTGTGGAAAAAATATACACACACATGTGTATACACACATATGAGCTATTCACTTAACCTGATCTCTTTCGTGTATGTAATACATATAATAAAGACATTATCCAGAGAGTTCATATATTAGCTAGTATTTTATATTTTCTATGTTAGTGATATCTCATTCCAACTTAACTTTGGTAAAGTGAGTTAAGTTTTTAGACACTGGCAATTATATGAACATTCAAGGCATTTGCTTGCAAATCTCATAAAACCCAATTTAGTTCAACAGGAACTCTCAAACTACTTGCTTTTGACCTCTGATTACGTTTTTTTACTTTCTTTAATTTACCAGTATTGCCAGCAATATTTTCTCCATGAAATAGCTACTTCTAGGGCACAAAATAAAACAACTTTTCCTAAATAAAAAAGTTGTTCGTCACTATTACATCTGATGCAATTTATTTATAGGCAAAGAAATTAACACCTAGCAAAGACTTACTACTTACCAGATATTTTTGTGTCTGAAAGAAATAGGACCTTTGCCACGCTGCTCTCTATGTCTGTTTAGTCAACAAGTTTACAATGGTGGCATTTCTAGGCAGCCTCTGGTATGGTCTATTTTTTTTAATACCCTAACATTATATTTTATCCTTCATATTTTTTATATTTTAATAAGTAGTTTTATTCCCTTGTGAAAAAAATCCAAAAATTATTTTATCATAAAACGCTTTAGTTAATTCTTAGGCTATTTTCAAAGGTCATTTATTATACTTACACCATTTTTAAAAGAATTATGAGACTGCATCTTGCCAGCCTTGTATAACATAGGCAGGCTAATGGGAACAAATATTTGGATTAATTTGGTTAAATTCCAGAAACGTATTCCTTTAATCCCATGAGGTAGTTATAGATGAAGAAACTGAAACTCAGACTTTGCAAGGTAACCCCTGATGAAACTGGGATTACAGCTGTTTTTGATGTCAAAACCACCTTTCACTTCACTAATAATGCTGCCTCACTAGCTAACCATTTGTGAATAGTAAAGAATGTTAAATCTCAATAAAACAGTGGACCCTCAATATGATGAAATGTAAATATTTAGAAAGCTCCTCCAAGTGTATTAATACAATGTAGTGACTGTAATAGGGCTTTTCTGGTTTCTGGAGCTATTCAAGAGCAATAGTGATACAATAATACATTATGGGGTTTAACAATTCTATTAATAATAAAAGATTCTGATTTTCAGGTGAACATGAGCACAGTCAAAGGTCTGTTTTTAAAGCTTTCCATTATGCAGACACCAGCTCTTCCACTTGTGTTCACTGTTTCTATTCAAGCCACTTGCTTGCTTTGAAAACATTTTTTTCCTTTCACCTTCCACAAGAACCAGTCTGATTTTCCCTCTCGAGGATTTCCTAATGTCTCTAATTTATCCAGATCCTTCCTTTCTCCAAGCTCAGCATTTAATGCCTACGTCATTCCTCTGATATACATCAAATGTTGCCCATTTCTGCACTTAAAAACTTGTGTGTGTGACCTTCTTCCCAAATTCTTTGAGGTCAGGAATGGTGTCTAAGTATTAGTCTCCATGTGACTAATGAAAACCTTTGAAACTATCTATTAATGGCAAATAGTTTTCTCATTCATAACTCTGAGGCCTGTTAAAATCCAAAAAGATTTCTGCATAATTAATGAATTATGTTTATTATAGTTGAATGATTAGTGTGTTTACTGTTTTCATGATTTTTAAAAATCAGTTGCTCCCTGTACATTTCCATCTGGATCTTCAAGTGCCAAATTACTTTATGTCCCAAGTCAAAGTTACATTTCTACCCCAATCCTAGTTCCTTCTTTTATATTTTATATTTTGTTTATGTCATGGTTATCATTCCTATCATCCAAATAAGAAACTTTAATATCATACCTGATTTACCTTTGCCAGCTCCTATTAATTCTACACCCATATTATATTGGATGGCCATGAAAGTGATGATTGTTCATTTGATCAAAAATACAAATTATTTTGAAAATTAAGACTACAATAGAATATACAAAGACTATATTTACATATGATAAAAACAACAGATAAAAGGGGATTTGTCCCTGCAATAACTACATATTTGTTGTCTAAATTGAATCAAAATTCATAGAGAATTGAACACATTAACCATTGTAACTCCTTTTAGATGGTCTAAATTTAGACGGTTTCTTTTAGTTACAAAGATACCAATGAAAAATCGAATTGATAAATAAATTAATATAGTCTGCTATAGCATACTCTGTTCAGCACTTTCTTCTTTCCAATGACTTCTAAAGAACTGATTGGGTCATCATAATTTTACTCTTCTGTAAGTTCAAGTAATTCTGACATCTCAAAAGCAATATTTATTGGTCAGCCTTTGGCCTTCTTTATGATTCAGACCAGTGGGACAAGAACAAGAAACACCCAGTAGACTGAATGATAAAAGACCAAAGGTAGAAATTCTATATCCACCATCAGAAGTGATTCATTTCTCTTTTTCTTCTTGCCAGGGCCACTGCTCATATTAGTGCTGATACTTATGTGGACCTCACTGATGCTAGCATTCATAGACACTCTACTAGTTATATTCCACTGATATCTCTGTCTTGAGATTGTGGAATCTTGGTCTTTTCCTAAATGAAACAAAGCTAAACAAAAACCTAGAAGCAATGAGAGTAATGCAATGCATCTAAATGTTTAAGCTTAAGACCTACAAAAATTTAGTGTCTTCATGATGTGTCTGCTGCACTCTGTTGTGTACTACTTAAAAGGTTTCTAAAAATGTTTTTTGATACAATTTTAGATCTATAGAAAAGTCACAGGAAGAATAGGAAGAATTCCCATATTCGTGTATATATAAATGTTTTAAACTGTGTAACAAAATAATCTAGTTGCATTGATTCTTGTAGGCAGAGCTTTTGCTTTTGAATACTTTAAGCAATGGTAACTGTTTAGTTTGTAGATGATTGCTGATTTTACTGAATAAAAAACATTTTATTTGTTTACATTTTATTGTTCTTTAAGTTCTGGGGTACATGTGCAGAACATGCAGGTTTGCCACATACGTATCTATGTGCATGGTGGTTTGTTGCAACCACCACATTTTATTTTGTGAAAATATTGACAAACTCAAATGGAATAGTACTATCATCAGGCATATTATAATATTCATCACTTATAAAATTATAATCCTTTTTATTATAAGAATTAGAAACCTATTTTAGGAAATTAGGATGAGGTCTAAATAATTATGTATTTTATATAGCAAAAATAATATATTCCATATATTATGATACATCAATTAATTCTTACATTACGTAATTAATCCTCATAGTTTTCATAAAGTGTTTCATTAAAATTTTTCCTAATATTCTTGCAAACTTTATTGTACAAAACCTGAGGTCTTCTCCCAAAGTAAAAATGTGTTATTGAGGTAGATAATACATAGTATTCATAAATATTTTATTTTGTACTTTCTCAGAATAATTGTTTAAATGAAAGTAGCTAAAAGGTAAAGTTTGGTCAGTACATTTTGTTGTTTTCATTTCAGTTTCAATATACAAATATGGGTCTTCCTGAAAATATTGTGAGATTGAATTAAGAATTTTTGGTAATTAGCTGTTGACTGAATAATATGGAGAGATACTCTTTTTAGTGTAATAGAATACACTTATCTGTATAAAATGACCTCTGAAGTAATGAAGTTTTGAAACCTTTGTTTAATTTTGCTGAGATAACTATAAAAAACAAGGTTTTTTCCTCTGTATTTCCTCAATTTCTGGGTAGTTATTTGAGCACTTATAATTTTGAACCAATTTCTTTTTATTCCTTTAATTTTGTATTTGAGGATCTGTAACATTTGTTAGAACTTGCCTACAAAACCAGGTATAACTCTCATCTCGTGTATAATGAACTGTAGTGTACTGACAACTTGAGTTTTATGGTGTTTTACCATGTTGATAAATTATCTTGTTTTTTATAAATTTAGAAATTGCTATTACATAAACTTAAAGCATGTATGTTTTATGCTTTAAGTTCATGTAATAGCAATTTCTAAATTGGTAAAAAATTACTTCTCTTATTATTTCTTAGGCGATATAACATTATCTCCCATTACTTCACAATTACATTCTAGTAAGCAGAGCCTGTCCCATTTCACATAAGAAGAAATTTGTCAAGGGAGATTTATTTGATCAAGTCCAGGAAATATATAACAGACAAAGCTGGGTTTGTGATTTAAGCTCTTTAACTCCCCATAGCTCTGAAGCATAGTGCTTCAATAAACTGATTATTCATAAAGAATTTATAGTCCCTATTTTACATAGAACTCTTTCTGGTAGCTTCTATCTGTAAGCAAAGATTTGGCTTAATGATAATATTTGTACACATGAGAAGTTAGCTATGGACATGATATTTACCAAATAGAGTGAAGCATATCTAGAGAAATTCATAGGAGGTAAAGACCAATAAGCATTAGAAAAATGATTATACTGCAGGCTACCACGATTAGAGACAACACCACAGAGGAATTGAACTTGACCTCCAAATGGCAAAATTTGTGAAGGTGGAGAAGGAGCAGAAGAACATTTACATAGAGTATAAATATACTTATGGAGATGACTGCACAAAAAGTTGAAGATGTTATTAGTTAATCACACTGCCTGAAATGAAGGGAATTGTGGGAGGCGTTCTTGAAAAACAAGATTGAAAAAGAATTGTACAGCCTTGGTAGGCTGAAGGTTTTGCACTTTAGTCTCTATGCTCAAGAACAAAGTATTTTTTGTTATATTAATCCAGAAAGAGTATGAAGAACACATTAGAATGAAGGAAAATGTATGATTCAGTTTGCTAACTGTAAGGAGGAGAATTGAATGCAATTGTATTGAGTATGATTTCCCAACTCTTTTCTCCTAAGAGGTTTTGCATTGATGATGTTATATGAATGATCCTTCATTGCCTTCTGATTAAGGAATTTATGAACACCATGATACTTATAGGGCATATTTTGGGTATGTCATAGTTTAAATAATTGTTTCTGAGTTCATAAGCATTTTTACTTACTGTTTCTGTATACATGTTGCTATGTTTACAACCTCAGTTTCATCCTTTTCCCATTATTGATATTAAGTACTCAATTCTGCCATAGGTCATTTTTAACATAAATAAGCAGATATACATTGTGGCACAGATTTTAGCTATTTCTATACCTATTTCATGAGTGATTCATCTTACTACTCTGGCTGTGCTGAAGGGACATTTCTTATTATAATTAGTTGGACCCAAATTATTCCTTCAAAATCTGAAGTTTATACTTCTACCTAGTGAAAATTAGTAATCCAGGCACCTCAATCTTTATCCTTTTTGGTGAATATATGGAAACTACTCTACTATGGTTTCTTTTCTAATACCAATAACCTCAAGTTTGAGAGGGTATGGATCTTGTTTAACATTCAAGAAAAAAATTTATAAATAGTAGCAAAACTCTTACTATGCTCTTTAGCTTGTGCATTGATGGGAAGTGAAAAAAAATTCAGTGACTAGAAGAAATGAATGATGGTCTATCAATTATTCAGTAAATATTATTAAAAACATACTATGTGCCAAGTATTGTTCTAAGCACTGAGGATACATTAGCAACAAAATGACAATTCTTATCTATTTGCAGCTTACATCCTAGTGGAGGGAAAACTAATAATAAATTATAAATATAAAGAATAAGGTTACCAGATAAATGCAATTGAGAAGCATAAGTAGAATAAGGAGTGTTCTTCCTTCATTTTCTCAGAAGAATGCACTTCATTGAGAAGGCGACAACTGATCAGAGACTTGAACAGAGTCAGTGATGACAATGTTCTATGCTGAAGGAACCAGCCAGTACAAATTCTCTAAGACGAGAGTAAACAGGAATGTTTGTGGAGTAGCAAGAAGGCCAGTGTGGCTAAAGCATAGTGAGTTAAGGTGAAAATAGCAGGAGATGCAGAGAGACAAGCTGACTCTGACTGCATGTATAGCATTAAAGTGTACTGTAAATCTTTATCCAAGCAGAGATGTAGAGTGGACAATTAGATGTAGTCTGTCATTTGGAGTCTTCAGCCTATAAACGGTATATTAAAACATAAGACTGGAAGTTATCACCAAGAAGATACTATACGTAAGAAAGATAAGAAGCCTGTGTCTATAGTCCCATCTACTTGGGAGGCTGAGGCCGGAGTATCACTTGAGCTCAGGAGTTTGAGTTTGCAGTGAATAATGATTGTGACCCTGCACTCCAGCCTGGGTGACACGGTGAGACCCCATCTCTTAAACATACACACACACACACACACACACACACACACACAGAGAGAGAGAGAGAGAGAGAGAGAGAGAAGAAAGAAAAGAGGAACAGAATTGAGTTCTCAGAGATTCCAACATTAAGAGGCCAGGGAAAAGATAAGGAAGCAAACAAAGGTCATTAAAATTAGGAGCCAAGTTATATAACATGCCTCTTGTTCTCTAAAAGTTATGACCAAAATTGTATATACAAAATGACTTCAGTTATCATAAATTTAAAAACCCCTGTTTTAGTGATGCTCACAGTTTTCAAAAAGTGGCTTTTATGATCTTACTTGTTTTTTTTCAATAACCCTGTGATGTAGGTGCTGCCGTTATTATCTCCATCATGACAATTGCAGAAAGAGGATTAAAGAGATTTACATACTTTCTTGAGGTCACAGAATGAGTATATTGGTTTTGAGGGGATTTAAAAAGAATATTTGTGACACCATTGCATATGACTACCATGTCCTGCCACACGACCCCATACCTCTCGCAGCTCACCCTGGACTTGTTTCTTTAGTTGAAAACATAATTCTGTTACAAAAGTCTTTGGCAAGGAGGGTTAAGAATGCTAAAAAGGAAAATGAAAAAAAGCAAAACACATTCTTTATTTCATAATTTTCTTTGTGACATTCCTACTTTAACCCATTCAATTTTATTTCATTGAGGATAAATTAATTTGGAATACAAACTTCCAGGTTTTTTCCTAAGTTGGTGC
The DNA here is from genome assembly GCF_001604975.1 of Cebus imitator. Classification (NCBI taxonomy): domain Eukaryota; kingdom Metazoa; phylum Chordata; class Mammalia; order Primates; family Cebidae; genus Cebus; species Cebus imitator. Next base: position 2,042,592 of record NW_016107405.1, on the reverse strand, counting down.
AAATATATACACACACACTCTCATCATGTTTTAAATAGAAGCAAAATTATGTCCACAACCTGCTTTTTCTACTCATCTACTCATCAATGTATTATGTACACAATTGTGGCCAGTTACAGAGTTGGAGAGTCTAATTTAGAAGTGCGGTGGTGTCCATGTTTGGAAAATGTTGAGGTGATGAACCCTCTCCTTCTGTTGTCATTGGATTCTAATGCTCCTTCGGGCTCCTGTATCCTCTTTGGCTTATTTCACACAGAATAAGTCACTACCCACAAGGTCTCTGAGAGTGAGGAAGAGTGCAAGAAAAGCATGATGGACACAGGCAATAGGTGGCTTGTCTTTGTCACCAAACTCTTTTGGAATCCCTTTGACCTTTATTCTGGCTGCCTTCTGGCTGCCTAAATCTTCAAATTCTATCTTTCAGGTCCATCTTTTCCCACTGAAGGACCCAGGTGCTAATTCTGAGTAAAAGTAGAATTGTGTTACACTTAATCTAATCAAAGAAAAAATTCTACATGTGCATTATTAAAAACTAACACTTAATCATTGTAACTATCATTTTTTTTTTGTTTTCAGAATGTCTTGATTATCTTGAATAATAATTTCTAGTACTGGGCAAATTGGATAAGTTTATATGTTAGTTCTTACAAGAAGAAAATATTTTCTATAAAATTAGTATATAGGTATATATACTCCTAAATATCTCTATAAAATTAGGAGTATATATAAGTATATATACTCCTAATAAATATATAATTATATATCATACATAATTACATATATCATTATATATAGCACTGTATATATAAATCACTATACACATATATACAGTGCTATATGTAATGATAAAGAAATATATTTTTGACATATACATATATGATAATATATAATATAGTAGATATATACTATATATTATTATCAATGTTTATTTTATGTATATTGATTTATAATGATATATTTATAAGTCAAGGAAACCATTGGAAAGTGATAATTCTGAAAGACAGTAAGTGTAATCTTGCAAGTGCCTTCACTTATGTACCATATCAGGAAGAAAGAAAAGACCAGAATATATGTGTTCATGGTACTTTTATTTGACATACTCTTTTACACATAATCAACTCCAAACACATTAAACTATCAGCATTATCCATGAACTTGCATTTAAACCATTATATTACAGTTCTGCCTTCTTCAGTAACTGCCATTTCATCTCTATTATTGTCACCTCAAGACCCTGATTGTTTATTTTATGACATATACTTTATGGTACTTACATTTATAGTAATTGTTTGAGCAATTTGCTACATAGTACAACAACTGGAAAACATTTTTCTAGCCCGTCTAAATCTTTGTAAACATGATCAGTTTTGTAATAAGCAGAAGTTGTTAACATAGAAATGATTAATCTTTCCTACCCAAAACAACATCAAGTTAAAAAAAAAAAGTAAATTTAAATTCATTCAAGTATGGAGAGGTAATCCTCATGATGAATGAAAATTAATTGTTTTATAGACTTAGTAGCAGAAATGCAATCCATATACAATTTACATTAATGACAGACTGTTTGATTATTCATGCCCCTTTTGTCCTCACTCTTCTAGAAAACCCTAATAACAGAATATTTTTTCTAAAGGGATTAATTTCACATTAACCATACCTTCACATAGTAAAAGCCAGTGTAGAATAGCAGTGTAAACCAATTCTTCTCAAAATTTGTTGCACATAGCAAAGGGAAAAATAAGGCCCCCACACCCAGATCCCACTACAATGACTATAAGTTAATTGGTCTGGGGTGTTTGCAGGATTAGTATTTTTAAAAGATCTCCAGACTATTCCAATGTGCACAAAGGTTGAGAATGACCGATGTAAACAAGGAACATAAATACTGGTGTTTTGAGCTATAATTTTAAAAATGCTGAAAATCTTTTAATTAGTCACATGAGCCACCAAAAGAATAATGCTATTTAAACAAATAAAAAATTTAAATTCAAATAAAATAGCAGTTTAAAAATGTGGCATGATGTATTTTTAAGCATTAATAACAAAATTAAGGATATAGGACATTCAGATAAAAACGATAAGCTTTATTATTTGTTAAGGATACTTTGCTGACTCTGTGAAGACTTGGAAAAAGGAGAACATTTTTTGGGGAAAAAAGGTACATCACACAGCATGACAAAGTTAATTTTCATTTAGAATAAAGTACACTTAGACAGCATTCATTTTTCTTTTTGAAGACATTGGCTGAAGTGGTAAGGACAGATTTTAATCAGTAATACACTATTGCAATAAGGAAGTGGGATCCAGCATGAACTGAGCTCAGCTTGAACTGGTACAGAGGTGACTGGGCATTTTTAAGGGAGATTGAAGGAGTAGAGAAGAGGCAAGTAGGATCTGGGTGAGTTCCTGATTCTTAGTAAAGTCAGGAAACTGAAAAATCACAAGGGACTGGTCCTCATAAATGCTGCTTAGGCTAGCCAGCCTGTTAGTTGGAAATTCTAGTTAGGATTGTATCCTTTGGGAAATAGAAACCCTATCCTTCCTGATGACTACATTTTAATAAATATCTTTCAGGTCCTGGAAGAAGACAATACTGAGCCGTAGGACATACACATACATCTTAACACACAGAGAAAGGATTCACACTTGTAAGCCCTTTTTAGTAAAAGCTCTTAGAAATGATGGCCAGAGCCCTAGCTTCAGGCATTGGCTGGAACAAACAATACGTTCTTTGGGCAGTCTTGAGCTTTCTCAAGCAGGTACTTCTTTAAGTGTGGCTGGGGTCATTCTAGCAATATGGCCTTGAGCTTTAGAAAAGATGCTAGTATTTCCTTAAGTCTTTTATTGTGGGGAAAAGAGGAGGCCAAAATCATTTGTGTTGAGAGGCTATAGTTTGTGCAGGCCAGGGTTGAGGGCTAGTCAAGAACATGGGCCTGAAAAGCCTGGCTGGAGTTTGGTCAGAGATAAAATTTTTATCATTATCTTTGTCACTAAGATCTATTTGTACTCATTTTTTAGTTGTTTTTGTTGGACACTCATATCTCTGTCGCCATCATGCCCCATGATATTCCATCTACCTGGAATATTCTGTTCTGTCTTTTTCATCTCACTAGTCATATTAAGCCCTCAGGTCTCAAATAAAATGCTCCTTCTGCCAGGAGGCCTTCCTGGCCATCTCTGTTCTGAGTTTGGCTTAGTTCTCTTATTATTTTCTTCTATAGAGCTCTATGCTACCCTAATCCTAAAGCTTACAGCTGTGATTTTAATGTGCTGTTTTGTGCTATCCTTCATTAGACTGTTTATGAAGGCAGAATTTGTTTGATGTCAGTTTGTGCTAGTGGTTTAACTTCTAGCCCAGTACAAATTAAATATTTGTTGAATGAACACATGTTGAAATTTATCCAATGTTATTCTGAATTGGCATCATATCCGATAGACGGAGTCCTTTAAACCCACTGGGTATCAGTGCTCTTCAAAGTGTTGACTATAATATCCTATGCTGCTTTGTTAAAAGTGTAACAGAGATCCCCATCCTTGTCAACATAACTGCATCTCAGCAGAGTTTGGCTCTTGGACTTCACTCCTTTAGCAATTCCAGCACGGTCCATTTCCTTAGCCACCTGCTGCTTGCCTTTCCCCTTTTATCTGGTTCTCAGCTTGACCTTTCCAGAACACCATATTTCTCTTACACTAACCTTCAACTGTAGTCATCTTAGCGAACCCTTCTCACTTAATCTTAGGATTTTCTGGTAATAAATTCTATTCATTTAATCAGGTTCCTAAAAGCCTTCAATGGGGCAAGTTGTCTTGGCACTTACAAGCTCATCCTTACCTCTTTCATCCCCTCCAGTGAGTGGCTCCAGTGAATATAAGATGGTGTCTCTACTGTGAGCTTGTAGGCTTCCTACATCACCTGCATAACATTTTGTTTTTGAGACAGGGTCTTGCTCTGCTGCCCAGGCTGGAGTGCAGTGGTGCAATCAAAGCTCACTGCAGCTTCGAACTCCAATAACTATTGGATGGTTTCTGGCATTTAATATTGAAATTAACATTAGCCAGAATATGAAGCGTAAGTATTTGCTTGTGATAATCATGCTAATAAGCATAATTTATTCTAAACTATATTACTTCATATTTAAAGAGTTTTAATCAAATAAAATCTAGGTAGGATCTTCTCAAGATAGTGAGGAATTTAAAGCTAACTTAAAAATATACAAATTAATGTATATGGAGATATAATTGTTTTATGATGCAAAATAATTGATAAATATGATATAAAATAATATCAAAAATTAATATAGACTTCTGTAGACCCACTGCAAGGCTCAGAATACATGGAGTCTACAAGTAAGAACTAAGGATCTGTGTCTCCTGAAATTTAGGAGAGAAATAGTAATGAAAGATTGTATTGTATTTTAAATTGGGCTAGAACAATAAAGTGTCAAGAATGTGACTACAAGCAATATATAAAATCTCAGATGAAAAGTTATACCATAACATATTTTCCATAACATGACATATGAATAGGCTTCAAAAAATAATTGAATGTCTTTCCATGAATTCTTTAGTTAATTGTGTTGTAGGAATGTAGGGAATCTGTTGATTCCCTTCATAGACTGTTAGTTCAAAGATTGAACAACTTTTACTCTATGCATTTTTCATCTTTTTTCAAAAGGGAATATGACTATTCATTTTTTTGCATAAATGCAAAATGGCAATATAATAAGAATAGCTGATGCTTCCTGTTTGCTTGCTGTATGCCAGGCACTGAGTAGTTTGCATCCATTTCCTCATTTATTGTGTTACATTGATATCAAATTCTCAAATAAAATGCTCCTTCTGCCAAGAGGCCTTCCTGGCCATCTCTGTTCTGAGTTTGGCTTAGTTCTCTTATTATTTTCTTCTATAGAAAGAAGTTAAATTGGTTTAATTGTACTCTTTTTTCTGGTGTCCTCTCTTGGGCCTTTCTCTGCTCTTTTCTTCAGTATTCTATTCCACTATGTTTTCCCCACCCACATTCAGTCCAAATTCTTCAACTGCTAATTATGCCACTCATGTTTCATTTTTAAAAACAAGTACTTTCTTCACTTTGATATGTCATTAGCCAAAAACCAATTTCACATTGGAGAAAAATATAAATGTAGATTTTGTACTGAATTTTGACTGGTTTAATTAAAATGGTGCAAGCAAATGGTTTGTATGGATAAACCAGAAACAAACAAACCAAAAAAGCCAAACAAAAACATGAGCTGAAGAGGAGGAGGTTTTTGAATGTGAAGTGGTAGATTCCATATTAGTATAGGCTCTTTTGTGAAGAAATCTGTGACAGAGGATGGAAGAAACAAAATAGTTCACAAAAGATGTGGGTGAGGGGTTGGCAAAGAAAATGTGTAACACAAAATGTGGACATTTGTGAGGTATGTCTCAGTGCTTTGCATTCATAATTTGCATATTAAGAAGTCACGCGTCTGCACGTTAATGAATCCCTAACTAGTCTCTGACACAATAGACTGATAGTCCCTGGAGGAGTCATTATGGCCTATCATGTCAATGATCTGCATATTAATGACTCTTATATGCTCATCAACAGGTAGCCTAATAGGCTTCCATTGAGTTCTTTTTTATTTGCTTTATAAATATATCCTCTTTTCCCTTCTTTTTGTAATACTATTGTGAAGATTTGACAAAAAGGTGCATTAAGATGATTTTAATGTGTGACGTAAGTTCACCAAAGCATTAAATTTAGAAATAATGCTTTAAGACTTACTGAATCTGCCTAGAAAAATTTGCAAATGCTGTTAAATACAAATCCAGGTTAATAATAGGGTTCTTGTTTGGACTTTGATGCAAACTAACCCAATTTACTGTATTTCTATTTTTCCTGATACATTAATTCATGGCATGATTAGCATAAGTAGAATAACTAATTTGAAAATATGTTTGTAAAATGGAATTGCTTGAAAATAGATAAAAATTCCAACAGATTTCGTATCATAGGGGCTTCTAACCACTTATAAAAACTATAAAGCAGTAACTGATAGTATAAACAAAAAACATACAGGAAATACTAGACATATATTTGATTGCATAGCAATCCAGAAACATGCCCAGGATCCAGGATCTAAAAGATGACTTCATAGCTTTTAAAGTTAACATTTAAATAAAAGTAGTCACAACAAGGTAGTGAGTATCTTAACATTCTAACTTGCTTTGACAGGCTTTAATTTTATTCGTCCTAATTATTACATTTAAAATATCTGGTTTTGTTGTTTTGTTGTTTTTACAAATTTAAGCTCTGTGATTTACCATAAAACATATTACTTTTCCAGTATTTTTAATGAGTCGTGCATCATTTCACGTAATTTACTCTGTAGATAATGGGAGGAATAAGATAGAAGCTGGGAAAAAAGTTGAAGTTTGGTACTTTGTTCCCCTTAAAAAGTAACAAAACAAACCACACAAGAACATCCCATCTTGGGGAACATTAAAAGTCACAGATGCTCAGTTGAGTGGCTGCAGTTTGATGCTGTGAGTTCACACCTGCCACCCTGTTTGGTAAGATATTCCTCACCTAAGAGCTGTCACTTCTGAATAATTTGATTTCAAAGTTTGGAAGTCTCATACCCTCTTGTAGTCATTCCTTCTCCAAACCTTTCCAAACATACACTGGGAATATCAATTTACATTTAAGATCACCTTTTTAAAACAGTTTTCAAAATAATATGTTAATTTAAATACTGTAGAGTTTGGAGGTTAGAGCTCAATGTTTAACAAATCAAGAAACATAGGTGAAGGTTACTGTAGATTCCATAGAGGAAACAAGTTTTCTTGAACTGGAATTAATTGAGTTAGTGGTCATGACTCTAATAATGACCTTTTATGCAATCACAAAAAAAAATTTAACATTATTGTAAATAAAATAATGCCTGAAATTTAGTATCCTTAGGAAAAAATACACATGGCAATACCCTGATTATTTTTGAACAATATAGGCTGTATCAAGCTGTCAGCACTTATGTTGTGGGGAAATTGTGGAGAGAGAATTTTGGAGATAAGACTTTTGAGGTAGCAAGACTCTCAGTTGGACAATCACAAGTTTATTGCTACCGACCTGTTCCAAGGGTGAGTATTACTCTCCTTTAAAAACTCAGTAAAATAAGGACTTTAGGCCAGTAAGTTTGAGAATTTTTTTTTATGGTAGCTCTCTGAAGTATATTCAGTGTTTCCAGTATCCATCACTGAAAAACATTCATATTTTTCTCTCAATTGAATGTGATTGGCAGATTGTAATGGTCTTTGGGCCAGGTTTATCTATAAGTCTTTGACTTACAATTCATAAATTCTGCTTGTAATTACACCTCATTGCAAAGCAATCTAAATTTTTTTTTTGGTTCGCACTTGAACTTCCCAGATTCTAGTTAGTTATGCACTAGATCCTGACAATTAAGTGCCTCTTTAGAGAGTACACAGCTCTACAGAATTGTACATGGTGCACAACCCAATCAGAGAATTAAGACTAAAAATTCTTTTTTTTCTCCCTACTCCCTTTGGGGTTAGCTAGAAAAAACAACACCTACCACTTTGTCATACAAAGCAAATTTAGACCTGTTTTCCTTGGTGGGAACAGAAGAGTTAAAAAATGATGGAACTTTTGAAGAGAGAGTTAGCAAGGAATTCTCCAATAGGATTCTGTTTTTCAGTTGCTTCTCTCTTTGCTGTTGAAATTTCCTGGATCAAGAAGGCAAAGTACCTTTTGTTTTCAGTATGTTTTCAAGATAAAGCTCTGAGGTACTGGACAATGTTCTAACTTAGATATTGAAATAAAGAAGATTTTTAAGAAATGTGACAATTCAGTTTTATGTAAAGAGGAAAATAGCTCAATAAAACAATCTGTTCACTAATATAGTGGTATGTTCTAAGTTATTTGCATGCTTGAGCAGTTTAGCACAGTTTCCCCAATGGGCTTGTGGTTTGCCGTGGTTTATAGTCACATTTTAAAAGTAATAAATTGGCCTAATATAATACGTATATTCAATGTATTGTTTTACTTAATTGTAGATACTGGTAATTTTTTACTTTTTGAAAAGGTATCCTTTGACATAAATAAAATGTCATGGAAATAAACCATTCCATTACATGTAGTAGAAATAATATAAGAATAGCTCACAAACTATGCAGGTGAGATTTCTGTGGTACTACATTTTAAATTGTTAATACTGATTATATGATTTAATTGACAATATATCCTTGGCTATATTGTAATTTTAGGTAAGCAATTACTTCTATTGATTCTACCAACATTTGTTTATTAAAAATATTAAGAATATTTTTAATTAAACACCTCTAAATGATACTCAGAATATTTCTATTAGTTATATAAATGTAGGGCTCTTCAACTGTGGCATTTTATTTAATATTAATGCTGAGAAGGGAAATTGGTTGCATTTTGAGCAATGAAGGAGTTTTATGGGTAATGGCTGCTTGGCTGTGGGAAAGAAAGGTAGTGGGGCTCAATATGGCCATAGCAATGAACTCCCTTTATCTGTTATCAGTGCTTGCCATGAGTGTTAGAAAGAAAGGTCAGCATGAGAGTATTGTATTTGTGGCCTTATAATCTAATCCTGAGCTTTCACTTTACAGATAAGAAATGTGATGCCCACAAAAAACGATGAGTTGGTCAAAACAAAAACAAAACAATGTGCCTTATTGTGTCAGTTATTAGTCCCTACATTCAGCATAGAAGAATAATATAAAGACATTTTTTAAATTCTCACTGTTTTTCTTGAGATTATTTCTTGCTTCTTTCAATGCCTGTTAATAATGCCAAACTGTATTCATTTTGTTTTCATTTCTTGCATTATCAAGAAACTGAACCTAATGCAGCTTTTCATCCTTAATTCCTTCTGCATAGTTCCTTAAATTTGTTTCTCCTCAGATGCTGCTGTTCACAATTAGACATTTATCTCTCTTTTAATTGAACGTTTGTCTTCCACTTTTTGTTTTATTCCTGATCATGAGAAGACTAGCTGGTGCTGTAACAACAAAGGAAAATATATTAAGCTGTAGTAGTTGGCTAATGTATTATGAATTTTGTCTGTTATTAAGTATGTCTTTACTTTCTTCCTTTCTTTAATATATGAGTGGCTATGAAATGTCAGAATTCTAGAAGGTCAATTTTTAGGGAAGCTGCAACATAAAATTATGAAAAGAAACAGTCTACAATACACTATATAATTACTTACCCTTGGAAAGCCTGTTTGGCATTTCTGTATATGTCCTCTTAGTGCCAATGATGATATACTGTTGTTGAGTGACTTTTAAAAAAATCTCAAAGGAGACTCATATTATTTCTGATTTTAAAGGTTATTTATTTTCTTTTCTTTTTTGTGGAGTGAAGGAAAGTGAAAGAAACAAAATGAGATCACAAGCTTTGAACAAAGAGGGCTGGTCTGAACTTGAGTAGTTTCACATTTACTTTTTAGCTGTTTATCATAGAGTAAGAGGTGATGCCCAAGAATTCCGAGTTTGGTCCTGTTTAGAAAATTCTGAGCACTTTCAGGCTGAATGTTAAGGAGACACAAATACAATATTCACGACTCACTTCGGAAATGATTCCTTTTCATGCCAACATTTTGATTCCTCTTGGAGCAGACTTTGCTGCTTACAACCTAATCCTGCCATTCATCTTAACTGGTTGGGTAATTCCATCACATCAGACTTAGACTTTGTGGCATAGATCTTTAAGAGGTTTCACTAATTTTTTAAGAGACATATGGAGTTTTAGCACAACATCATTATAGGACCTTTGGAAAAATCCTATTATTGCTTATACTAAAAACTACTACATTTTGACAGTGTTAAAATTAATTGTAACTCCAAAAACAGAAGTGTAACATATCCAGAAACTGCATAATATTAACATCATGCCTAAATCCTAACACTGAATAAATCAATTAAGTAATGAAAGAAGGTGCAAATTCTCATGCCAGTGTACATTGTGTTTAGAGAGGATACGTTTAATCAAAAGGTTACTGTCATTGAAGATCTAATGATTTTTCTTTGAAGGGTACTCTTTGATATAAGGATATATTTAAATGGCTGAGCAATTTTACTCTTAGAAGTCACTTGCATATTAAAGATATGAGAGAATATGGTAAACCTTAAAATATAGATAACTGAGTAAAAGAGGCAGCATACAAATTCATTTTTGTGATAACGTAGAATTAATGATCAGTGTGTCATTTACAACGTTTACTACTTACAATAAATTAAACACTTTCATGTGTTGGAAACTATGATAAATAATTAGTCTGTGTAAGGAGTAGGGAAGATTTTGGAGAAAAATGAGGCACAGAGAGGTTAAGTATCTTGCTGAAGTCACACGGTGAGTAATTGACTTAGTAAGTGTTAACTAACCAGAAAGACTGAAATTTGCATGCAGGTTTTTTGTTTGTTTGTTTTTTTATATTTTTTGCTTTTTACCACGGATTGACCCTTTATGAAAGGAACACTGACATAATGACTAAGAAACTTGTATCTAGTTATGGATTTGCCACTGGTTGGTTGGTATAACTTCTTCCATATTGTTTAACTGGGTTTTAGTTTTCCTTTCTCTATAAAATGATGGGATTGGACAATCCAAGTGTGAGGTTCCTTATAAATCTGAGAGGAATTTGACATAAAAAGTAAAATAAACTTTCTGTAAGTTACATGGGGCTTAGAGGTAAAGAGTCTGTAGAACTAACATTTTGAATGATTAATAGCTGGTTTAGAAACACAAATTATTTTTTGCTTATTTATTTTATTAGATGGGTTGAACATGCCTTTCAGTTTCTATCCCACCTATGTTTCATTATTTTATTCTGTAAGGCACATAAGATGATTGGTCTGTTCTTCAATGTGTTGTTTCTTTTCTGGTACATATGAGATACATAGACATTTATTCTTTTGTGCTTAGAGCTATAGCTGTAGCATAATTCTATGTAGCTTACTGAAAAGTTTGAAACATGAAGAGGCACTTCTTGCACCACATTTCAGGAGTCTCAGAGTGTCTGCCTATAGACTCACTTTTTTAATATGTGTAGTTAGACAAGCACTAATGCACTTCACCTAACTCTGAGGTGCCAGTTAAAAATGTAGGTTCCCACTGCCCACTCCAGAGATGCTGATTCAGTAGATCCCATTTCTGCCCCCTGAAGCAGCATTTCTAATAAGTACTGGGTCATTTTCACATAGGAGGTCTGTGAAACACATTTTGAGAGGCACTGTTTGGATTTAAATTTGTGCGTCTTAAGCTAGTTGACTACCAATTGGTTGGTGCCCAGGGCCTTTAGTCTTCGTTTTTACTAAGTTGTATCTTGGATTAATTGACACGTTGAGAATAATTCTTTTTTTTTTACTTAGAAGGTTTTTGCAAGTAATACCTTCAGCTTGGAATTGCTTCTCTCCTTTTTTCTAGCTAGGGCTTCTTATTTAGGTTTCGACTTAGAGGCCATGTCCTAGAAGCTATTCCTACCTCACTCTGTTCCTCACCGAGCACACAGTTATTATACCTTGGGGCTGTTGCTTTATGCCCTTGCTCACTTTCCCCATTAGCTTGTAAGCCTTTTGAGGGCAGGGACTCCATCTTGCTTTTTGTGGTAATCCAGTGTAACATTTTGCAATTGGTGGGTACTCACTAAATTTTTGTTAAATGATTGAATGAATAAATACAGATTGTTATAAATTTAAAATTACTGCTACATTTCACAAGTGTAACTTGCCTGGAAAACATTCATTTATTCTTATGTTCAGCATATATTTATTTAATGTCTACTAGAAGTCATCACATAAAATTTCAATATTATGTCCCATTTTTTTGAAGTGAGAGTAAATTTACTTCAACTTATAAAGATAGTACAAACCTTTGTGCAATGGTATCATAAGGGAAAAAGGAAAAATGACAACCTGGGCATTTTCCATTCAACAAACACTAGTTTTCACTTCCCATTTGGTTAAAGAGTAGTATATAAGCCTAACAGAGTTCCTTCAATAAAGCTTATGTTTCGTTCGCCCATGCTTTTCCTTTTAAATCTCCATGTCAAGTGATGGTGGTTCCATCCTTTTAAATCTCCAAATTAGAAACCTCTGCATAGTCCTTTATTTCTTTATTATCTTAAGAGTTGTGTAAATAGTAGTAAAGCGTGCTTTAAACTCATATGAAGCTAGTAAGAAGCAGCGGAAGGGGCTTGGAGCCAGGAATTGCAACTAAAGGAATGAGTCTCTCAACTGCCTATCATCTAGGGAGGAGCAGTCCGCATACCTAAATGAAACAGTATAGTGAGATGCATTGCTGTCTATATTAGGTGTTTGCATATCTGGCCTCACATCAAAATCATTTTTCGAAATTGTTAGTACCATCATTCTCTATTCCCCATCATCACTTCCATATGCAGGTTATATTAATTTAGATTTTACAGAGGGTAGGGCCTTAAGTTTCTGACACGAAAGGCCATTCTTGGGAACTATTGTTATACTTGAGATCTATTGTATTTATTAGAGAGGGGAGAAATAAGGTAACAGGGCTTCTAAACAACTGAGATGCTTAAAGTTCCTATGTGAATTTGATTTCTAGTTCCTTAGAAATTTGTCTAGTAGAATGCCCAAGTGGGGCATTCTACAGGTTGGTAAGAGCTCCTTAGAATGTTATGGACCTAGGTGACTAGTGTGAATGAGAAAACATTTTATTTTCCTCAGTGAAGGACTGGAGTAAAAATCAGAAACCTAGATATAACTTGCTGGTTCACCATCTAGACATGTGTGCCAGAGATTAAGAAGGAACCCTGAAAAAGGTGTCCACATGAACTCCTGGAAAGCAAGTCACTCAGTGCATAAAACACCAAAACCAACCTGAAGACTAATTCAAGACCTTGCTGACTTGTAGTATGGGAGCCCTCAGTTAACGATCTTGGCCTAGGTCTTGGAAGGGGCGACAATGTAGATTTCTAATTCTGATGAATGCAACTGAGGTTGGATAGAGAAGGACATTTTAACAATCTATGTACAGCATATTGATGCAACATCAAAAATTAAAACTCATATTTGGTTCTTTTTTTCTTTCTTCCTTATCAGTACCCTTAGCCCTTGTCAGTTTGTGCCTGAAATGTTTCAGGAGCCTCATGATTAGTCTTTCTGCTCCATTGTGGCTCATCCTGTCCAGTGTCTCCTGTACATTACCTGAAGAAATAGGTTGGTAAATATAAATCTGACCACATCTCTCTCCTGTTTATCCCTACCCCCATGCCACTGGTGAAAAAGGACCTAAATAATTCAACCTCATATTTCCTGCTATTCTAAGCCCTTTAGAATCTGGCTTGAACTAATTCTAATTCTGTCCCTTGGCATTCTTCCCCCAAATAGACTTCAACCCTCTGAACATCTCATTGTTTCTAGATGTGCCTTTTTTTTGTGTGCTTTCTTAGTCCTGTCTTTGGCCACCCATTGTTCCCTCTACCTATACTGACTGTTTTCTTCTCTAATTGGGAAACTCCTAGTTTTCCCTAAAATCCTAAATCAGAACATTACTAACTTTGAGATAAACTTCCTGATTCCTCCAACTTCCTGATTCCTGATTCCTTCTGATAAATTCTGTCCTCTCTTCTTATTTCTAAAAGAATATCTATCATATCCCATTGTTTATTATAATACTTATCACTTGTAGTAATTATAATTACCTGTCGATGTTTCTATTTCCATCTTCACATTGTAGCTTCCTTGAGATAAGAGACTAGGGAATATTTATGATTTCTCAGTGTTTATTATAATTCATGACACATAGATATTTAAAAATATCTCTTAGAAGAAAAAATGATATATCTCATGATTAAATAATATAGGTGACTATATTGTATAATTTAAGGTACATTGGAAACAAAGTATTGTTCCATTCATTTCTTTTTTACTTTTTAATTTCTAAATTTATAAGAATTTTAAAATTATGTTTAAATCTTGACTCATTATTGACTCCATGATTGAAAACATTGTCCTGAAGGGGTAATACTTTAAGTCTTAGAAGAGAAACAAAAATATATATATTTTAAAATATTAGGTCATTTTCTGAAATTAAATGAGGAAATAAGAGAAGAACACTGTTATAGTAATGTTGGCAAAAGGTAGAGAGGGGAAGGGAGGGTGGAAAGGATGCTGTGCATTTATTCATTCAGCAGCATTTCTTATGCCACTATTATGTGTCAGACACTGTGTTAGCCACTGGGAAGTAGAAAAATACAAAGCTCTCTTGATCAAAAAGAACTCAAGGAACATAAAGGGGAGATGAGAAATATTCAAAAGTATACTTTCTTCATATCAAAATTGTCATAGTTCTGGGCCTATCATCATCAACCACCATGTTCTTTGTCTTTTTTCTCAAATATTCTAAAGCTCTTGAATTCACCTCTTTAGTTGAATTGGTCATGTGACTTGTACTTTGAATTTCAAAGTGGTATTTTATTAATAGGCATCTTCTATTGTGGGCCAGGGAGTAATCCATCTATCTTCATAAATTACTTGAAACTAGATTGAACTATTTAGATATTTCAAACTATTAATAAGCATCTTTAAAATAGCCACCCCAAACAATGACTGAATTCTACTCATTTCATTTTCTGATTCCTTGCCCATAATTTGACCCACCCGTATTGGTTCGTTTTCACACTGCTGATAAAGACATACCCCAGACTGGGCAATTTACAAAAGAAAGAGGTTTAATGAATTTACAGTTTCACAATGCTGGGGAAGCCTCACAATCACAGCAAAAGGTAAGGAGGAGCAAATCATATCTTACATGGGTGGCAGCAGGCAAAAAGAGAGCTTATGAAGGGAAACTTCTGTTTTTAAAAACATCGGATCTCATGAGACTCATTTACTATCATGAGAACAGCACAGGAAAGACCCGCCCTCATAATTGAGTCAGCTCCCTCTGGGTTTTCCCATAACATGTGGGAATTGTAGGAGTTACAATTCAAGATGAGAGTTGCATGGGGACACAGCCAAAATATATAGCTACCGGATATAACCATAACATCTTGAAAATCAATTATTTTTAGTGTAACTATTGCAAAATTACCACTTGCTCTATATCTGTGTAATTTGTAATATATAATAAACCACAGAGACATACAACAGTATGGATAAATCTTATCAACATAATATTAAATGAACAGTTCCAAAGTATTTTAACAGAGGAATATTTTTATTAAGCTAAAAACTACATATACATAAATAAATAAAATTACTTGTCCTTTGCTATATATATTAAATATATGTAGTTATATATAGCTATAACTATGATTTATATTATGTATATGACTGTGTAATTTATAATATAGCAAGGGGAAAGTAATTTTATTTACACATATAGGTAGTTTTTAGCTTAATGAAAAGAATGTGCTCTGTTATAATACTTTGGAATGGTTCATTTAATATTATATTGCCAAGATTTATCCATCTTGTTGTATGCCTATGTAGTTTATTGATTTTGAGTGCTGTATAATACTCCTTTTTGTGATATTAATAGTTTTGTATGTATTCTTCTGTTGATGGGGATTTGGGTTGGTTCAAGACTTACACAGTTAACAATGACATCATTAACATTCCTTTAAATATCTCAGGTATATATACAAGAGTTTCTCTTGGGTATACACCTGGGGCTGGAAGTAGTTGTCATCGTTTATATAAATGTTTAATTTTGAAGATAATGTCAGTCAAATTGTTTTTCAAAGTGGTTTTACATATTTATTCTCCCACCAGCAATGTACAAGAAAGCCTGGGAACCAGGTGCAGTGGCTCATGCCTGTAATTCTAGCACTTTGGGAGGCTGAGGTGGGTAGATTGCCTAAGTTTAGGAATTCAAGGCCAGCCTGGGCAACATGGTGAAACCTCATCTCTACTAAAATACAAAAAATTAGTAGGATATGGTGTCTTGCACCTGTTCCTGTAATGCCAGCTACTTGGGAGGCTGAGGTTGCAGTGAGCTAAGATTGCGTAACTGCACTCTAGCCTGGGTAACAGAGCAAGACTTTGTGAAAAAAAAAAAAAAAAAAAAACACCCGTGGCTTCAACCGTCTTCAACTCTTGATATTAATAGACATTTAAATTTTTTATTAATGAAATGAGTATAGAATTATAACTCTTTGTGGTCTTGATTTCATTTCTCTGTTCTCTAATTAATGCTGACCATCCTATTATGTGCTTATTGACTATATGTGTTCCCTCTTCTCTGAAATGTCTGCCCCTCTGCCCCTGATGCACAATGAATTGTTTGTGCTTTCTTATTGATTTGTAGGAGTTCATTGTGTATTCTTGATACTTATTTACATTCATTTTGTGTAACTAAACCGTCTTCTCACACTTTGTAACTTCTTTTTTTGCTGCATAGTCTCTTAATGAACAAGCATTTTAAATTTTATTACAGTTAAACTGACCAATTTTTAAATAATAATTTTCTTAAGAAAATATTTCCTACTCAGAGGTCCAGAAGATATTCACATATATTTTCTAGTAAGAATTTCAAGGTTTTTGACATTTAAGATATAAATCCAACTGGTTGTCATTTTCTCTATCTCCATTTACTGAGAAGTACCATATTTTCTATTGTCTGATATGCTACATTTGTCATTTACCAAGGTTCTGGATATACCGTTTGTCATATATACCAAAGTTCTAAGCTCTCAATACTGTCTTATTAGTTAGTTTACCTGACTGTGTACCAATTAACACTATCTTAATAAAGAAATATTTATTAAAAATACTTAACCTGATAAAGTTCCTCCCTGCTATTTCTCAGAAACATTTTAGCCATCATTTGCCGTTTATTTTTCTGTTCAGAATCATATTTTCAAGTCTATAAAAAATGTTTTGGTGTTTTGATTAGTATTGAATCTATAGATCAATTTGTGAGAGAACTGATGTTTTCATAATATTTTCTTTCTATCTATGAACATGGTATGTTTACCAACTTTTTAAGGATCTTCTTTGACATTCCTTGATATATTTTTACTACTTTCCCCATAGGAATCTTACAAATTTTGTCTCAGTTTTTCTTCATAGATATTTGGTATGATATTTAAATTTCACTTAACTCTATTTTTCTTGTTTATACTTGTCTGTGAATGTGAAGTTTTCCTCCTATATTGCTATATTTATACTTTTAAGACACTAACATAAGAACACATAGTTGAATACTTATTTTATCCCCAGATAAGATAAAGCAGGCTCCTGTCCTTTGGATGTGATCATTTTTGAAGAATTAAACTATTTTAGAGAATTGAATTAGAGAAGTGATTGATAGCATTTTGGTTAGGTGAAAACAAAAATATTCGAATGACTTATTTTTCTTCTACAAATAATACTTTCCGTATTGTTATGGGAATAAAGAGGAAGCAGGAATAATTGCTGTTTAATGGTTTATATATTTCTAAGCACATAAACATTATATACATGGAAAAGGATGTGTCAGCTTGCAGTTGGATTCCATAAAAATAAATCTTAGCATAGTTTTTGGCCTCATATGGATTTATAGATTAAGTCAGTATCAATTGTGCAAACAGTATATTGTTCTAATAAAATTATATTTATATAGAAGCATTATTTTCTACATATGGGCCCACTAAAGGTACCAAATGTTTTTAGTAAAGTTAAAATTATGAATCATAAATATATACAAAACTGAATTATCTTCTTGCATGGTCAGAATGGAAGAATTTTCAATTTCTCATGATTTGTGATAGGTTTCCTGTGATTTGGATCAAAATTGCTTATGCAATGAAGACTAGACTCTTACTACACAAATTTGTCAGCGATTGTCAACTTTCCAGAGTTCTTTTGTTGCAGAAAAGTCATTGAGAAAAGTCACCAGAAAGAAATTCAGCTGAGACAGTACAATAAAATGTGTATACTGGGCCAAATATTTCTAATAAATTGACTTGTGACATAACTATATACAAAGTGGGCTTTTTTTTTAACCAACAGTTTTCCTACTGAATGTCATGGACAAATCTAAATTCTAATGACTCCACAAATACAACTGCAAATAGATTACATTTGAAAGAAAAAGGTATTTGTCTTTTACAATCAGTATGCAGAGTGTTCTAGAAAAGGAAATGTAACCCAAATTATTTTAAAGAAGGAAAATATATGCTTGCATATAAATGATCCAACGTCTTGCTTATAAAATTGGCCTGTGGCAATATATATATAAAGCCTTTGAGTATAAATTTAGCTGCCCTTCAGTTTCTTAGTTAGCTTGTTTCTTTTTTACTGTTATTTCTTTTGTTTTTTTGCTTTTCTGGAGAGTTAATGTTAGTCCAACTGAAAAGATTTTGAGTAAAATGGAACACAAAAAATTAATAATTGAAATTTAGAAAGTAATTTCCATGACCACAAATGGGCTGTCAGTTCATAAAATTTTATCATTAAGCCATGAGAAAAATATTCTCACTTGCAAAGATGAAATTCATCAAAGACAGAATAATCTACATTTACATGTATTTTTACTTTGGTTATATAGGTTTTAATGTGAGCAATACACGCAATACACTGTGGTTTAGAAATACAGCATTGTATAAATTATTTTTAAATTTTTCTACAACCAATATTTACTATTGCATTATTCCAAAAAGATCATTTTTATTTTTAAAAAATCCCAGATAATACAAGAAAATAAGAAAGGTTGTATAATATTTATTTGGCTTGTTACTGATTGACTTTCCCCCTGTGTAAAAACGCTTAGAAGATGGAGTCCCAGAAAAATATATAACATTGTCTTTTAAATTTAACAGTAAAGAAGAATCATCAGTAACATCAGAAGGGAATAACTTTGAGAATCCAAAGAATACAGGTAATATTTTTCATTAATTTTTAAACCAAATTTGTCTCTTTTGTTAAAACCCGCAATTAAGACAATCTTACATAGGCACAATTATATTAACTTTTCAGATACCTATATCCCAACAAACGTTCGTTCTCATGAGGACAAAGAAGATTTGGAAACCAGTAATCAAAATGTAAAAGATGTAAACAGGAAACATGATGAACATAATGAAAAAGAATTAGAGTTGACGGTAAGTATTCTGGTTGCCACGGTATTAGAGAAGATGAATCCATTTGTACTTCAAAGATTCTGCAATGCCTGCCTTTCAATAGCTTCAACTAATATAATTTGCAAATGTGAAAGCACAGCCTATTCTGCCCTTGCATCTCCAGCTTGATCAACAAGGCATTTTGATTTCTGTATGTTGCTCCTGGTCTCTGCAGTGGTAAATTAATGACATTCGTTTCTTATCTCTTTACGAGCGGCTCTGAGTAATAGTTTGTAGGAATTACAGGAGAGGTAGCACTATCCTAATGTGCATTTCTAATCTTTGTGACAAGTATATACTTAGCATAAACTCATCTATAAAATGAGAGGGCTGGACTAGAAGATTGTTAGTGTCCTGTCCAACTCTACAAGTCAATGATTCTCACATGTAACAGCATTTTTTAAAAAATTCCATCCTTATGAGAATCTTCAAGTTCTATATCATTGCAGCGTATTAAATTACCAAGTAAGAAGAAAATACCCTGTGCCGTAATTTTAAAACAGGAAACAAATTCGGTACTATACAATTTAGTACTAAATTTGTTATCATAAATTTCACACTTGGCGAACATTCAATCTATTTGGAATTTTTTTGGGGGATGGTTTAGATAGCACTTTTATCACAAAGGAAGAAACAGGAGTAAATGAGTCACATAATGTAATTTATCCTTTACTGTATTTGGATGGAGCTCACATCATTGGAATACATGGATTCGTAATCATCTAAGATTAAAATGACATTTGCCTCTTCAAGTGTCAGTGCTGAAACAGGAGTGAAATAGAGCTCATATATTTCCCCACATATTCCACCTTTTCTATAGTGATATGGGAGCTGCATCACTAAAGTATGCAATTTACTTTGCCCCAACTTTAAGAAACTACAAAGTTGTCACCCATTGTGAGAATTCTTACCAGCTGAAAGTTAACATTGCCATTTTTTTTCAAACCATAGAATATAATGAAAGGGTCCTGAAAAATCACATACTTCACCAATACATCTCATTACAATGAGCAGGCTCAAATATAAAAGTTTGTTTAGAAGTTACTGAGATTGTACATCCAATAAATGAACAGGGAGCTGTAATTTAGATGCTAATTTGCTCCATGCTGATGTTAATGCATAAAACAATGAAGTTCTATAATAGATGGAAATACAACCAAATCTGTGGAACCCACAGGCATTGGCTTACAAGACAGCTGTGCAGTTGACAAGTAACATGAGCCTTATGTGAGAAGAAGGGGAAAATGTAAGATTTGCATATAATTATTGAGATCATGCAAATGTCAGTTATGAGGAGAAAAAAAAAAAAACACAGGCATCTCACTGTTAAATCCTGACAGTTGGCATCACTGAAGAGCTCAAATACATTTGAGTACCAGTTGGCAGAGGGTCATTAAAACAGAATTTGCAGAGACATTAACTCCCTCACTTTTCTTTGAGTGACGTTTTGCTATTAATAGTTTGCAGAGGCTTTGCAGAAAACATATTAATAAGAGAAACTGTAATAGGGGCACCTACAGCAAGTGTAAATGCAGCAAGGGGCACCCAGGAAGCTGCTCTCTAATTGATTAGCATGGAGCTATCAATGTGTATATCCTAAGTGAGGAGAAAGTGCAATGACAAGCAAGAATAGTTGAATAATACAATGCGATATTTGGAAGCTGGGAAGGAGAGTGATTAATTTGGGCCCCTTTTCTTACTAATCTCATTCCCCAGTCATACAAGGATCTCCCCAAAACATCCGGCTTCCAGAGTTTATATGTAATCCACAAATGAAATCAGTCAAACAAATCTACCAGATAATTACTACCTGAGTTAATAAAACCTATCTAATTCACTGTACATTTAAAAAGATCATATGGTCATTATGTTTTTGTTGTTTTTATCCCGTAAGATAAATCAACACTTAATAAGAACCAGAAGTACTGATTCCAGAGGTGAAAAGAATACATTTCCAACAGATCCAGTCAATTTTCCAAATAAAGCAGAGGGGCTAGAGAAGAATAAAATCCATGGTGAAATACGCGCTGACTTGTTCCAAAGGTCTCTGTCTCCAAGTTCATCGGGAGAAAGCTCCATAAAGGGAGATTTTAACTACAATGAAAAATGTTCTTCAGGAAATGGTTGTACACATCAAATTTCAGAGGAAATTACTTCAAATATGGGAGAAATCAAGCCATCACTGGGAGATACTAGTAGAGATAAACTAGTGCAATTATACATTGGCAGCAAAGAAGTCCTGGATGACAATGCTAATCCAGCCCATGGTAGTGGCACAATGCAAATACCTTGCCCCTCTTCGGATCAACTAATGGCAGGAAATCTTAATAAAAAGTATGAAGGAGGAGCTAAAAAAATTGAAGTAAAAGATTGGGGATGTCTAAGAAGAGATTTCCATTCAGATATATCTGCATGTCTCAAAGAATCAACAGAAAAAGAATCTTCCAGGAAAGATTATGGTAATGGTAAAGATGATGAAGAACAAAGAATATATTTAGACATTAATGAAAAACAAAAAAAATGTTTCCAAACAATCTTACATGACCAAGAAAGGAAGATGGGCAACCCTAAAGTAAGTGTGGAAGGGATTGGAGATAGTAACAGAGACCCAACTGCTCTGCTGTGCAAAGATCCCGCAATCACAGCAGACATGTCTCACTCACCAAGGACAAATTTAAGTTGGGAAGAAGCTGTGTTAACCCCAGAGCATCATCATTTGACCAGCGAAGGCATTGCTCTAGGAGGGATAACTGGTCAAGTTTGTTCATCAAGAACTGAAAATGTTTTAAGGAATGATTATCTTTCCCAAGCTGAAGAAGAAAAATCAGGTTGGATTAGTTCTGAAGATCGGGATAATAACACACAGCATAAACCAAGTGGGAATGTTCTGGAAAGTTGGGGAAGAGCAACAGAGAGTAAGATAAACATAACAGAACATATCAAAGAACAAGCAGATTGTGAAGATATGCGGGGAAAAAGAGATAATACGAGGAGTTTGAAAGCTTCTCTTACAGAAGAATTGTTTACCTGCCAAGAAACAGTGTGCTGTGAACTGTCTTCTCTAGCTGATCATGGTATTACTGAGAAAGCAGAAGCAGGTACAGCCTATATAATTAAGACAACATCAGAAAGTACTCCAGAAAGCATGTCTGCTAGAGAAAAAGCAATAATTGCTAAGCTACCTCAAGAGACAGCACGAAGTGACAGGCCCATCGAGGTAAAGGAAACAGCCTTTGATCCACATGAAGGGAGAAATGATGATTCACATTATACCCTTTGTCAACGAGATACCATAGGTGTAATCTATGACAATGATTTTGAAAAGGAATCACATTTAGGTATTTGTAATGTACGTGTAGATGAAATGGAGAAGGAAGAAACCATGTCTATGTACAATCCTAGGAAGACACATGACAGGGAGAAATGTGGCACTGGAAATATAACATCTGTGGAAGAATCCTCACTCGTCATTACAGAAAATCAAAAAGCAACTTCAAAACTGAATTTACAGTTGGGAATGCTGCCAGCAGACAAAACAGTATTTTCAGAAAACAGAGATCATGGACAGGTTCAAGAATTATCAAAGAAAACAGACTTAGATGCCATTGTGCATTCTGCTTTTAACTCGGACACTAATAGAGTTTCTCAGAATAGCTCTCCTTTTTCCAAACATCATACTGAAATTTCGGTGTCAACTAATGAGCAGGAAATTGCTGTAGAGAATGCAATTACTATGATGGCTAGCCAGCCTATTTCTACTAAATCAGAAAATAATTGTAATTCATCAAGAAAAATCCAGGGTATGGAGAATCACTGTTATCCTGAGTCTAAACCTGAAGAGGTTTATAAAAGTTCAGGAATAGTGACATCAGGTAGTAGAAAAGAAAAATGTACAGGCCAGATTTTCCAATCAGAAGAGTATAGTGTGGAAAAATCTCTAGGGCCAATGATTTTAATCAGTGAACCTCTTGAGAACGTGGAAGAAGCAAGGGATGAAAATGAAGGATTAATAAACTCTGGGCAATCACTATACCCTTCAGGTGAAAAGGAATCTGAAAGCTCTGCTTCTACTAGTCTCCCTGTCCAGGAAAGTCAAGCTCAAAGCAATGAATCTTTGTTTTCAAAATATACCAACTCTAAAATACCTTATTTCCTTTTGTTTCTGATATTTCTTGTAACTGTCTACCATTATGACTTAATGATCGGCTTGACATTCTACCTTTTGTCATTGTCCTGGCTGTCCTGGGAAGAGGGTAGACAAAAAGAGTCTGTCAAAAAGAAGTAACCCCAGCACTATTATTATTCTTTCTCAAAAGATAAGCTATTTCATCCCAAACATTTGAATTGGTGAAAGAGACTATTCATTGTTCAAAGATCCAGTGCAGTTTTTCTCTTGAAGGATCATTTAAAAAGGAATGCGAATAAGGTTGCTCCTTCATATAAGTAATTATTCTATATAGGACCATTATGTTTGGATCATTAAATACCTATATGAATATGAGACCTGAAGCACGTCAAGTTGAAATTAGGTACAGCTGTTGCTCCTTAGCAGGCTATGAAGTTGCAATGCTTCACATCTCTTCACTACTTAAAGTGCTATTTCTTGCATTCATTTCTCTAGCAATAAAGCTTCATTTTTTTTCCCTGAGAGTATATATTTCCCCCCAAGGTTTTAAAAAACAGATAAAACGTAGACAATGGCAGATGATTTTTTTGGGCTTTTAGTGTTGAACATGAAATTTGTATTTAACACTGTATCATTTATCAGGATACATTGATCAAATATTTTAACATTTCATATTTTTAAGAAAACCCATATATATTGAAACGTGCAAACTTAAAGAAACATATTCTGTTCACTTGAGTAATACTTGATGCACACAAACACATACGTGTCTTACACCTTTATAGCTACAAACTCAGGGCATTCATAAGCAAAATCTGACCAAGACTGAAGCAATTGAGAGATTATCTTTCAATTCTGCAAAATTTTGTGGGTGGCCTGTCTTTAAGCGATGCTTTTCTCTTGTGAGGGAAGACTGTAACACAATTGAACTATTTCAATGTCAACTATTCAGAGTTGAAAATGTAAATTAAAAGTTCCACAAGCATTGTTTCAGAATGAATTTGTACCTATAAAGCATAAGGCATTAAATGATAATAAAAACTCCAAATGGACTATTTGTTCCACATGGTAGTATTTTTGTCTTCAAACAAATTTTTGATCTTTTCTCATGATAAGACAATGAATTATCCTCTAAAGTGGATTTAGAAAACAAACAAATTGTCTTTGGTGATATTTATTGCATGATTATCATCTTGTTGGATAACCAAAAATTTTAAGTAGGCAAATAGTTATATGTGGAAATATACTGAAGAAGAAATGAATATCCAGTATAGTAGTGGCTTTTACTGCTATTATCTATAGCCAAGTGTGTGTGATAATGAAACTCATCATTTTAGTGAAGTAGAGGCAATGCAAAGATTCACATACAGTTTATTTCAATAACAACTTATTGAATGACTGCTATATGTAAAACTCTTGTGTTTTGTTCTGTTTCATAGCACTTCCTTTGATATGCTGCATAGCTAGTTCTAGGCATAGGTACGTAGTGTGACACTTTTGACTTCACTGAAAATATGGAAGAAAGTCACCCAGAGGAAGCCTCTTTGGTTGATTCTTTTTTCATAGGAACTTCTTTCATAAAACATGTAACACTGATTTTCAGGTAGAAAAAGTAATCTATTTACTGGTAAGGGCAAAGTCAATGAGCAAAACTTGCATATATTATCCCATATAGATAAGACATATACATTTATGGGAAGACAAAATAAGATGGAACATTTATACTGACTTTCATCTGGCAGTAAATGATTTCCTCAATTTTCATTAGGCACATAACTATTTCCAAATCCTCTAATTGCATATTACACTCAAATCCCATTGAAAATGAATGCTTGACTTCAACTTTTTAGTTGACCAAATACAAACATCCTTAAGTAGAACTTAGGGCAAATATTTGATTGTCTGAAGGGCACAATTGTATTCAATACAAGAGAAATACTGTAAGCAGTACCTAGAAATAATCTCTAAAATTGCTATCCTGATAATTCTGTTGACAGGTATAAATTACAATGAAGTTAAGGTTAGCGTTTCCTTAGTTCTTAATGGCTTGGCTTTTGAATTCTACCTTTAAGAGTTTTAGTCAATATGCCATATCTCATTATTGCAGAGAACACTACATTACTTTATGAACACAGGTGTCTGAACTGGAATTATTCTCTTAAAAGAACAACATAACTTCTTTTATGTCTTTTATTTGACTTTTGGTAATATTAACTTACCAAATCTTTTCCTACACATTTTTAATATGACAAAACAAATGTAAAAAGATTTGAAATACTCAATTGTGTATTTCTCTGAATGCAATGAAGAAATAATTGATTCAACAAGTCTCCAAACATTACTTGTGATGACCTTGAAATAAAATAAGAATCTATGAAACTACTGATATGTGAAGAGATGGAGTATTGCAATCTGTTTTGGTCACATCACTATGCCAAGCAAGAAAAGTAGATCTCAGGGAGGACTAGCCGCCCCTGGTTAGTGAAAATCGGAATGTAAATCATGATAGCAAGGGCAATCTACAGGCGTAGCTGCCTGCACAGTGTCTCTCCAAGTACTGGTTAAGACCCAAATAAGGGCATAGCAGAAGAGTTAAAGAGAGGTACATCACACATCTGCTTCATATGTTGGATAAGAAACATGATATTATAACCCCATCTTTCGTTTTGCTGGGCTTCTGACTTTTAGAAACAAAATTCTAAAAATTAGCAACTCAAGCAAGTATGGGCAGCAGAAACATCACATCTGTTTAAGCCATTAATATCACAATAGATTTCTCAAGGTAAGAGAAAATAGGCCCATGAGATGATATTCACCCTTCAATATAAAAGAACATTGGGTTAATGTAGCCATGGTTTCCTTCTGAGCTCCAGTATTTTGATAGTGAATTATTTCAATGAATATATATATCATCTATCATTTTATTAAAGAAACAGGATCATCTCTAATTTGTCTCAAATTTCCATTTATCAGTCTGCTGGATAAATGGAAAACTTAAAAATATCCATGCCAAACTTGGGGAAATATTTTATTTTTCCCAAATAGCATTTACAATACTTTCTTAATCATGTTTTTCTCCAGTCATGAATATTATTTTGTATCGCCAAGTCTGTTTTCTTCATTACACTCACTCTTTGTATATAAATGAACCAAAAAGCAAACAAAGCAAAACAATAAACTAACAAGAGTACTAGTAAAGATACAAGAAGATTCATCTACTTATTTCTGTTTTTGTGATCTGACTTTCCTTTCAAATTTTTACTGAGAATATAGAAATTGAACTATGCAGTAGGATCTTATCTAGCTATTTGAATCCTGTCTTAGCCAGTTCCTCTAGAACTGAGAAATAGGATGACTTTGATTCTGCGACAAGATCTGAAATAAATATGAGAAGCCAAGCTCTTCAAGCATCTCTATTACTATATTTCCTTTTGAAGAGAACAATAAAAAAAATTACTGGTATTTATTTGGTTAAGTTCATTTGCTTATTTCTTCTGTTTTTGGAAATAATTTATAGTACAAATCATGGCAACATAATTCACTTTTCATCTTTTAAAAATAGATTTTGCCATTAATCCAATATGTTTCCATCACTTTACCCAAGCCTATTTAAAAGAGTGAATTAAATTTTTACTAGGCTTGATCACATGATTTATAAGAAATGTCTTTATTTTAGTGTGTTAAAACCTTGTTAAATGAACAACTCTTTAAAAAGCATAACATTTTTATTTTGTGTCATTTCTATATTTGTTAAATGCATTAATATTACTTTTATTTTTCAAATATGAAATAAATGTGAAAATTTGATGAAAAACTCCCTATGTGTTTTCCTAACACACTCAATTTTTTGTATTAATAAAGAAAAGAGAGGCATGGGTAAAACAATAGTAGATTATAGAGAAATTACCTTTATTTGGCTGTGATACCTCCAACATATGATATGCAGATTTCAATGTCTAATTAAACTACTTGTCTTGGTTAGAATTGGCACATCTTCCTACTCATAACCCGATTGAAACCATTCAACCTATTCACTGCTCCCTGTCTTAAGCCTTAGTCAGTGACACCATCCCCAGAACATGCCATAGGAATCTGTTCTTCCGGGACTCTTCGTGTATGCATCCCTGCCTAATGGACACTTTCAGTTATCCCTACTTCTCTCTTCCTATCCAGTTCTGCACATTTTACTATGTAAAGTTCAAAACCCATCTTTTTGAAGTATCTTACTATTCCAGTCAGTAGGATCTCTCCATTTTCATATCTCTGACTGACCTTCTTGCATGCAGTAGGCATTTGAATCATTATTCTAACCGGACTGTCTGCTTGTTCAAGACAGGGACAAAGATTTTCTCTTCTATCACACTGCCAGGTCTAGTTTGTAGGAATCTTCAGTCAATACTTAAGCCAGAATTGAATTGCAGTGAGGTCTTTATTATCCTTAATATGCAGACAGGATACTTTGATTTAACCAAATCAAAACTAGAATGGATTAGCAAACTACCAAACACAAAGTTGCAAAAGGCAGAGACATGAATTAAAAAAGGACAGAATGGAATAGTGGATTTGGGAGATAGGAAGCAAAGAAACATCTTCTTTTTTCATTTCTTTTAACAATTAAATTGATTTATTATGTTTATAATTTTTTCTAGCTCATTAATCATTTCCTTTATTTCATGTAGAATAAAATACTAATTATATGTTGAAAGAACAATAATGCACATTTAAATTCACTGGCTAAGGTCAAAATTAATAGAACAAGAGATGTTTTCAGATAAAGTAGCTCAGCTTAAAAACCAACAAACATCACAAGACATAAAGTGTAAGAAACTCAATCTTCTCAACTGCTGCCATGCCCTTTGAAAATTGCTGATCTTTTAGTTTTGCACCTGTTCTGCACGTCAACTTTTCGGGTAAACAAATAGAACAACTAGAAAAATAATCAGTGGATTTTTCAAAAGAAAGACTTGATTAATATATAAAAGTTATAAAAGTACACACCCACCCATCCACATACACTTGATTTTAACATTCAGTCAGTGACAGAAATGGCAGTGAATACAATCTAATACTACGTGTAGTGATGCATATAACTTGTGGAGGTTCATTCTTGATGAGATCCATCGTATCAGACTCAGATATGAAATCAAAATGTTAATAAAGACATGCCTTTTTTTGAGTCAGAGTCCAAAGGAAAGCAATGTAGCCTAGAAATGTAGTAGTATGTTGTATAACAGCTTATGACTATGGGCAACTAGTAGCTGAAGGCTCAAACAAAAGCCAGATGTATGTGTGTTACATGGTAGAATTTATGAATACTGTATGTGATTGGCTTGGTTCTGAGTGAAAACAGACATAAAATTTCCTTAAAGACAAACTCTATAAAACATATCAAATAACAGAGAGGTGGTGCTTAAAAATCATTATGCATTTATAAATTCTTTTTGTAAACACAAATAACTTCTAACCTACTTTTAGCAATTTAATGTGGGAAGCTTTTATGTTAGAATTTACAAACATTTTTAGCATAAATTGTTCATAGAAATATACATTTAAATAATTTTATACATACACTCTAAAAAATTATATTTTTTCTACACATTAAATTGACTTCCCAATTAATAAACATTTGGAAAATCCAAGTCTTTTCTTCATGATGCAAATACAATTTTTCTGTTTTTAAGTGAAATGATTGTGTCCTACCTAACTAAAGAAGGGAATAAAGATAAAGAAAAGAGACTATTTCCTATGTTCATAAATATGTGAAAATATTTTAAATACAGTTGGAAAAGAAAATAGGAAAGTAAAGATAATGTCTTTCATCTTAATTTCATAATCTTTTGCTTTTATTATTTTTAATTGATGTAATTGTACATAATTATGAGTACAGTGATATTTTGATACATTTTTAGAATGTGTGATGATAAAATTAGGGCAATTAGTATATTTATTACCTCAAATAGTTATCATTTATATGTGTTGAGAATATTCCAAATCCACCCTTCTATTTAAAAATAAACAATAAATTTTTGTAAATTCTGTTCTACTCATCCTAAGTACTATAGAATAATAGAATGTATTCCTCCTATCTAGGTGTAATTTTGTATCCATTAGCCAATCTCTGACAATCCCTATGTCTCCCATCCGTTCAAACTTCTATTAACCACTATTCTAGTACCCTCTTACTTCTATAAGCTCAACTTTTTAAACTTCCACATATGAGTGAGACTGTATGATATTTACCTTTCTATGCCTGGATTATTTCACTTAACATCATGTTCTCCAATTTCATCCACGTTACTGCTATTAATAAGATTTCATCCTTTTTATGGCTGAGTAGTATTCTATTGTGTATATATACATTTTCTTTATTCATCTGTTGATGAAAACTTAAGTTGATTTATATCCAGGGCTGTTGTGAATAGTACTTCAGTAAACATGCTTCAGTTCAAGGTTCAGTTCAGAGATCTTTTTGACATGTTGATTTTCTTTATTTTTCATAAATACCCAGTAGTGGGATTTCTGGATCATATGGTAGTTCTACTTGTAGTTTTTTGATGAGACACTTTATGGCTTTCAAAAGTGGGTTTACTAATTTGCATTCTCACCAGCAATGCATCTGCGTTCTCCTTTCTCCACATTCTTGCCAGCATTTGTTGTATTTTGTCTTTTTGTTGATAGCCATGCTAATTGGAAAGAGGCGATATTTTATTGTGGTTTTGATTTGCATTTCCCTGATGATTAGTGATGGTGAGCACTTTTTTCAGTATACCTATTGACTATTTATAGTCTTGTTTTGAGAAAGGTTTATTCAGCTCATTTGCTAAATTTTAATCAAGGTAAATGTTTGCTGGCTGTTGTTTCAGTTTCTTGTATATTCTGGATATTAATTCCTTGTTGGATTAATATTTGCAAATATTTTTTTCTACTGATTGTCTGTTTACTCTGTTGATTATTTCCTTTTCTGTAAATAAGGTTTTTAGTTTGACATAATCCCATTTGTCTATTGTTACTTTTGTTACCTGGGCTATTAAGCCCTTCTCCATAAAATCTTTGCCTAGACCAATGTCCTGAAGCATTTCCCCTATGTTGTCCTCTAGTAGTTTCAAAATTTTGATTTTTAAACCATTTGTCTTTAATTCATTTTGAGTTGATTTTTTAATATGATGAGAGAGGTCTAGTTTTATTCTTTTACATGTGGAAATTCAGTTTTTCCACCACTATTTTCTAAAGAGGCTATCTTTCCCAAAGAATATTTTTGGTGCCTTTGTCAAAAATCAGTGGCTGTTTCTAGTTTCTCTATTCTGTTCCATTGGTCTATGTGTCAGTTTTTATGCCACTACCAGGCTGTTTTTGTTACTATAACTTTGGAGTATACTTTGAAGTCAGGTAGTGTGATGCCTCCAGTTTTGTTCTTTTTCCTGAGAATTGCTTTGGCTATTTGGGGGGTCTTTTGAGGTTTCATATGAATTTTTGGATTGACTTTTTTATTTTTGTAAAGGGTTTCATTAGAATTGTGATAGAGATTGAACTGAATTTATAGATTGCTTTTGATATTATGGTTATTTTCACAATTAGTTATTTGAATCCATGAACACAGGATGTCTTTCCATTTTGTGTTTTTTTTCCAATTTTTATCATCAATTTTTTATAGTTTCTCTTATAGGGATCATTCACCTCTTTGGTTAAATCAATTCATAGGTATATTTTTGTGGATATTATAAATATAATTGTTTTCTTAATTTCTTTTTTTGCTAGTTGTTGGTGTAGAGAAATATTATTCATTTTTCTAAGTTGATTTTGTATCCTGTAGCTTTGCTGAATTTATCAGTTCTAAGGGTTTTTTGGTATAGTTTTTAGGGTTTTTAAAATATATATATATTTGATCATGTCATCTTTAAAGAGGAGCAAATTGACTTCCTCCTTTCCAGTTCAAATGCCCTTTATAATTTTTTCTTGTCTAATTGTTCTAGCCAAGACTTTCAATACTATGTTGAATAAGAGTGGTGAAAGTAGACATTGCTGTCTTATTCCTGTTCTTAAAGGAAAAGCTTTTAACTTTTTCCTGTTAAGTATGATGTCACCTGTAGGTTTGTCATATATGGGCTTTATTATGTTGAGGTATATTCCTTCTATACCTAGTTTGTTGAGAGTCTTATTTATAAAGGGACATTAAATTTTATCATATATCGGAATGCATATATTGGAATGATTATATGATATTAGTATATCCTGTTTATTCATTTTTATATGTTGAACCATCCTTGCATCCTTGGGATAAATCCTACCTGATTATGGTGAATGATCTTTTAAATGTGCTACCGAATTCAGTTTGCTAGAATTTTGTCGAGGATTTTTTTTTTTAATCTATATTCATCAGCCATATTGGCCTTAGGTTTCTATTTTGTGTGTGTGTATATCCTTGTCTGGTTTTGGTACAGGTAATGCTAACCTCATAGAATGAATTTGAAAGAATTGCTTTCTTCTCTTCAATCTCCCTTCCTTCTTTGCTTCCTTCCTTCCTTCCTTCCTTCCTTCCTTCCTTCCTTCCTTCCTTCCTTCCTTCCTTCCTTCCCCTCCTTGATTTCCTTCCCTCCCTCCCTTTCTTGTCTTTCTCTTTCTTTCTTCTTCCTTCCCTTCTTCCTTCCTTCCTTCCTTCCTCTCCTTCCTTCCTTCCTTCCTTCCTGCTTGCTTGCTTTCTTTCTTTCTTTCTTTCTTTCTTTCTTTCTTTCTTTCTTTCTTTCTTTCTTTCTTTCTTCTTTCTTTCTTTCCTCACTTTCTGTCTTTCTCTCCCTTTCTTTCTCTCTTCCTTTCTGTCATTCTCTCCCTTTCTTTCTCTCTTCCTTTCTGTCTTTCCCTCTCTCCCCCTTTCTCCCTTTCTCCCTTTTTCTTCCTTGTTTTTTCTTTCTGTGTTAGTCTCACTGCATTGCCTAGGCTGGAATGCAATGGCGTGATCATAGCTCACTGCCATCTCAAACTCCAGGGCTCAAGCAATTCTCCTGCCTCAGCCTCCTGAGTAGCTAGGGCTTCAAGTACATACCAGGCATGCCTGGATAACTTATTTTTATTTTTAGTAGAGACAAGGTCTTGCTGTGTTGTCCAGGTTGGTTTCAAACTACTAGGCTCAAGTTATCCTCCTGACTTGGCCTGTTAAAGTACTGGGATTTTAGGCATAAGCCACTGTACCTGGACCAATTTTCTGTAAAATTTTGAGAACTAACAAACCACTAGCTAGACTAACAAAGGGAAAAAAAAAACTCAACCAAATAACTAAAATAAAAATAAAAAAGGGGACATTACAACTGATACCTCAGAAATACAAAGGATCATTAGAGACTGTTAAGAACAACTGTAAGCCAACAAGATGGAAAACCTAGCAAAAATAAATAAATTCCTGGACACATGCAATCTACTAAGACTGAACAAAAAAAAAAAAATAGAAAACTTGAACAGACTAATTATGAGTAATAAGATTACATCAGTTAAAAAAAAAAAAACCAAAAAACTCCACTTAAAGAAAAGCCCAGGACCTGATAGCTTCTCTACTGAATTCTATTAAATATTTAAATAAAAATGAATACCAAGTTCTCTGAAACTCTTCAGAAAGTTGAAGAAGAGGATATTGCCTTTAGCATGTTGGTTAAGCCTGTAGATAACAATTTAAGTCAGATTAACTCTTCCCATGTCAATTATTTGGCCTGTTTAGTCCTATTTGCATCCTTATTTAATTTAAATACAACTGTTTTTTTTATTATATGAATAAACAAAGTATCAGGCTGTACTCTGAATCTTTGAGTATAACTACTACATATATATCCTACTGATATATATGTATATATATATATGTGAGGTTACCATCTTTAATAATATCAACAATAAAAACAAATTATTGGCAATTACTGAGTATTTATAATAAACTGAGTAGTTTTTAAAGCTCTTTATGGAAAATAACACATTTATTTTTCACAACTGCATGAGAAAATTTTTTCCTTTTATACGTAGAAACAGATGCATAGAGAAATTAGTTTTTCCAAGGTCGTCAGTAATGTAAATGATTTCTAGTTTATATAGCTAGTCAGCAGTAAAGTCTAGGTTCAGATCCTTAGTAATTTTTCTCCAGAGTTGATCCTCTTAACTGTTGCACTGTGTTGTACCTTCAGTCCAGATACAACAAGCTATTATAGATTATACAGTTCTACATCAGTGTGCTCTGTGGTACTATATTTACATACAAGTGCACTACACATAATACACTGTATCTTTTGCACAGATAATTCTTTATTAATGCTCCTGAAAATGGAAACTTCCTAAAACATTCTATTTTTCAATTCACTTTTATTCAAATGGTTCCAATTCAAAAAAACACCCACTGGGCTTCTTCTAGGCCACAAGCAGTATATTAGTCTGACTTGAGCATAACAATGGAGGTAGAGACATAAACCAATAATTGCAATATCCGTGACCAGTTCAGTAACAGAGATAAGATTTAAGAGCAGAAGTGGCACAAAGGAAGGACTGTTTGGTTCTGTAAGCACTTTGCTTTACGCATTTCAGAGATGTGCCATCTTTTTAACACTATAATTTTAGGGATCAAGGAAATGACACACACAAAATACTTTCCAAATGCATTATTATATCTAACTTTTACTTAAATAACTGAGAGGAGGATACATCTTGATGTAATTGTTGTAGTGCTTATTTATGCCTAATGTTCCAGTGTAATTAATAATAGAACCCCTTTAACTTTCATAAGTAACGTCGTTTGGATGATAAATTGTAAGATCAGCCTAAAAAAATCTGTGAAAATAACCTAGCCAATAGGTGTTAAGTACTCTGTGTCAACATGAATAAGGGGCAGTTTTCAATGCAACAGCCATCTGTTATCTAAAGATAGAATTCTTGTTCTTGGGATCATAGATTGTAATCATGCATAAGCCGCTGATCAGCTTAGGAAGTAAAACAGCATTTTCCAGATTTAGTAATGCTGAGGACAATGTCAAAAAAGAAAAGAAAAAGGTAAGGACATTTGAAAAAGGATGTGCTGGCCAAAATCCATTAGAAGGAAATCATTTACATTACTGACATAAGATAATTATACCATTGTGAAACCAGATACTGTAGGCCTACTCAGAAATTTCAGGACATGATAATTCCATCATGCAAGATAGCCAGCGTGGCACAAGATGGAAGAACTTTTTGCAAAAGTTGTGGAGGCTACAGTGTGATACTCAAAATTATAATGGTTTATGGTGCTAGAAGCTGTGTTATATAGATTCTGCTCATCATCAGTAAGAGGAACAAAAATTTTGGGGGAAATACCTATATCTTATTACCAGGATTTAACAATCGTAGGGTAAAACACCACCATTAAAATAGCAAAAATAAATGAAAATGTGAACAAATGACTCAAGATATCCAATAAGAGACCAACATATTTTAAGACAGAACCAATGTCACTATATTTAGTTTTGGCCTTTGCAGTAACTTTAACTCTTGGCCATACTTCATACAGGTCATGTTATGCTGAGACTGAATAGCAGTGGATCTCTTTCCCTTCACTCTGCTTAAGGAATATGTGTACTGGAAGCATATCCAAAGAAGTATTATCATTACGTAAGACCACAGAGTAAGTTCATACTGATAGGTTAGCAAAAGGCTGGCATAGTTCCTTTAAAAGCTTTTAGCTATGCTTTTACTAGCAGCATAAGCCTTAGCCACATAAGACACAGAGGAATGGGTTTTGAATACTGCTTTTTTTATATTGTCTCTTTGCTCAGTTAAAAAAAATTAATGGGTCAATTTGCTGCATCTATAATTTTCTGACTTTGCACTAAGAGTCAGAAAAGAAAAATAGCTTAGAGCAGCCTGAACTCTGTGAGGTGTGCAAGCCCAGAGAGACATGAGTATGGGACTTCAGTCATGCTCCACCCCCTCATGCCTGGGGTCAATTGTTTAAAGCAGGGGTCCCTAAGCCCTGGGCTGTGGACCAGTACCATAGTCTTGTCCGTAGTCTGTTAGGAACTGGGCTGCACAGCAGGTGGTAAGTGATGTGTGAGCAAGTGAAGCTTCATCTGGATTTACAACTGCTTCCCATCCCATTACCACCTGAGCTCCATCTCCTGTCAGATCAGTGGTAGGCATTAGATTCTCATAGGAGTATGAACCCTGTTGTGAACTGTATATGCGAGGGATCCAGGTTGTGTGCTTCTTATGAGAATCTAATGCCTGATGATCTGAGGTGGAAGAGTTTCATCCTGAAACCAACCTCCTCTACAGCTGCCACATGGCCCAGGTCTATGAAAAACTGTCTTCCAGGAAACTAGTCCTTGGTGCCAAAAAGCTGTGGACCACTGGTTTAAAGGAATTTTATTTGTGACTAGCTGTCTCATCCATTATCTTCATGTTCCTGGAATTTTTGATACAGAGAACAATATATAGCTTATGCTAGTTTAATGTAAAGTGTTTACATGTTTACAAACAACTTAGGAACTGCCTGTTTCTTTCCTTTGAAAAACCTACTTATAACTGTTGCTAATCAGAGTGCATATTCAGGGCATTTTAAATCAGTCTATACTCCTGGGTTGTAACGCTCAAGCGTGGCCCAAATAAACTGTTTATATTAATTTTGCCTCTGCTTCTTTCTTTCAGGTAGGCAAAGGCAGAGCCTATGGCATTTTATAAAGTTGAACATCATTTTAATTTCTAAGGCCAAGTAAAATTTGATAACAAACTTGCTTATTGGCTGAAAATAAACAAAACTCCTCAAAGTAGCTTTAAGCAAAAAATGGAATGTATCATAAATAAGGCAAC
This sequence comes from Cebus imitator, assembly GCF_001604975.1. Classification (NCBI taxonomy): domain Eukaryota; kingdom Metazoa; phylum Chordata; class Mammalia; order Primates; family Cebidae; genus Cebus; species Cebus imitator. The sequence goes on along the minus strand of NW_016107405.1, from coordinate 2,006,544 downwards.
TTCTGGGTTATAGGTGAAAACAGGCATCACTAGGAACAGCAACAAATAAAAAGCCACCAGAAATGTAGTCTCTTTTGGGCTTTCACTGTCTCTCATCTTTTTTTTTTTTCCTGTTTTCTGTGTCCACTTCATTTCTCTGTTTTTGTCAGTGGATTTTCTCTTTCCACTTACTCTTCAAGATATATAGTCCTTAAAATAGAATTTCCCAACAGTGGCTTTGCCTCCTAATTATATACACCCAAAAGCTTGCTGCTTAGAGTTTTCTGGGTCTGAGTTGTAAACTTCTAGGACAGAGAAACTCCAAGTTTAGATCTTGGATCTTGATATCAGATAGGAGAAGTTGTTCTAACTTGTTCTTAAAACTTCTCTAACTTTTGGCTATTTTGCTCTTCCATATGAATTACAGGATCAGCTTCTGAAGTTTCATGAAAAATTTGATTCAAAAATCAAGTTGAAATTTTATTGAATGGGAACATCAATTTGAGGAGAAATAATATTTTAGAAACATCGTCTTTTCATCCATGAGAATGATATATTTCTTTATTCATTTCTTTTATTTGATCATGATTTATAATTTTATCAATGAATACATTAAACATTTACTATTAGATTTATTCCTAGGGACTTTATGGATTTTGTTGCTATTATAAATAAATAATAATTTTTTCCTATTATAGCTTCATTTGAGAAAGTTTTGACAGAGAGTTATTATGAGTCACTTAGCTATTTTGTTGAACTCTTTTACTAGTTCTAGTAGCTATTCTTCATTTTGATACTTATGCCAATAGGGTAAGAATGCTATTGATTTTTATATGTTCTTTTATGCAACCTGCCAAAATCTTGCAACTAAACTAGTTTGTTTTATTTTTAATCCATTTATTTGTTTTATTTACCTTGCCTTCTAGAGCTGAATGTACAGCTCACTTATTTTTAATATATTCTCTTTAAAAAAAATCCACTTATCCCTACAAAATATACCTGACATTTTAGCTGCATTGGATTAGTTTTGAGAGAATTATATCTCAAAAGCATACACACATACATAAACTATATCTTTACATCTTTAACTTCTATTACCTTATTCCTATTGTAATTTAACATATGTTTTTGACAGGATATTCATTTTTTAAAATATATTTTATTATTGATGTCAGTTTAGATTAGGATATTATCATAGACTATTGCTTATGGGCAATTATTTGTAATGTGATAATATTGCCTTTGTGACTTACTGAATTGGTAATTTGATTATTATTCCATGTATACATATTTTCTTTTGGATACACAGTTCTGTATATATTTATTAGCTAAAGCTTTTTAAGTTTGTTATTCAAAAAATATTATAAATAATATATAGTTCACTTTGGTCATTTAAAATATCTTACTAATATTATTGAGGTATCCATTTCTCTTTACAGTTGTTCTAGTTTGACTTTGAATATTTGAAGTTCATAGTTCCAAATAAGGTCACGATTATTAGCATTTCTTAGCAATTTTTTTCCTTTTATTATTGTACATATAGACTTATTAATATTTTGCCTTAAATTCTATGCCATCTGATATTAATATTGCTGAATTAGCTTTCTCATGATTAGTATTCATATATCATAGCTTTCACCATCATTTTATCATGGCTTTTGCCAAGAATTTAAGTTTAATAAAAATCCAGTCTGTAATCTTTTAGCAGACAAATTTGAGCAATTTACACTCTTTTGATTAGCTACTATGTTTGAACTTATTTTTACCATGTTATTTCAAATTTTCTATTAGTCATCTTTGTCCATTATTTTTCTCTATTTATTAGTGCTTTAGGGAGTAAAAACTTTAAACAATCCATTATTTTCTCTGCTACTTTAGAAGGGATATAGGTTGAGAATCACAATAAAAAATTCCAAAATGTGAAATACTCCAAAATCTGAAACTTTTAAAGTGCTGACATGATGCTCAAAGGAAATGTTCATTGAGGCATTTCAGATTTCAGATTTTTGGATTGGGGTGCTGAACTGGTAAGTATAGTGCAAATATCCCAAAATCCACACACACACACACACACAAAATCTGAAACAATTCTGGTTCCAAATATTTGTGACAAAGGATATGATCAACCTGTATATTTTCTTTCAATTCTATTAGTAGTCACTCTTAATTTTTTAAATTTATACTTAATGAGTTTTCTTTACAAACTCATTTATGATTTCTGTTTTATCAAAAAAATGACAATAAATGAAACCACAGTGTGTCTTGATTACCCTATTTTGCTATAATATGAAACACATACAGTTTTTGTACTTAAAATCAATCATTAAATTTATAAATGCCTTATCCAGCTTGGTGCTAACTTTTGTTTCTTGTATCTCATGCCATTTGTGTGGGTTTCCTCTTTTTCCTGTGGAAGTGCATCCAATTGCCATTCTTTTAGTGAGGGCCTGTTTGTGAAAATTTCTTAGTCTTTGTAAACCTAAAAATATCTTTTCAGGTGATGATTCTTCTGTGAATGTGGCATTTAATGTGGATATTTATTTTTTCTTAGCACTTTGAAGATATTCCATCATCTTCTGGCATCTGAGCAGATAATTTATGCTTCCTCTTGGGAAGGTTTTAAGATTTTTCTCTTTAGATAAACATGGTAGAGTCAGAAGGATTGTTACTTTTTCTGCTTCTTAAAATTTCATAAAAATGGGATTAAAAGGAAAAAATATCGTAAAGAGCTATAAAATAATATGATATAAAATATTGAGAAAAGACATTATAACAACAAGTTTTTGGAAACTATAACCCCTATTGATAAGGATAATTTACTTAAAGTACAAAATAAGGCTGAAATTTATCCTAGCATATGCAGAAGTTCAGAATCAATCCAATTGTACCCTGCAACACCAGAAATGTCAGGAAATGCCTCTAAAACTGGTAATGCAGTTAGCGCTTAAAAACATAAGGAATAGTTGAAAGATTGTGTAAGATGCATCTAGACTCCTAGATCTCTTCATCCTTCCTACATAGCAAGTCAACAGTATTTCTTTAACACTGGGAGGATTAGAAGTTTATTTTCTGAGTAAACTGATTAACCTATAACTAGAAGGGTATAAATAGCCTTAAAAGATGACAAAATTTGAAGGTACATCGTTTGAAGACCTATCATTGAAATAGCTGTTGCATCATCCTGTTATGAGATCCATCAGTCAACATGTCTCCCTGCCTCTCTCCAAGACAGGAAAGCACACGTTACTTCCAATTTGCTTTTTAGTACTTGTTCACCCGTAAATATTATTAGAAAGCCAATACAGTCATTTGAAGAAAATCTTTAACATAAAAAGAGAAACCAAAAGAAAGAAGTGAACCAATAAACTCAAATAAAAAAACAAACTTGGGAGCAGAAAAAAGAAAATCATAATGACTATAACTGATATCCTCAAAACAGATAAAATAATTTTTTTATTATACTTTAAGTTCTGGGGTACATGAGCAGAATGTGCAGGTTTGTTACATAGGTATACACATGCCATGGTGGTTTGCTGCATCCATCGCCCCATCATCTACATTAGGTATTTCTCCTAGTGCTATCCCTCCTCTATCCCCCCACCCCCTGCTATCTCTCCCTTAGCCCCACCACCTCCCATCAGGACCCGGTGTGTGATGTTCCTCTCCCTGTTTCCATGTGTTCTCATTATTCAACACCCACTTATGACCGAGAACATGCAGTGTTTGTTTACAAATGTAATGGATGGGACAAAATATTAAATAAATAGTAGAAGATATTCTGGGACTGAAGGAAATTAGTTTCTAGATTTGAAAGGTCCACTGACAGTCCCAGTTAAGGTGAAAATAGATGCACACACAAAAAAATCATTATACAATTTCAGAACTCTGAAACAGAGACGATCTAGAAAAGGTTCCAGAGAAAAAAATTACACAATGTGTTTCCTTATTGACATCTTCTTGGAAGCTGAAGTGTATAATTTATTTAAGAATTATTTTAACCCCCTAAATTCTAGAGAATTCTCAACTGTAATTTTTTAGATATTTATTCTTCATCATTGTTTCTTTTCTGGAATTCCTTTCAGGTCTATATTGTTCTACTTTGATTTCTCCTCCAGACCTCTAAATTAATGTTTTATATTTTTCTATCGCCTTGTTCTTTGTACTACATTCTTAATAAATTTCTTAATCTTTTCAATTCAACTATCCTCTATTTTATTCTGTTTAATGTGGATGTTTTTAAACTTTAACGACCATGATTTTTATCTGATTTGTTCTTTTCATACCAAGCCATCATTTTCTTCTTTAAAAAGAATCCCTTGCCATTGAAAAAATAAAAATTTCCTTTCATTTATCAATTTGAGTATATCAAATATAGATATTTAAAGTCTTTATTGGAATGTTTCATAAAAATAATTTGATGTGAATTGAATTCATGCTCCACTTCTTGATTTGGTTATCTGTACTTTGGTATTTAAGTTTATCATGTGTTTTAAAATTTTGTTTGTTAAGTCCACTGCCTCTTTCTTTGGGTTTAGTTCTCTCTTTCAGCCCTATTTTGTGGTGGTCTTCACTTGTCTTCTTGATCCTCACATGCAGAATCAGAGCATATCTTGAGCTTGGGGGTTTCTATGCCATGGGGATAATAGAAACATTGCATATTCTGTTGATTACAAATTCAGTTTGTTGTTTTTGTGCTGTTCTTAGGAGGAAGGCTATGTCTGCATTCTTCCTAGGCTTAGAGTCTGTGAAAGTTGCATTCCAGATTTTAGTCAGTGTTATTATATTATTTTTTCTTGAGAAGGAAGTCCCACTCAAATCCTTGGCCTCAAATTGTGAACATGCCTTGAGTCACTTTATTAAATGTTGCTTTTATTTATCCCAATATTGTATGTATTATATACTAGGAAATGGCAGGGGTTGGGGGTGAGTGAGAGAGAAAAATTCAGCCCTGCCACATTAGCTAAAGTGAATGTTACAAGAAGAGGAAAGATATTATGTGTACTAAGTGTTTCCATTTCAACATTATATATTTAGGATTGTCTCATAGTCCAGTTGACTATAAAGAAACACTTTGTTTAGAAGGCCTAATTGATCAATGCCAGTTTTAACAAAAACAAGTGATATTGGTTTAGTATGTTACCTCTTGTTCTCTAGATGGACACTAAGAGTATCTTAAAATTAATAAGAATTTAGAATTTAGATCAGAGATGCTCTGTGAAATTAATTTTTCAAATATTTATGATGTACCCATAAATTATACTACCTCATATCCTTCTATGAAATTCAAAATATGTAGAGCTCATGTTTGAAAATTATTATGTTTGAAAGAGAAGGAAATGATCCATTATTAAAAGTTCCTGGACATTTGATAAAATATTTGTTTCATTGTAATCCAAGGGTCCCCAGGGCTTGAGCAGTATATATTTGAATGACTGGTAAAATACAACCTCCTTTGTCATGAAATGCAGGTACATGTATTTGAAGTAGTTGGTATTTTTTTTTTCTATACTTCATACTGCAGCAGAAAACTGATGATGGCTTGTAAAAGGGTATGCAGTTCCACTGAGAAACCTGAGAAAAAAGTCAGTTTTTGGATTTCTAGGCTGTTCCTTTTCTATTTTCATTTAATATCCCACCCTCCGTGCTTTTCTTCCTACACTTAGCCACATGACTATTTTACAGTTACCTTGAAATGTTCTTGGGTTTTTTTTTTTT
>NW_016107405.1:1996185-2000819 GCF_001604975.1 Cebus imitator | reverse complement strand
TTTATGAAGTATCTCACAAAGTCTTAGGCCTGAGTCAAAGCAAATCAGTGCTCTTTTTTACTAAATAATAAAATCATTAAAATATGAAATGATACCTAATATTATATTGATTATTCCCACAATAGAAAGAGGATGAAAAATTACTTTAGTATTAAAATCCACATTGGCCGATGATTGATTTAAACTACTCATGCTTCAGTTTCAAAAAGCATGACTGAAATGCAGCAATGTCAGAATACCTCATTGCAATCTCTCATCCAGTTATTTGTGTCACTCCTCTCCTGAGCCCCGTCATGGAGGATGGCTGACCTAACAAGCTATCAAGTCCCCACAATTGTTGTAAAATCCCTTTGATTTTATTCAGGGAAAATGCCTGGTATATATTTACTTTTCATTATAGGAAAATACATCTTTATGGATTACCTCTTAAAAATCATGCTTTAATACAACCTAGAAAATTGAGTATGATTCCTCAGATATGAAAACAATTCCTGTATGGGAAAAGATTGAATTAAATTGGGACTTTATTAGCATATTGAGTAAACACTTCATCTTTGATATGTTAACACTACCTGGGCACCCTGAGAGATGTTTTTTTCCTTCTAATTTATAAATTAGAATTCTGCTGTAGGTGTGACCAAATATAGAGATTTTATTTTGTATAGTCCCATTCAGGTCATTGAAAGCATTCTGCCTACTATAAGAATCTTTTTTACATATTTCAGCAAGTCAGAGGAAAGACTGGATCCAAAATACAGAAAGTCAGATGGTCACTTTTAATTATTATGATACAAAATTCATGATTCATTCACTATTTCTTACATTATAGCTAAGTATAATTGAAGATAACCGTTTCCTATAGCTAACGTATAATTAGCTGCTGTGTAAGGTTAGAAATGTACAACATTGTGAAGGAATAATCTTGTTGGCATTGGGAATGATTTCACAGAAGAGTTGCTATAGGCAGGTCCTTAACGTTAGAATAGGATTTTGATAGGAGGTGGGAAAGTCAGAAGTGTTTTTCCCAGGAGGATTGAATTAATTAACTCAAAAATATTTAGAACAAACTAAATAAATAGAGTTATTCTGCACTGCTATGTGCTAGGCACTACTCAAAGTATTTAAAATGTACTATTTTAATTCATCTATTTAAAAAACCTGTGAGTTAGGTACCATTAATATTTTCATTTTGTAGTTGACGCCTTGAGGCACAGAGAGATCATTCAGCTATTAAGCAGTAGAATCAGGATTCAGTCCAAGACAGAAAAGACTCCAGAGCCCACACTACTAAAAACAAGAATCCTGGAGCCAACAGCCTGGCTTCAAATTCTGACTTCATCAACAGCAGTTGGATTAGTAGTTGTAATGACTCAGGGTAAGTGTCACATAAATGTTAACTATTTTAATTATGTTGATTGTTATTAATAAGTTACTTCTCTGTGGCTAGGCATAAGTCATTCAATGTGCTACAGGTGATACCGAATATGATGAGAGAAAGCCTTCATCCTTGGTGAATTTTCAGTTTTGTGAGAAAGAGATGTAGTCAACCCTCTGTATCCTCAGGTTTCACATCTGAGGAGTCAACCAAGGACAATAGAAAATATTCAGAAAAAAACAGATGACTATACCTGTTCTAAACATGTACGGACTATTTCTTATCATTATTCCCTAAATGATAGAGTGTAACAAGTATTTACATAGCATGCACATTGTATTAGGTTATAAATAATTTAGAAATGATTTAAAGTATACAGGAGGATATGCACAGGCTTATGCAAATATTATGCCATTTTATATAAGGGTCCTAAGCATCTGCACATGTTGTTACTAGTGGTTCCTGGACCCAATCCCCCTTGGACACTGAGGGAGGACTCTGTGTACCCCGGAGGTATAATGTGCTAAGCACGGGTGAGATTATCTCCAATTGGAAGAGAAGAAATCAAGAAAGACCCCAGCTGTTTTTAAGCAGAACATAAAATACATAAGATTGTATTTGAAGAGGTAAGGAGGAGGACATTATGCGGTGAAAGGACAATGTACACTAAGGCATTTTGTGTTAAAAATGGCCAAAATATGTTGAAAAATAGCTTGGCTTATTTTTAATTTACAGAGGGAACAGGCAGGGTAGTGAAAAAAAAAGGCAGAAAAGCAACCTTAAGTTCAGATCTCATGGAGCCTTGACGAGGTCTGTAAACAAGTGAGTGACAGATCAAAGGCATTTTTGGGAGATCATTTTGGTAACAGGGCATAGAGTGGAGGAAGAGAGGGCAAGGGATACTATAAGCATGTAAACCAAATCGGGCTTGATGTGTTTTTAGTTCCACTGTGATAATTCTAACAGTATGCTAGATCATTAACTTGTTTGATGTCACTGGACAATCACTTCTTATTATGTTCCTGTGTTTCCTTATCTCAAAAAAGAGAGCTTAATTGATAAGTATATGATCATCAGTTTATAGAGGTCATAAACTCTCTGTGCTTGACTTCAGGCTTAAATACTTTCACAAGCATGTTTTGCTCATGATGGTGATTCACAGATATGAATATCTTTTCTCTCTTAGTAAATTCTTATTTTCACCTTATTTGTTTTTCTCAAACTATAAGTAATTGAGATAAAATCATATTGCATGCTTTTTTTATCATACAGAGATTAAGATTAGTATATAATATGGACTCAAATAATACTTATTTGAGTATTGACAATATAAAGTTCTATGCTTTGATTATGGTTCTTTTTCAGTGGGTTGAAGGATTTGCAAGGTCTAGGTTTTAGAACAATTTTTATGTGTAAAATTAGGATGATAACTTGTTTTTTACAATCACTGCTTAGTAAACAAAAAAATATTAATTTTATTTTGTATGTTTTCATATCTTACTCCCCAAACTAGAACACATAACATTAAAAAGAGTGGAATGAGATATGTTTTTCCCCAAAATAAATATTCAAACCCATAGAGTAAAAGACAGCTATACAAATTTTTTTAATTATGAAAAGTCTCAATGTATTATATTTTTCAAATAAGGAAAGCTGATCTCAGAGATTCTGGTAAGTTGTGTCTTCATTCTGATTGGTTTCCAAGAACATCTTTATTTCTGCCTTCATTTCATTGTTTATCCAGTCGGCCCTCAGAAGCAAGTTGTTCAGTTTCCAAGTGGTTGTGTAGATTTGAGTGTGTTTCTTAATCCTGAGTTCTAATCTGATTGCACTGTGGTCTGATAGACTGTTTTTGTTATTTCTGTTCTTTTGTATTTGCTGAGGAGGGGTTTGCTTCCAATTATGTGGTCAGTTTTAGAGTAAGTGTGATGTGGTGCTGAGAAGAATGTATATTATGTGGATTTGGGGTGGCGCTCAGGCTAGAACTTCCAGTACGCCAAGTCCATAAACATAATCCATCACATAAACAGAACCAAAGACAAAAACCACATGATTATCTCAATAGATGCAGAGAAGGCCTTTGACAAAATTCAACAGCCCTTTATGCTAAAAACTCTCAAACTAGGTATTGATGGAACGTATCATAAAATAATAAAAGCTATTTATGACAAACCTACAGCCGATATCATACTGAATGGGCAAAAGCTGGAAGAATTCCCTTTGAAATCAGGCACTAGACAAGGATGCCCTCTCTCACCACTCCTATTCAATATAGTATTGGAAGTTCTAGCCAGAGCAATCAGGCAAGAAAAAGAAACAAAGGGCATTCGATTAGGAAAGGAGGAAGTCACACTGTCTCTATTTGCAGGCAACATAACTGTTTATTTAGGAGACCCCATTGTCTCAGCCCAAAATCTCCTGAAACTGATAAGCAACTTCAGCAAAGTCTCAGTATACAAAATCAATGTGCAGAAATCACAAGCATCCCTATATACCAATAACAGACAAACAGAGAGCCAAATCAAGAGCGAACTCCCATTCACAATTGCTACAAAGGGAATCAAATACCTAGGAATACAACTCACAAAGAATGTAAAGGACGTCTTCAAGGAGAACTACTAACAACTGCTCAAGGAAATAAGAGAGGACACAAACAGATGGAAAAACATTCCATGCTCAAGTTTAGGAAGAATCAATATCATGAAAATGGCTATACTGCCCAAAGTATTTTATAGAGTCAATGCTATCCCCATCAAGCTACCAATGACCTTCTTCACAGAACTGGAAAAAACACTTAAACTTCATATAGAACCACAAGAGATACTGCGTAGCCAAGACAATCTTAAGCAAAAAGGACAAAGCCAGTGGCATCCCACTGCCAGACTTCAACTATACTACAAGGCTACAGTAATAAAAACAGCGTGGTACTGGGACCAAAACAGAGACATAGACCAATGGAACAGAACAGAGGCCTTGGAAGCAACGCCACATATCTACAACCATTTGATCTTTGACAGACCTGACAAGAAGAAGCAATGGGGAAAGGACTACATGTTTAATAAATGGTGTTGGGAAAACTGGCTAGCAATGTGCAGAAAGCAGAGAATGGACCCTTTCCTGTCACCTTACACTAAAATTAACTCCAGATGGATTAAAGATTTAAACATAAAACCCAACACCATAAAAACACTAGAAGAAAATGTAGGCAAAACCATCCAGGACATAGGCATAGGCAAGGACTTCATGACCAGAACACCAA
>NW_016107405.1:1903159-1996164 GCF_001604975.1 Cebus imitator | reverse complement strand
AAAAAAAAAAAAAAAAAAAAAAAAAAAAAAAAAAAAAAAAAAAAAAAAAAAAAAAAAAAAAAAAAAAAAAAAAAAAAAAAATCATTAGAGTGAACCAGCAACTAACAGAATGCAAAAAAATTTTTGCAATCTACCCATCTGACAAAGGGCTAATATCCAGAATCTACAAAGAACAAAAACAGATATACAAGAAAAAACAACCCCATTCAAAAGTGAGCAAAGGATATGAACAGACACTTTTCAAAAGAAGACATATGAGGCCAGCACACATATGAAAAAATGTTAGTCATTACTGGTCATTAGAGAAAAGAAATCAAAACCACACTGAGGTATCATCTCATGCCAGTTAGAATGGCAATCATTAAAAAATCTGGAGACAACAGATATTGGAGAGGATGTGGAGAAATAGGAACACTCTTACACAGTTGGTGGGAGTGTAAATTAATTCAACCATTGTGGAAGACAGTGTGGCAATTTCTCAAGGAGCTAGAAATAGAAATCCCATTTGACCCAGCAATCCCTTTACTGGGTATATACCCAAAGAACTATGAATCATTCAACTACAAAGACACATGCACAGATGTTCATTGCAGCCCTGTGTACAATAGCAAAGACCTGGAACCAACCCAAATACCCATCAATGATAGACTGGACAAAGAAAATATGGCACCATGGAATACTATGCAGCCATAAAAAAGGATGAGTTGGTGTCCTTTGTAGGAATTGGATAAATCTGGGAACCATCATTCTCAGCAAACTGACACAAGAACAGAAAACCAAACACTGCATGTTCTCACTCATAAGCAGGTGTTGATCAATGAGAACACATGGACTCATGGAGAGGAGCATCACACACTGGAGATAGTTTTGGGGGGGCTAGTGGAGGGACAGCAGTGGGTGGGAAGGGTGAGGAGGGAAAACATGGGGAGAAATGCCAGATATAGATGAAGGGGAAATGGAGGCAGCAAACCACCTGGTTATGTATGCACCTATGCAACAACACTGCATGACTTACACATGTACCCTAGAACCTAAAGTAAAAGAAAACATATTAAAAAAAAAAAAAAGAAAAGAAAAGAAAAAGAAAGCTGATCTCAAGCTAAATGTCTTCTAGGGAAATTTCATTGTGCCTTTCACATCATATTTTCAAACTCCTCTTTGGACTATAGTAAAACATATCTCCCTTGATATTTCAAGCCTGAATGTCCCTTAGACACCTAAGATGCTACAGCAAATAAAGTCCTGTTGGTATGAGAAGATACTAGAAGTAAAATTTAAAACTAATTATGACTCTTCTGCTGAGAGTTTCTTTAAGAGCCACTTTCTAATTTCTGTCAAACATTTGCAGTTCTAGTACAAATACATTTTTTTTTTAAAGAATGAATTCACTTGCATTTAAACTTCAAGGTAGTGTTTGCTTTTCATTGTGAAATAGAGAAAGGTTGTGAAGAAATTTCCAAGGAATTAAAAAATTAACTCTGAAAATTCTCTTTTAGTTTTGCAAAAACATAATGGGTCTAGTCCTAACAGTCATAGAATTACACAATTACCTTACGGATTTAGGATGGTCTCATTGCCAATTCAGGCTTTTAAGGAAAAAAAAAAAAAAAAACAAATCAATTCTTAAAAATAAACTCTCTGAGGTGATTGCATTGCCAATCTAAGCTTTAGTGGAAAATTACCAAATGTCCTTTTTTCTTTTGGTCACATTTATTTTCTTTCCCCATGAAAAACAAACACAGCAGCAATGAATTCTCCTTAATGTTCTCTGACCAACACAGATGAGGTGTAATTGCCTGTGGATGAAACATTTTCCCTAGTCAAGAGTTGCATGGAGACTTTCTACATGTAAAGTGTCTTCCTGCCTAATATATATATATTTTTTTTCCTAGCAAAGGAAGTGGATTGGATTTAGTTCAATTTGTTTTTAACCTTTGCATCATAACATTTGTTCAAACAGAAGATTCAGAGTCAACTTGGATCATTTTCACCTATTAGAAAACATACTTAAAATCAACATTTGATACATAGATAAATATCATATGTAAAATGGGTTATATGGTTACAAAAATTTAGTTTGCATTAGATTGTGGAATATTAAGGTTTATTGTCACCCTCTTACCTAAATAATTTATGGAAAGGGTCTCTTGTAGCCTTATATTAATGATCTGAATGGAATGAAGGCTACTATTTAGAATTTACTAATATATCTACTAAAATATGTGAAGTTAGTTTCATTAACTAGGTTTACATTACCCATTTTTCTTATGACAATCATACCTCTTATGACATACAAGACATACAAGTTTAAAAATTGTTAAATCAATTACTCACCTTTTTTTTCTTGGCTTATTGTCATTTGACTGAACTCCACAGTTACATCCAATACGAAGTTAAAAATGAAGTTTCTGACAACTATTTTCTACTAGCAAACATAACAACTCTCCTTCCAAATAAAAGCATATCAACATGAAATTTTCCCAAGGGTATATGCTAGGTCATACTCTTTATTGTAATGAATTCCTTATTGAATAGTGAATCGTAAGAATATATTACCTTATTCCTATAATACATTACCTGCCAGCAGGTAATTACCAATCAAAACCTAAACAGAAAGGAAGATGTTGACTCTAGTGACCCCTGCAGGTAAAATTAAAGAAAAAGTACACTACTATTGGACAAAAGATACTATTGTATAACAGAATGCAGCTAGGTAATACCAAAGCATTAGCATCTATCAGTAACTCCCAATGAGATTTGTTATTATTCTTTACTAATTACCATTGGAGATTTTGTAATTTGCAGAATAAGTCAAGCATATGTTTTGGGATTTTACTAGCTATTATTAAACACATTTACATTTTGCATGTCAACTAACATTTCTAGCGAATGCTGTCCAGATAGGCTCTTAAAAAGCTGTTTGGGGTTATTTGATTAAGGAGTTAGAAGAGATCACAGCCATCTGGTTTGTCTGCCTGCCTGACGATTAGTTTCAACAACCAGATAACTGATGTACAAAGCACTTAACAGGCAGTCTCAGGAACTCCCAATGAGATAGGCATTATTATCCACGTATTATGGAAAGATGTGAATAAGTGGAAATATAAGTGACAAAGCTGGGAGATGCCCTAAAGCCATTTCTCCTGAGCATTATTCTATAGGGTGAAGGCAATATTTAGGAAAGGTCACCGAATGGCTTTGTATACCCCAATTCCCAGTGGAAGGGCATATATTTAATGACCACTTATTTATTTAATATGTGTGAAGTGCTTACTTATTATTTCATTTTGGGCTGGGTCATGAAGGTTTTAAAAATATCCAACAATTAGCATGAAGATTTTTTTTAAAAAAGACAATGTATCACATTAATGATTTAAACAAATGCAGTTTTATACTCTTAACTGTTAGTAATAAAGACAGTAGCCACAAATTCAACAATTTCATATGTAATTGAGTCATTATTTTTAGTACTTATATCTACCTTAAAATTTTGTGACAACTTATGAGAGATACAAACAATTTTTATGGTGACACTTTTTTTTCAGAGAGTTATCTTTTTAAAAGTTTATGCTTTGAAATTTACTATTAAGTTTAGCTTCGTCTTTTACGTTCCCGATTAACCCACATAAAACGTTCTGTTTGTGTGGATATTTGTTACTTTTATGATATAATTATGGAGAGGGGGAGAGTGAGAGAGTGAGTGAGAGAGAGAGGAGAGAGAACAGAAAACATGTGCAAGCTCTCCATCAGCACAAATGAACTGAGTTCAGATCAGGCAGCATCTCATGAACTATGAAAGGGTGTCTGAATCTCATTTAATGTGTAACGGGCTTCAGGTAGAAACAAGCAGGGGCTTCTCTTGCTTCTATGTAGTGGCAGGTCATAGACAGAAAAGAGTAGAATAAGGAGATTTTTAAAAGGAGAATTTTACATTAGATAAAAGCTAAATTTTGATATTAGAACAAAGTCAATTATTTCCTCAGGTTTTTGTAAATGAAGCAGGTCTGAGACTATTGTCTTAAAAATACTGTGACCATAATAATGCCAAAATAAGAGGTTTGTGTCAATTGAATTGAATAAATATTATTTATATCAGGTAAAGAAATGCATTGCCATATTATAATGGCTTCAATCTGAGTTTGTTCTCTACATTGAAGTAAAATAAAAGTGTATCTCTTTTAATTGAAATTAGACAGAAAAGTTTTTATATACATTTTCAAAAAGAGTAGTAGACAAATGTTCCAGAAGGTAAAGTAAGGTCAAATTTTTTCCTTCTATAATAAGCACAGCCTGGGCATAAAACTGTAATTTGTCAATACATATGTCATGCCAAAAGAACCAGTCAAGTCAGGGAGGAAAAATTAGTTGAGCCAGGTTTTTGGCTTAAGAGGAAATTCAAAAGATAGGTTTTCTGTATTTAATACATTATAAGAAGCTGTTGATCTCATCTAACTGTAATCATTTTATTTATATGCAAAATTGGTAGAATAATAACTAATATAATAGGATTTTGCAGAGAGTTTGATAAAAATCATATTGCCTAGGGCCTAACACATAGTAGGAATTTGGTTTATAGCCTTAGTTGCAAGCCTATCTAAAACTAATCTGTATTAAACATAGACTTAGGGGTTTGAGTAAGCTATGCTAATTCATTAGCAGTTAGTTGGTACAGCAGAATAACTAGTTCTGGGTTATTTTTAAAGAAATTATGTTGAACAACTCAGAATTGAGAAAGCTCTGCTCGTCCAACATTCTACAGTTTTTAGATTATAACAAAAGAATGCTAAAATTAGATTGAGAAGGTCAGAGAGTCAGTGAAATTCAAACATCACTTTAAGTATTCCCGCAATTTTTCTCCTGGCTAGCATGTGCTTTTTACCATTTATACATGTAAATATATCTTTCAAAACACATTAGGTTTAGCAAAAACAATTGAGAACTGCCATGGGTTGAATTGTGTCCTTCAGAAAAAGATGTGTTGAAGTCCTAACTCCTAGTACCCTAGAATGTGTGAATTTATCTGGATGTAGGGTGTTTGCTGACATAGTTAAGATGAGGCCATACTGAAGTAGAATGGGCCTAAATACAATATGGCTGATGTTTTTATGAGAAGAAAAGAACACAGAAAGTGAGACACTAAGGGAAAAGATGGCCATGTGACAATAGAGGCAGAGATTGAAATGATGTTTCTACAAGGCAAGAAATGACAGGGATTCCTGAGGAACACCAACAGCTATAAAAGGCAAGGAAAGGTTCTTCCCTGCAGACTTCAGAGGAAGGATGGCCCTGCCAACACCGTGCTTTATACCCTTCATCTTGGTATGGTCAACAGCACAGCTGAGCAAAAACAAAATAAAACAAAAAAGCAAATAAACACCTCCACTCTTAATTCTGTCTTCTCTTCTGAATCATTTATGCATCATGTGAGTGACAAACAAATGCTTATTACCGTCAGAACTCCAGAGCATACACAGCAGTAGAGAAATCAGGTCTATTCCATTGACTTCATGTATCTTTAACAAAGGTGCCATCTGTGGTCCAGCACCAGAAATCTCTTTTATTGGCGATGATGTATGAGACCAAAAGAACACAATCTGATTTTTTTTTCAGACCGAGGTACATGAAATTGAGCATACAGTGCTGTAAGTTAGGAAAATCTTGTTTTAAAGGCTGTAGACTGCATATAACTTTGTGAACATATTCATATGCATGATATTAAAATAACTTATGTGTGCCTAAAATCCTAGATTATAAAAATAGCACCCAGCTAAAAAATGGATTTTTTTTTTAGTCAATGCTCTCTCCTTCTGTGACCATTATAGTTTTCTGTGTCCTGTCTCCCCTGCACAGTTTTATTTGCCATCAGTCTTAATCCATTTTCACAAACAAATTAAGGCAGAGAGCCAAATGAGGTATGCAACTCTCCTCTCTATCATCCACTTCCCTAAGCCTCTGTCAGAATCAATAAATACTCATTCAAAGGAGGGGGATAGCAAGGGGAGAAATGCCAGATGTAGGTGATGGGGAGAAAGGCAGCAAATCACACTGCCACGTGTGTACCTATGCAACGATTTTGCATGTTCTTCACATGTACCCCAAAACCTAAAATGCAATAAAATAAATAAATAGGAAAAAAAAAAACAAAGGAGGGGGCCTAAGCAACTCATTAATCCTTCTGCTCACTGCTTCCAAAATATGGGTGACTTGTTAGGGGCTCTCTAAAACTATTGTGCAAAATATAGCTCTTCAGCACTGTTAAAACCCTAGCAATACAGGCACAGAGCATGAGGAGGGGTCTTATCAGTGATAATTACGTTAGTAACTGTGTTCTGTTATTCATCCATGCACAGCATTTTCCATATAATGTCTTTTTGTCATACAGGATTATAGATTGCCTTTGTTTTCTAAGACTCATCCAAGCCTGGTGTCTCCTCATTGTTTAAATCTGTCCTTGAACATAAACAACACTCTGGAAATTTCCAATTTGATACAACACTTTTCAAAGCGCATAAAAAGAAAGTTCTTCAGACTCTTAAGAGTGAATAGGGATTGCTGACTTGTTTAGAGTGAATACAGAAGGAGATGCTATACAAGAATTTCTTCAGCGATTCCTGTGAAGGATGTGGATATGAACACCATAGAAATTCACACACAATATTGGAGTTAAAGGAACCTACACAAATAGAGATTTTGAAAAGATCTATATGCTTAGGTTTCTCACTTTCCTCGACCTTAAAATTAAAAGTGTGATATCTTTGTCTTACTTTTCTAATTCCTTTGTTGCCCCAAGTTTGGAGGATTTTATTGTTATTCCTCATGCATTTTTCTAATTCTAAGAGAAGTGATGTGAAAAATAACATCAGTCTGAACTTGGTAACCTCTACTTTATTTTATTTTTTTAGTTTGACTTAGCTAAAAGCCATTATAGCTGCTGTTTATTATTTCAAAATACCATTAATTCTTACTAGGTGATTCATTTCCATGTAAATTTTTCTTTTAGGGAGCTTTGATTTAGAGCAATGTATGCGTTAGAAGGAAAACATTAGATAATTATTTACTCAAAAAACAAGAGAGAGGAGGGTTGAAGAGAGCATATCCCATGAGATTTAAGACTGACAGATTAGCAGCAGAAAACCTTTTGTCTGGAAAGTAAGAAAATGATCCTGAGAACTAAGCACAATATACCACTCAACTTGTCAAACCAAAGAAGCTTTATATGTGCAAAGTGTCCAATTCTGTTTCCTCATACGCAGCGAACATGAAATTTCATCTGACTTGGAAAATAACCAAATTGAAAATAAAACCTGTAATTATAAACATAACATTTCTATAGATAAAAAAGAAACCATTGGATTAACCTGAAGTAAGATTTTGCTGCCTCATAATTATAATATTTATTTTAGTGTATTAATTTATTAGTAAAATATAATAAAGTGACAGCCTTTCAATTGGACAGTATAGAATATCAAAATTTTAGAGATATAAAAATAAACTAATAGATTTAATGGTATTATATCCATTTAATAGGTGAGGAATCTGAGAATCATAGAGATGAACTAACTTGTCCAAGATCAGATATCAGAAAAATGGCAGAGTTGGGGGTCATATCTAGTTTTGGCTACCCTAAATTGGATGTTTTGTCTACTTTTTCTAGGCAACCTTGCAGACCAGATGGTAGAGATGATGCTAGGTCCTACCAATTCACTGAAGTTTTTGAATTCAAAATTACTCGCCCCTTCTAATGAAATTGACACAATTCACTTATTTTTGGGATTGATTACACTAAACTTAACACTATGTTTGCTTTCTCATTTTTTCTCTTCCTTCCTTCCTGACTTCTTCCTTCCTTCCTTCCTGCCTGCCTGCCTGCCTTCCTTCCAGCCTTCCTTCCTGCCTTCCTGCCTTCTTGCCTCCCTCCCTTCTTCCTTCCATCCCTCTCTCTCCCTTCCTCCTTATTTTCCTCTGTCCTCCTCATTCTACTCAAAAAATGATTTGAAGGGACTCATAATGTAATGCATATATAATAGAACCACTAAAACCTCTCAAAAATATTTTATGTACACAAGTTTGTGTGATATCATGATTTAAAATTATAACAGAACTGCTATTGAATAAAATATTAACAATGTTGACACTTTATTCATTAGTCTAGTGTTTACTGGAATGCGCCTATATTCTAGGGATTATTGGAATGCAAAGACAAATGCACCATACATCATAGGCCTTTCCTTCACTGCAGGTGCTGTGTTAGGGTGATACACAAAAGTGGTGGGAATAGAGGTTGTACATTAATGTGTTCAGGAGAATTGAAAAGGTTTCATCAGAGAGTAGAATCTCAAGGGGTTATAAGGAATTTGAAAAAAAAAAATTCTAAGAAAGAAGAGAGACAAAAATATTCCTGGAAAATGATGAGTGATGGATTGGCCCCGTTCTGCAACTGAAGCAGGTGGTGGTCATTGTTAGGGAAATGTTACATACAAGGTATAAGTTGAGGTAAAAAAACCAAAAGGTTTAAGGCATGTGGTTATTACATCAAGCAATTTGGATGTGATACTAAACCATGTGTAGTTTTTTAAAAATATAATTCAATACAATCTTTCGCTTGCAAAAGTACAAGTACAGAAAACAACAAAATCCTATTTTAAATCAGTTCAGAATAAGCTGCCACCTTGCTGCCCCATCCCACTGAATTCTTTACTGTGTCTCCTATAAACAAGGATATTCTCCTACATCAACACAATGCAATTATCAAAATCAGAAAATCAGCACTGTTACATTCCTAACATGTACTTTTCTGACTCTGTTCACATTTACTAATTGTCCTGATAATGTTCTTTAGAGCAAACATATCCAGTTCAGAATCACATGTTGTATTTAATTGTCATTATCTTTTTAGTCTTCTTTAGTCTGGAGCAGTTCTTCAGTCTTTCTTTGACGTTAATGAATTTGACACTTGTATTAGTCTGATAAAGGCTGCTGATAAAGTCATACCTGAGAATGGATAATTTATAAAGATAAAGAGGTTTAATGGGCTTGCAGTTCCATATGGCTGGGGAGGCCTCACAATCACAGCAAAATGTAAAAGGGATGTCTTACATAAGACAAGAGGGAATGAGAACCAGGCATAAGGGTTCTCATTGTAACACCATCATCAGATCTTGTGAGACTTATTCACTGCCACGAGAACAGTATGGGCAAAACCACCCCCATGATTCAATTATCTCCCACCAGGTACCTCCTATAACACGTGGGAATTCTGGGAGCTACAATTCAATATGAGATTTGGGTGGGGACACAGCCAAACCATGTCAACAATATTGAAAATGACAGGGCAGTTGTTATGCAAATTTGCCAGAATATCACAAAAGATATCCTGTTGTTTTTCTCATTGCATCCTATCAGGTACTGTGGAATTTTAATTTGTACCATTAATGACTATGTTCACTGTGATCACCTGATTAAGATGATGTCTGCCAGGCTTCTTCATTGTGAAATTCCTTTTCTCCTTTTGTAAATAAGTAGCATTTGCATGGAGAGATAATTTGAAACTATGTACATATCCTATTCCTCACTAAATCTTTTTATTCTCTTACTTAATTCAATGAGTTATAATCAGTTACTAGTTCCTATCATTATTTATTTTGATGTTTAAAATGGTTGCAGAGTTGGCCAGTGGAACTCCTTCAAGCTGAAGTCTGTGTTCTTTTGGTGTTCCACATCATTCTTTACTTTGTGTCGCAGAAGTTTGTAGACTTATCTTCATCCTATGCGTTTCCTACCCTACTTCTTGGATCAGCAATTTCTCCAAGGAGCCCTCGTTCCTTATAAAGAAGAATGGTATTCAGAGGCCAATATATGGGCATGAAGTGTGCTCAATTCTATTTGAGTTGGACATGATTGCTGCTCTTAGACTCTCTTATTGACTGTAGTTACAGAATATGTATAATCAAGTATGTGTGTGTATATATATATATGAGT
This sequence comes from Cebus imitator, assembly GCF_001604975.1. NCBI lineage: Eukaryota > Metazoa > Chordata > Mammalia > Primates > Cebidae > Cebus > Cebus imitator. Next base: position 1,986,186 of record NW_016107405.1, on the reverse strand, counting down.
ATACATACATCCACACATAAAGTGGTACAGTGAATTTTTCAAGATGATTACAAGATTGCCCATCCCTTATGATCTTTTTACAATATAATGATGATGCTCTTCTTATCACCGAGAAGTCAGGTCTATACCATGCCTGTCACCTACCTTGAATCTGCAGATACTATAGACTGAATCGTGCTTGCCCTAAAATTCATAGGTTGGACCTCTAACCACCAGTGTGATGTATTTGGAGGTGGGGCCTTTGGGTGTCAATTACTTATGGAAGACTTCACGAGGGAGAGGCCCTTATAAGGAAAGACACCAGATGTGTGTCAGTCTCCTTGGGATGCTATAAAAAACACCGTAAACTGGGTAATTTAGAAACAACATAAATATCTTTCCCATAGTTCCAGAGCCCAAGAAGTCCAAGATTGAGGTGCTGTCAGATGACATGTCTGTTGAGGGCTTGGTTTCTTCATAGACAATGTCTTCTCGCTGTAACTTCACATGGTGGAGGCAGGGGGCTGGGAGTGCTTCCTTGGGTCCTCTTTTATAAAAGTACTAATCACATTCATTCAGGCTCTACCCTCATCATCTAGTCACCTCTGTGTTACATTGTTCTTGCATTGGTATAAAAAAATAATTGCAACTGGGTATTTATTTATTTTATTTTTATTATACTTTAAGTTCTGGGATACATGTGCAGAACATGCAGGTTTGTTACATAGGTATACATATGCCATGGTGATTTGCTGCATCCATCCCCCTGTCACCTATATTAGGTATTTCTCCTAATGTTATCCCTCCCCAATCTCCCTACCTCCTGCTATCCCTCCCTATCCACCCTAACCCCCAACAGGTCCAGTGTGTGATGTTTCCCTCCCTGTGTCCATGAGTTCTCATTGTTCAACACCCACTTATGAGTGAGAACATGCAGTGTTTGGTTTTCTGTTCGTGTGTCCATTTGCTGAGAATGATGGTTTCCTGCTTCATCCAGGTCCCCGCAAAGGACATGTATTCATCCTTTCTTATGGCTGCATCATATTCCATGGTGTATATGTGCCACATTTTCTTTATCCAGCCTATTGTTGATGGGCATTTGGGTTGGTTCCAAGTCTTTGCTATTGTAAACATTGCCACAATAAATATACATGTGCATGTGTCTTGATAATAGAACAATTTATAATCCTTTGGGTATATACCCAATAATGGGATTGCTGGGTCAAATGGTATTTCTAGTTCTAGATCCTTGAGGAATTGCCACACTGTCTTCCAGTGTTCAAATGGTTGAACTAGTTTACACTCCCACCAACAGTGTAAAAGTGTTCCTATTTCTCCACATCCTCTCCAGCATCTGTTGTCTCCTGATTTTTTAATGACCATCTTCTAACTGGCATGAAATGGTATCTCAATGCGGTTTTGATTTGCATTTCTCTAATGACCAGTGATGATGAGCATTTTTTCATATGTTTGTTGGCCTCATAAATGTCTTATTTTGAAAAGCATCTGTTCATATCCTTTGCCCACATTTTGATGGGGTTGTCTGTTTTTTTCTTGTAAATCTGTTTTAGTTCTTTGTAGATTCTGGATATTAGAACTTTGTCAGATGGTAGATTGCAAAAAAATTTTCCCATTCTGTTGGTTGCTGGTTCACTCTAATGGTTGTTTCTTTTGCTATGCAGGAGCTCTTAAGTTTAACTAGATCCTATTTGTCTATTTTGGCTTTTGTTGCCATTGCTTTTGGTGATTTTGTCATGAAGTCCTTGCCTATGCCTATGTCCTGAATGGTATTGCCTATGTGTTCTTCTAGGGTTTATGGTGTTAACAAAACTGGAAGTACCATGCTACCTGACTTCAAACTATACTAGAAGATTACAGTAATCAAAACAGCATGGTACTGGTACCAAAATAGAGTTATAGACCAATGGAACAGAACAGAGGCCTCAGAAGTAATGCCACACATCTACAACCATCTAATCTTTGACAAACTTTACAAAAACAAGCAATGGGGAAAGGGTTCCCTGTTTAATAACTGATGTTGGAAAACTGGATAGCCATGTGCAGAAAGCTGAAGCTGAACCCCTTCTTTACACATTATACAAAAATTAACTCCAGATGGATTAAAGATCTAAACATGAAACAGGGTAATTTATAAAGAAAAGGGGTGTAATTGGCTTAGAGTTCTGCAGGCTGTGCAAGCATGGTGCTGGCATCTTCTCAGCTTCAGGGGAGGCCCTGGGAGCTTTTACTCATGGTGGAGGACAAAATGGGGAAAGGCATCTCACATGGCAAAAGCAGGAGAAAGAAAGAGAATGGAGGAGAAGGTGCCACACACTTTTTAACAACCAAATCTTATGAGAACTCACCCATTATTGTGAAGACAGCACCAAGCCATGAGGGATCCACCTCAGTGACCCAAACACCTCCCACAAGGCCCCACCTCTAGCACTGGGGATTACAATTCTATATGAGATTTGGGCATAGACACATATCCAAATTTAACTCCGAAAGTTCTCACATTCTAATAATACCACACTGGTGATTAGGTTTTCAACATATGAGTTTTAGGGGTACAGAAGCATTCAGAACATAGTAGCTGGGCTAATTTCACTTCTCCTGGGTCCCGTGTCTCTATTCTATTTGATTTATTCTCAAATGTCACTGAGGCCCCTTCATAATGTTAAGTGTAAGAGAAGTAGAATTTCTGAAGTCATGCATGTATGAAAAATTTTAAAGAATAAATTTTATATAATATAAAATACTAAATAAATTATGAGACACTACATATATATGTATGCGTATATATATTATTTTGTGTATATATATGTATACATACACATACATATATATGTTGTGTATATATATGTATGTGTATATAAATATATGTATATATATTTTTATGTGTATATATGCATATTTTACATATATATGTAGTGTATATATATACATACATATATACATACATACATGTAGTGTATATATATACATGCATATATTCACATATATAAATACACACTATATAATATGTAGTGTACATATATACATATATATACACTACATGTATATATATTTTATTATGTGTGTATATATGTGTATATATATACACTACATATATACACACATAATAAAATATATATATACATATATTTATATACACATAAAATATATATACACTACATATATACGTATGTGTATATATACCCATATATACACATAATAAAATATATATATTTCAAAATATATATTTTATTATGTGTATATATGTGTGTGTGTATATATATACACAATAATTTACTATGTGTATATATATTGTGTATATATATAATAATTTATTATTTGTATATATATATACACACACACACATATATATATACACATAATAAAATAATTGCTTTTTCTGGCTTTCTTTCGTCTGACTGAATTATGGCCAAAATACTAAAGACATGATTGCAACTACTTTTAAACACCATTTAAATCACTTGAAATCTTTTTTATTAATGACTTTGGGATTCAATATGTAGTTAATATTGAAGCTTTTAATCATACATTAGAACACATTCTCTCTAGAAATGGTTTATATAGCTGTGGCATATAAATACGTACATACAAGTATATATAGTATTATATATACATGCACACATACATATACCCTTGTATACTAGAATATAAACTTGTATGTATATATTTATATACAATATATAAATTGTATATACATACATAATAGATCAATTCTATATACATACAAGTATATAAAATAAATTTTGGAAACTTTTAAATAACCCTTTAGAAGCTAAGAAAGTCAAGAAACTTTGAAAAGCAGAATGAGTTAGGAGAGCTAACCCTTGAGACACCTGGGTTGGGATCTTGTGATGATCCCAAATCACCTGATTATAATTCAAGTCACTTTCTTAGAGTTATGATAACTACAGATTGAAAAATCACTTGGATTAACATGAATTCTCTTTGAAAATGAATGTTTCTTCTAGGATCTAGTAAGTGGTGTCAGTTTGCTATACCTTAAAGCAAGTGGCAACCACCTTTACCCCCTTGAGGTTTCTGTTAATGTCTAGCTGAGATGATCAGCACCAGAGCTGAGAAGGAAAAGATAATTTTCATGACTGGTAGGGCAGGCTTAGGGCAGCATATCAAGCTAATGTGACTCTGGCATCAGTAAATGGAGGTGAAGTTTATCAGGCAAATCCAAGAGAAAGAGGCGATTCCAATTGGGTGATTGAGAGCCTCCTCTATCACAACAGAATAATCGACAGCGGCTAGAGGTATGAGAAGTAGGAAATCTGTTAAAGATGAGCTAGTTAAACTGGCTATAATTAGAGGCAGAATTACCTACTGAGGTAAGAATGGGGAACTCCCACATACTTCAGTGGCATCCTCTGTGTTTAAAGTAAAATCAAATTTTGCTAGGGCTAATAAGAACCTATACTTGCTTATTTCCTGAACCCCATCTCTCCTACTACCGCTTTCATCTCAGCTCAGTAAATTCCATCTTCAGTGGCATTCTGGCTATTCTGTGAACATACTAAATTTGTTTCTGCCTTAGGCTTTTGCACTTGATGTTCCCTCTGATGGGAACACCCAGCCCCAGATCACCTGGTGTCTCCTTTATATCATTAACAGTCCAGCTAAGATGTCATCTCCTCAAAAAGGTCTACCCATTTAAAATAGACACTCCCAACTTCACCAGCCCTGCTTTCCGTATTCTCTATCACTTCACTCTGTCAGTCTTTCCAGCACTTATCACTTTCTGAAATTATCTTGTTTGTTTATGTCTTGTTGCCTGACTTCGTCCTGACACTATAAATGCTTGAGAGCACGGACTTGGTCTTGTTAACTTTATGTCCTCAGTTCCTAAAACCATGCCTGTCCTGTGGTAGGTAGTCAATAAACGTATTTTGAATAAATAACTGAATACATGAACTGGAGAGAGGATGGAATAAGAATTAAGAACTTCAGCCGATTGGTCTGATACAATGGAAGGAGTGAGGATAGGGAACAGATATGATGTCGTAGGCAGTGTGTTCAGGATGAAATACAAGCTCCAGTTTGCCATTCTGTGATATGGAAAAATTACTTACTCTTGCTGACCCTCAGTTTCTTCAGCTGTGAAATGGAAATAACTGTTGTATATGACTGTTTAAAGATTTAGTTAGGTGAAACAATGAATATATAAATGTATATATAAAGAGTGTGGCACAGAGAAGGTACTCCATAAATAGTAGACATTATTATCATTAATACTGAGCTAAATAAATTTTTGCATGCTTAGCATGAGAAAGCTTGAGAATACCCTGTCCAATTTTGTTTTTCCTAAACTCTGCCTTTTTATACAATTCATTATATGTTTATGAAAGTAATAGAAACTCTAGTGTATTTTGAATATCAAACAAAATATTCATATAAGCTTGATTTTCAGATGCAGCCAAAGAATAAATTGGACCATAAAGTATGAACACTTTACCTAGTGATGAAAGAGTAGTACACATGAATAGAAGAGACATAATGGTTGGCCATAAAATATGATTAACCTAGTTGAAACAAAGGGCCGTAGTACCTCACAAGTGGTGAACTCATTAGTGGGTTATAGGGGTTCCACATGAGTGAAAAAATCATGTATAATGGTTGCTCATTACATACCCTATTTATTCCTAGGGTGCCTTTTGTGAAGCTTGTTTTTTCAATTAAGTTTAAGCAAGAAGAGACAAAAGCATGATATAAGAATATGCCAACCATATTTTAAAACAGTATTATTTTAGGAAGTTGGTCTCTATTAATCAAAAGAAAGTTAACTCTTGATGATAAAGCAAGTTTTGTACGCATTCTATGCATAACAAAGCCATTTAACATTGCTTTAAAATGAAGACTTTTACGAAGCAGAAGCTTTTGATGGGCTATTTCCACGAGGATCATGCTAACCTGTTCCCTCTCTCCTTTTTATTATTACTATTACTGCTTTTGTAGCCCCAGTTCTGCCACCATGTCTGTAAGTTTGGGTAGTAAAGACATCATGTTTGGTAGAGAAGGACATCAAAGTTGCCTGTGTTGTAACTCAAAACAAGACAATACTTGTGAACATTGGAAGCACATCATACACATACAGTGTGCTATGACAGAGCACTTAGCACATGCTTTTGTATTATGGGTGTCCAGTAAATACTAATTAAAACAAAAAAAAAGCCATGTTGACAACTGGCTCAGGCTTTTTTTTTTTTTTTTTTCTTTTTTTGACAGTCTTCCTCTATCTCCCTGGCTGGAGTGCAGTGGCATGATCTCGGCTAACTACAACCTCCACCTCGCTGGTTCAAGTGATTCTCCCACCTCAGCTTTCCAAGTAGCTGGGAATACAGGTGCTCACAATCACACCCAGCTACTTTTTGAATTTTTAGAATTTTTAGTAGAGACAAGGTTTCACCATGTTGGCCAGGCTGGTCTCGAACTCCTAACCTCAGGTGATCGACCCACCTTGGCCTCCCAAACTGCTGTGATTACAGGTGTGAGCCACCGCACCCAGCCTGGCACAGCTTTTTTATATGGAGATTGGTGGGGCAAGAATCTGACTTAACTCTCTCATGTTTTCCATATATGTGATGGAGTGAGGTAAGTGAGTCAGATTCTTGCCCTACCAATGGTACAAGGCCAGTGATAAACATAGGAAACCTGCAATACTTATTTCATACTTTTGTCTAATAAGTATTTTAAGGATTAAAATTTAGCTCTATTTCACTAATTCTAAGAAAATGTTTTACATCCTTCTTTGTTTGAAAATGTACCCCTCAAACTGGTTTTCAATGAAGCCATTTAGTAGATTTCCAAATACATTGTAGCATTTTAATATGGTATATACCTGCTGAAATGTTAATATTTGAATAAAATTTTGGAAAAGCAATGTTAGACATTATGTTGTTGTAAAAATGCTATGGACCCAAATTTTCAAGTTTAACTTTTGGACCTATTTCAAATAATCACAGGCATCATCTCAGGTAGTTTATGATACAAGGGCACAAATGATAGAGTAAGATAATTAAATTAATAATCGATTTAATAATTCAATGAAATCAAGCTGATCATGTCATTAATTCAGAAAAACATTTTATTATTTCTTGAGAACAAAATTTTTATCTAAAGCATCCATTTACCTTAACACTTCCTTTAATTTGCCAATTTATTCCATCAGTCAGTCCTTCATTTATCTTTTCAGGGATTTTTTCAGTGTGTGACAAGCCAGACACCAGGTTTAAGAAAACAGAAATAGTTAGGAATGGTCCTGGTGTTGGAAGTGGTCACAGTCTCATAAGCAGCGCTAATTAAAAAAAAAAAAAAAAAAAAAAAAAAAAAAAAAAAAAAAAAAAAAAAAAAAAAAAAAAAAAAAAAAAAAACGTATCTCTCTAATAAAGGCAAAAAGATTTTTGAGTAGTAATTTTCAAAATAAATAACCAAACTTAAAATATTAATAGCTCCTTTGGGCTGAGCTGCTAGCTTAACTATCTAGGCTGATATTTTAAGTGGCTTCATTTTATATAGCAGGTTAGTACAGACAATATAGATTATGGTTTAAGACCATGGACACTCAAGCCAGATTCTGTAGGTTTGAATGCCAGCTCTCCCACTTGTCAACTGTGTGATTTTTTTTTTTTTAATTGTACTTTTGGTTCTGGGGTACATGTGCAGATCATGCACGATTGTTGGATAGGTACACACATGGCAATGTGATTTGCTGCCTCCATCCCCCCGTCACCTACATCTGGCATTTTTTTTATCACATTACTTTATCTATCTGGGCCTCAGTTTATTCATCTGCAAAATGTTCCTAATGAGAGTATCTACTTCACAGATTGCAAAGTTTAACTGCAAAGCTCTTGGAACAGTACTTAATGGAGTGTAGGTTATAGAAGTACTAATTATTATTAAAAAAATAAAATATTTAAATGAAGAATAATTTATGTGATACAATAATTACATGCTGTGTACGTATAGATGTGTACATAGATGACAAATGAAGCACTCTTGTAATATTAGTGAAATGAAAGTTATGTCTTAAATGAGGAATATACTGTTTATATTGACATGGAAGTGTAAATCAGACTTCCTCCTTTGTCTTTCCAGGAAACAGTTAAACTTTTCCTTTTTATAATGAATATTGGTTGGAGTGAAGTTGTGTTGACTTTGGCTGGCATATCACAGTAATCAGGTTGCAGTCCTTCAACACTGAGGATAAAGAAAAGAAAAGATTTCAATGAAATAGAATAATTCGTAGCCATAGACATGTATGCTTTTTAAAAACTTAATTCCTTCTATAGGATTAATTAATACTGCAACAGTAGGATCTAATTATAGGTCTTACCATTAAAAAAAAAAGTTCTACAGCTCTGGATCTTATTTAGGAAATGTGAAAATTTATAGTTTTTTTTTTTAAACTTCAGCAAAATGCAGCACGCCCCATTATTGAAATAAAATAATAAGTCTCCCATGATTTGAGTTGGGTAATGTTTTATTATGATATTTTAATGGAATTGGCCTTTATCCTGGAGCGGAACAAAATAAACAGGTCTGCTAGTTTCTGAACTCTGCTAAGTATAGAGCATTTCTTTAGACTCCCTTCTCTAAGAAGTAAAACCAGAGTCCCTTGTAGCTAGTGGCTGTGGTAACCAAGTTACTCTAATTTAAGCAAACATAAGTAAAAGGAAAAACTCCCAAGGAAACCAAATAGAACCCTTCTCACTAACAATCTCCTTTCTGGTTTATAGTTGCCCTGACCTTCTTTTATTAAATGTGATATTCTGTTTTAGTAAGAAGGACTGTCCTCAGTAAACTTTTATTTACTTTTTCTCTTTTTTGAGATGGAGTCTCCCTCTGTCACCCAGGCTGGAGTACAGTGGCATGATCTCTGCTCACTGCAACCTGCTGGGTTCAAGTGATTCTCCTGCCTCAGCCTCCCTAGTAGCTGGGACTGCAGGCATGTACCACCATGCCTGGCTAATTTTTGTATTTTCAGCAGAGATGGGGTTTCACCATGTTGGCCTGCATAGAATTTAGAGTGTTATTTGCTATCTGCTATCGTTGCATACCTTCTTGTAGTTTTTCAAAGTGGGTAATTGATATTCTTTATTGCCATATTCAGCTGTAATTTTTCCTGCTGTATAATATTTCTGTGGAAGAATATATCTATATCACAATTTAGGTGTCATTCTCCTGTAAGTAGCATTTGGATTGTTCCTAGTTTTAATTTTTAATTTTTGCTTTTGTACATAATGCTTCTATGACTGTAATGAAAGCATAATACTGAATGAATAAAATGCATAAGACTAAATAATTTAACTTTAATGAAACTCAAAAACAAGAGAAACTTTGTCATATCTTGTTAGGGGAAAATATATATATATATATTTAAATAAAACTAGTTTTTCAAATAAAAAACATAAAATTCATGAGAATGGAAAATGAAAGGAGACAGGCACTCTGGCTAAACAACATTTGGTAATAACCCTTTATTTACTGAAGGTTCATTTTAAAATTTATGCTTCATAACTTAAGTAATATTTGGTATGTATAAAATGTTAAATATTTCCAAAATTAATATATGCATCATTACGTTTGTTTTTCAAACCATCTTTGTTTTATTTCATTAATCAATTGATTAATTAATTTGATAAACATTTTCTCTATTGCTCCTCCTTTTTGAGAAAGGCACTACCATCCATCTAATGATATACTTATAAACCTGAGAGTCAGTCACAATGCTTTCCTCTCTCTACTTCAACCAATTAGATATCAATTCCTATTAATATTATCTCCTTGAGAGACTTAACTCACTTTCTCATTATCCCTTTGGGCACTTACCTGGAAGATCAATTCATCTTTGTTGTACACTCATATAGGTGACAACTGCTTTCTCACCTTGTCTACAGTCAAGTACTACAGTCTTGTCCCAATCAAATTTATCCCCAAAGTGAAAATCAGAATGTCCCACCATGTTTTTTGGTTGTTTTTTGTTTGTTTGTTTGTTTGAGATGGAGTTTCTCTCTTGTTGCTTAGGCCAGAGTGCAGTGGTGCAATCTCTGCTCACTGCAGCCTCCACCTTGCAGGTTCAAATGATCCTCCCACCTCAGCTTCCCAAGTAGCTAGGAATAGAGGTGTGTGCCACCATGCCCAGCTAATTTTTGAATTTTTAGTAGAGATAGGGTTTCACCATGTTGGCCAAGCGGGTCTCGAACTCCTGACCTCAGGTGATCCACCTGCCTTGGCCTCCCAAAGTGCTAGGATTACAGGCTTGAACCACTGTGCCCGGCCAGAGTGCCCCTTTCAACTGTGACTCTGATTTCCGTTCCTGATATTGTATAATGGCTCCACATTTCCTCCAGGGTAAAGCTGATCCTTCTCTTTAGGGCATCACAGAGCCATCCACAGCCAGTCTTCTGCTGACACCCCAAATTCATTTCTCACTATTTCACACTCACACCATACCCTCCAATTACTTGGTGGTTTCCAGGACACAGATCCTTTTAAAATACCCTCACAATTCTTTTTGGAGAGCTACATTTTATCAGACATATTACGGCAAACTCACATCCCACATTAATAATAATTTATAAATAAGATTTGAATGAGATTGTAGTTGACTGGTTGACATACCACTTTAAATAGAATAAAATTAAATTGATTCATTCAGTAAATACTTAAAAGGCAGCTACTACAGCAAAGGCCCTATTTTAGGTACGAAAATACCTAAAATATTTCTATTTTTGTGGAGACTACATTCAATTTTTCTATTTTTGTAGTGCCTACATTCCATTTTAACTAGATTTTAATATAATTGGTTACTCATTTATTTCATTGTAAAATTCTCCCTTTTATATTTTAAAACAAACAAAAAAACTAGGTTTTTTTGTTTGTTTAGGTCAGCCAGTCTTTGAAAGCTTGTGGACCCTTGGCATTCTGCCTCCAGCACTCTTCTTTGGGTAAAACACTCCTGCCATGGCACTGTAATCATTTCTGTCTCCGAACTTTTCACACACGGCTTCATCTACCTGCCACAATTTCCTACCCTATTCCTTACTCCCTGAAGCCCAGATGAACATATTCACCTAATTATTATGTCTCTCTCCAGATAAAGTTCAGGCTCCTCTCTCTCCAGAAATCAATCTTTACCTAGCTAGCTCACCAGCTTAATTCTAGACTTAAATGCATTAAAAGCGTAGCATATTGCTTCCTTGCTCAAAACTCCCCACTGGCATTCCATCATGCTCACAATAAAACCCAGAGACATTGCCATGGTTTTAATAAGATTTTTATATAATTTGGCCATTGGCTAACTTTCCTTATTCATTTCCTCCCAGTCTTCTTGTGCCCCTCTCTGCTGTAGTCACACTGGTTTCTTGCTATTTTGACAGGTGCCAAATTTATGCTCCTGCCCCAGGACCTTTGTACTTGCTGCTGCCTCTGCTTGGAATGCTGTTTTTTATATACTGGAATGGCTTACTTCCTTACTTCATTCTGATACCTGCTGAAAACTTACCACATTAAAAATTCTTCCCTAACCACCATGTCTAAAATAAGACTTTACTGCTACTCTCCTTTTTCCAAGCTTTAATTTTTTCATTGCACTTACCATTTCCTAACAGTATATTAGATATTTAGTTGTTGGTTTTCTGTTTCACTCACAATAATCTAAACTCTTGAAATCTTGCCGGTTTTGTTCACTGCCAAATCCCCAGCACTGAGGAGAGTTTCTGACACGTAGAAGGTGGTCAATAAATATATTTTTGATGAATGAGTGAATGAATAACACCACAATAAACTACAGTCTATGCAGTTATTACAATCAGGGAGATATGTGTTCCTCTATGCCCTTTCATGATGCATTAATGACAATCTCTATTTATTTTCCTTTATTTTGTACTATCCTGTCAATTGCTAATAGAAACTATGTCTTATTCTTCTCAATATTAGGATTCAGTGGGACTAGAGAAGGTTCAGTTAGTATTTTCTCCATGAGAAAATGCATTAAATAGTATTTACTGTGCAAGGTAATGGGCTAGGTTTTCAGAATTTAAATCATTATTAGTCTCAGAACTTTTCATGGGATCTTTAAAACGTTTTGTAACTTGAGAAACATTTGTAAACATTTTGTAGCTAATTATTTATCATAAAGGGTTGCATTGTATATGCATGGGTTACATTGATGGGGTTACGTTGATGGGAAATATATGTTTCCCAACTCAGTCATTACTCATACTTGAGACAATCTCAAAACAAGATTTACAGAAATTCAATGAACTAAAGAGAATAACAAATATAATGCTAGGAATTTTAAAACATCTAAAACACAAATATTGTCTCATTTTACTCAGAGTTAATTGAAAGGAAAGAGAAAGGCAAAGAACCATTCTGAATAAATCTTCATAAACAGTGCCATCTACTTTTAGGGAATTTTTAATTAATTAATTAATACATTTCTTCACTCATTCAAACATGTTTTTAAATGCTTTAGAAAAGATAGATCAGGCAGAGTGTGGTGGCTCACACCTATAATCCTAGCACTTTGGGAGGCTGAGGCAGGCAAATCACTTGAGGTCAGGAGTTTAAGATAAGCCTGGTCCACGTGGTAAAACCCCATCTCTATTAAAAACACAAAAATTAGCTGGGCCTGGTGGCAGGTGCTTGTAATCACAGCTACTCAGGAGGCTGAGGCAGGAGAATTGCTTTAACCTGGGAGTCGGAGGTTGCAATGAGCCGAGATTGTGCCACTGCACTCCAGCCTCGGCAATAGAGTCAGAACCTTCTGCCACGATTGTAAGTCTTCTGAAGCCTCCTCAGCCATGTGGAACCGTGAGTCAACTAAACCTCTTTTCTTTATAAATTACCCAGTCTCAAGTAGTTCTTTATAGAGGGGTGAAAATCGACTAATACATCCCCACCTCCCTTTTCTTAGAGTGTTTACTTGCAATTGTAAATACTTTCTTTGTCTCTTTGGATGTAAGTCTCCCAGCTCTGGCCAGTTTTACAACCCAGAATGTCTTTCTCAAGGACTCGGGAACCATCTCTTTGAAATGTAACGTTCAAGAAAAATAGCACCCTTCTCTCCCAGTCTTTCTGGGAGGAACCTAACTTAGACAATAGCTAATTAGCAAATAGGAATGGCCTGATTGCATCAACCAGCCTCTTCTCTAATGTCCTCCAGCACTTTTTCACTAGTTTAACCCAGTGTTTAAAAAGTCTCCAGCCTTTGTTTCACCTGAGTTGAGTTCCCTCTTTCTTTTCTTGCAGCCCTGACCTCTACTCAATATTTTTAGATAAAGTCTTTCTTGCCTATTTAACTATACTTGGTGCAATTTTTCTTTGAGAGTTCCTACCATGTGTCTTTGTTCTGCTGCTCTGTGAGGTAGTAGAATAAACCATTTTGCTTATTTCTTTGACTAAAGCATGTGCCAAACTTGAGTCTTGTATAGACATCTTTTTAAAGAGAGGGAGGGAATAAGCTTCTTACAGACCTCCAAATCTATGGAAACATTTTTGTTTAAATTGTATAGTGCAAAAGGGAACTTTTAGAACTGGTAATATTTTTAAAAATTATTATCAAAATAAAAATACAAATTTGAAACACTGCTGTGGACACTTTTTACCCTGAAAATGTAGTAACCACTCACATTGAATTTTGTTTTGCCTTTCAATTTTAAAAGAACACTGATTCTAAGAGCCAAGTAAAGGGACAGAGAGAATCACCGACCCACAAGGAACTCTTTCTAGTAAAGAACTCTTACCTTTAATGTATAAAGCTATAATTTAGGATTTTCTTTATTTATTTTATTTACCTACTCCCTAGTGTTCATAATAAAAACCGTATAATTTTGCCTTCTAAGAGTACGACTTCGCTACTGATGCAAATTGCCAGTCAACCTCTGCTCCTCTTTTAAGCCTTGCCATGTACAAACTGGCAGATGACAGTCTAGGATTACATGCTGCTTAAACAAATGATTTGCCCATATAATATTGGCTAAGGAGCTCATGGTTTTAAAGTAGGAACATTTACTGAAGTAACAGAAAAAAAAAAAAAACCCTACTAATAAGTTGATTCTGCTTATGGTAAGTTTAAAAAAAAAAAAAAAGCCTGCATTTTTGAAAGTGCCATACTTTGTCTTAGGAGCATTAACTTTTATCAATACTAGGCATTGTTTTTTGCTTATCTATGTACAATATATACATACTGTATTTGAGAGTTTACTAGGAAAAACTGTATGTCATAGGAATACTTAGAACAAATAAACAAGAGGAAATGTTTTATGGATGTTTACCTACTCAGAGAGATGTCATTCCTTTACAAAATAAATTATTCTGATAAGGTCCTGAATAAATCAATAGAGGCAGCCATTTAACATTTGTAAACCAATGCTTAGTAATTTATAAGTTTTAAAAATTCAAGTATAATCTACACTGTTACAGAAATCTGGACATATGAAGGAAAAAAGAAAACTATGCAGAAGTATATCCAGCAACTAGGACTTTTTGTCAAAGAAGTTGTAGCAGCTGTGAGGGGGATGCAGGTAGGGCAGGAAGATAATCTGACTGCTGGGAAGTAAACACAACTAAAATATATACTTTGTTCGGGATTGTAAATGCCAGAATGCACAGCTGGAGGAATTCTTGAGATGCAAACACTTGAAAGATTTGTTGTTTTAGACTGTTGATATTAAAAACAAATATGATAGACTGAAATAGTTAGTGGCTATCTGTCCCCCCACCACCGCCACCCCTATGCACTTTGGTCACACTTCCCTGACCCATGCGTATAGTATGTGATCCATAATTCTAGATTAACTAAAATATAAGAACCTTTGTCCTTAACTCCATTGGGAAGTACACGTGTTAGCTTTCCTCCTCTAAAGAGAAAGGTAAAATCAGTGTCCTTTAAGACAGCAGTGGCTTTAATGAGGATGAGTCATATCACTTAGGGAGGCAAATCTATTTATTTTTATTACACAACACTTTTAACTGGGGCCATTTTAAAAAGGCCAAATGACAGGGGCCAAGATTAGATGCATCCTCAGTAGACAGCTGGCATGCTTCTGCCAGAATGAGGATTTAGAGGAGTGAGGCGGGTAGGAAATAGCCAACAATTTGGGGAAGGGGAAAGTGGAGAAGAATTAACTCCCTGAAGAAAGTAACAAATAAAAATTAAAAATAAAAACGGGTCACAGTAATTTCCTTCAGGACTGAAACATGTGACATGAGCTTTTGAATTAAGTTAGAAATTTCAGAATAAGAGGCACTAGAAAAGGACCCAAACCATGGGGAATAATGTTGCTATTGTATCTGGGAAGGCTCAGATAAATAGTTCCTGTGTCTTTATCCAAACCAACCAGCTAAATTATGTGCGATTTCTTTAAAAGAACTTGCTTTCAGGAAAAAAAGGCGTATTTTCTCATTTAACAATCAATTATAGTAAAGAATTTAATAACTAATCAACTAAGGTGCATATGGTACAAAGAAACTTCCTTGCACTGGAGCAAAAAAAAAAAAAGTGTTCCAAGACTCACCAAGTGATAGTATATACTGGACACATGACATCACTGAGGCAAATTCATTGTTGACCATTTCCAAAAGTTATGATGCTATTCCTAGCTTCTAAAAATGACAGTTCTGTCTACATTTAGCCTTTTCAAGGATGTCACGCTCCTGCATTTAAACCAAGCAATAATTTATTGCATAAGTATGCATTTGGGTTTAGGGATCTTTTAATGAACACATTTTGTCTTTTTCTAGAAGCAGTATAAAAACTCTTGTCCAAGCCTAAAATAAGTAAATAGCTCTCCAGAAGTAAATGGTATACTTCTCTGTGATATGTGAATTCCAAAAATGTTAATGGTTTTATGCACCAAGTAAACATGGGAAGGAATCAAGGGCATCTTCTTGATCTCACCTCTAGAAGCTATAGGGAAGCCAAAGCTGTATTTTATAGCCATGCACGTTAGAAAGACATAGCCCTCTTGCCAGGTGATCCTTAAGGATACAGGGGAAAGAAACTATACCTCAGTATTGTCAATAATTGATATATTGTCTCGAACGCAACACTTGTTTGTTGAATTGATAAGAAATGACTTTTAGTCTGGCATCTATGAATAATTCTGCACAGCGTAAAACTTTGCTACAGATAGTAAAAGTTAACTACAAAGTCATATGAAAGTTTTCTAGTAGATTGAAACCTGTGTAGTTGTAAGATCTCAAGAATTTGGAGGCAGATTGGGGTAATAAAATTGCAGAAAACAATGGAATTTTTTCTGATTTAAACATTAAGAGATGAGGACTTTATAATATATTATCTTGCTATGTGATTATACTTCAATTCAGAAATAATTAAAAATAGCAGTTTCTTTGAAGATATATACCTTGGATGTTCTTTTATATATTTAAATGTGCATCTTTTTATATACTTTTTAAACAAATGATATAAGTATATATTTAAAAATTAAATAAAAATAGTACTATTCATTCCTTACATATTGATTCTCTGCTATATGAATAGAATAAATTAAGGAACATATGAAAAGGCTAAGATGTTTGAGAATATACATCTATTTAATAAATAAAGCAATTAGCATAGAGCATAGGAGTTGATTTACATTTGAGGAGAGGTTTTCTAAAAAGGAACTCTTTAAAGGAATTTCAAGATTACTTTGTGTGGGGAAAGATGGTTCTCAGGCTGTCTCTCAATTAGCAAGAGAGAAAATTAAATGAAGTTTATTGTACATTAAAAATTATTTTAGTTTCTTAGGATGGCTGCTGAGAGAAGAGTTGGTGGAGCCCAGAGTAAACACATAGTAAGGAAGAATACGTGCAGAGTATAAACAGAAGAACAAGAAGAGAGGCTTAGGGAGAGTTTCTGTGAGGTAGAAGGGTAGGGGACATGGAGGAACAAGGGTGGCTCATCTTCAGCTAGATATGAATATATTATGTAGCCTGAAATAAAAAATACACCTAGTCTTTGTTGTCAGACTTTCAGAGTTTGGTACAGATATTGCCTTTTTGTAAATGCAATTAAAGATATTTTGATGTATACCATACAGTCAGGAAACTATATTTCTAATGTATATTGATTCAACACTCAAAAACATTCTATCCTGGAAATTTTCAATCATATTCAAATGCAGAGATTAATATAACTAAGTTAGCATCCGACTTAAACAACAATTAACCCATATGCAATTTTATTTTATAAGTGATGCCTCGTCTCCTGCTGCCTGTCTACTATTTTGAAGTGAATGCCAACATCATACCATTTTATAAATAGATATTTATGTCTCTCTTTAAAATATGAGGACTTAGAGGAAAACCAAAACCACAATAATACTGTCATATGTAAATTATGCATAAATTTTACCACCTTTTGCTGGCAGAATTTTATTAAGTGCTTTCACCAATGGAATAATATAAAATAGGAATGGCATGCATATGAAGTGAGACATGGGGCAAAAATGGACAACTCAGGAAAGCTGAAATTTAAGGAGAAACATTTAAGCCCACAGATAATTCTCATATTTATAAGGACACCAAAGTTTCTTCTCTTGAAGGATCTCAGCAAAAGAGCATTTTAGAGTGCTGGAGGCCTGAGGCTTGGGTACACTCAAGCACTTGATCACTGGGTTACATGTAATTTTGAGCAATATAGATGTTCATAGCACTTCTCCGTGGACTAATCATATCAATTCAGAGGTGCATTTTGTTAACCCATACATTTAAATTGTACCTAAATGCCAATGTATTAAAAGAAAGAGGCATTTGGTAACATAAAACACCTTTTAAAAATATAATGAAAGCACTGACTCTGTTAGTTGATATGTAAGTTAGACTGTTCTTTGATCAGGATTAAGCAAGCTAACTCTGTGGTGTCAATCCCATGACTACTGATTTGGCTTTCTTTTGGATCCGAGCTAATTGAGTTCTGCAGTTAAGAAATTCTTCTGCCTAACTGGTCGGAAGTGTGTTTATTAATTATAAAGACACAATGTTTTTTAGAGTTTTCCCTATATTGACACAGACACAGACACACACATTATATATATATATATATATATATATATATATATATATATATGGCATAGGCACACCTGTAAATATACTGTTTATGATGAAGAGAATACAAAAGAACCTGAGTTTCAAATTTTTATTTAAATAGTATAATTTTCCCTTGATGCCTCTGATAATCACACATCAAATTACGGTAACTCATAATAGAATCTACTGGAACTTACCTTGAAAGATACATGAAGGGCTAGTTATGATCTCAACACATCCTGTATAGCAATCTCTCTCTTTCTTTGGCCCATTTACCAAAGGACATGTTAACTCCTGAAAACAGATTTTGAAGGATTTCAACCATGAATTGTTAATGCCCATTAAGTTGGAGGCTGCACAATGTAAAGAGAGTGGCTCCAATTTCTCCTCACTAGAGTCAAGTTGATTTCTTTCTCTGAATTTTGGTGTCTTTGTTGAATGAAGTTGGTAAGTTGACACTACTACCTTGAAGGATCTTTGTGAGTACAGATAAGACTACCAGAGTAAA
This sequence comes from Cebus imitator, assembly GCF_001604975.1. Taxonomy (NCBI): domain Eukaryota; kingdom Metazoa; phylum Chordata; class Mammalia; order Primates; family Cebidae; genus Cebus; species Cebus imitator. The sequence goes on along the minus strand of NW_016107405.1, from coordinate 1,967,639 downwards.
CTTCCTATCACTTGCTGGCTACATAATAGTTGTTCAGTAAACATTATTTCTCTCCACCCTCCAAGCTTGTTTTGTATCATAGATTCACAGGCGAATGAAGCAGAATGAATCATATACTTGTCTAAAGAGTCTAGGGAAGAACAGCTTTTCCTTGGGTAAAGCCAGTGCATGTCAATTACTGTCCCGATAATGTGAACTGCATCTCCTAACCTTTTCCAGTTTATAAAAAAAAATCTCCTTAGATTACCAAAATGAGCTGAGATATTTATTGGCTCTAATAAAGCATGAGTTATCAAGTTAATTTACAAGCTCAAGTGTTTCAGAGTACATTTTACATTTGTCAGTGAGATTAGAAACATCTCCACTAACCAGCAGAACTTCTTATATGGTTACCTGGCTGAATACTTAGATGCTGCTAGGAAAAATAGGAGAAATTAATGAGGTAACAATAAAAATAACAGTGAAGATTTCTCTTCTGAAGAGTGCAAAAATTGATGTTCCTTTCAAGCTTTCAGGAAGCTCTGGTTGATTCTGCATTATGATGTCTGCTTGTAATGAGATACAATAAAATGCCTATCATTCACTGTGTACTACAAAGCCATTCATGAGTTATGAGTGATGAAAATCGGATTGAGTTGATCTGGAAATTGCCTGGACAATATATGTAAAGAAAAGACAAAATTTTGATGAAATAAATTAAGAAGTGAGCATGTATACTTAACTTCGTATAATGTTTGTTTAGAGATAGTTATTAGCACATATTTTTAAATGATGGAGCTAATTACAAATGAATCCCTTCTCATTAAATTAGATTTTGAAGAACCTTTACTTAAAATCCTCTTGTTAGCAGTTAAACAGTGGTCTTCATTTTATTCATTTCATTGATCACTATGGAATTAACCCCTCAAATTAGTCTGGATCAGTGTGGATTTACATTATAAACTACAAAAGTTTGTCCACAGGGATGACAGACATGGCAAAAGAAATTAACACTTCAAAACACTACCAATTTAGTGACCTACTTTTAGGGAAGATTAACCTATAGCAAGGATGTGAAACTAAATTAAATTCCAGTTAAATACAAATATTTTTCTTCACATACTGAGTCATCTGATTCAGACCCCACAGGGTGCAGTGTTACCTTGCTTGGTGAACTGCATAATTATTTATAGATTTTCTCAACATTAAGCTTACCCCTTATCTAACTTTACACAGGCAGTCTAGTTAGTGACTCTTAGAGAGATACCCTGCTGCATAATATGGTCCCACATATTATGCCCAGCTGCCCCTTTTTCCATTCTTTGTTGTTGGTTTGAAAATATCAGGACAATGACTGCATGCCACATTGGTTTTATAATTTCTAATCTAATGTCTCTACAGGGGACTCTAATTCCATATAATGTGTATAAAACAAAGAGATAAATGTTACTTATTATTGAGAATGGAGGTTCAAGGACCTATTGTGAAGCTTTGTACTTATTGATGGAATTCTAAAACTAGGTTATAAAAAAAAAGTACTTTCTTGATGAAGCATTAATGATAAATAGCAAGCCTTTAGAAAGTTAAACTACTTAACACTTAAAGACACTTTCATTTGAAGCGTTTAAGGATTGAACTAATAATGGAATGCAAATTGTATTTCTTATAGGGCATGATATTTGTTCTACAATGAAATGGCATCAGTGCTAATTGGATGAAATCTTTAAGTTTGTAAAAGTAACAATTGAAGTGTGTGTGTGCGTTTTAAAGAGAATTATTTTAACTTATATGATGCATATGGTTGACTTAAGGCCAACTAAATATGTTTCTCTTGCTTAAGAATACAGGAAGAGGCCAGGCGAGGTGGCTCACGCCTGTAATCCCAGCACTTTGGGAGGCCGAGGTGGGAGGATCATGAGATCAAGAAATGGCGACCATTCTGGTCAAAATGGTGAAACCCTGTCTCTACTAAAAATACGAAAATTAGTGGGGCATGATGGCACATTCCTGTTGTCCCAGCTACTCAGGAGGCTGAGGCAGGAGAATCATTTGAACCTGTGGGGTGGAGGTTGCAGTGAGCTGAGATCGTACCACTGCACTCCAGCCTGGCAACAGAGCAAGACTCTCTTTCAAAAAAAAAAAAAAAAAGAAGAATAGAGCAAGGGGTCAGGCATGGTAGCTCATGCTGGTAATCCTAGCACTTTAGGAGACTGAGATAGAAGGATCGCTTGAATCTAGGAGTTCAAGACCAGCCTAGGCAACAAAAGGAGAGTCCCATCTCGACAAAGATTTAAAAAGAAAAATCAGCCAGGCATGGTAGCATGTGCCTGTAGACCAAGATATTTGAGAGGCTGAGGCAGAAGGATCATTTGAGCTCAAGAAGTCAAAGTTGTAATGAGCCATGATTGCACCACTGCACTCCAGCCTGGGCGACAGAGCACGATGCCATCTAAACAAAAAAGAAAAGGAAAAGAAAAACTTCACAGAAATATACTAGTGGTAAGAGGATTTTCTTACTATACAATGTAGAAATAAGTAGAAAAAGAGAAGGAGGTGATCATGGTGTCATCTAAGGTAAGGTCTCCTGGAGCTGGACAGAATGAGATAAAGTCCAGATTAAGTTGCCAGTTGCCTTTGTTACCCTTAAAATAGCCCTAGGAAAATTCCTTATACATAACTACTATGTATAAAAGTCTGAGGGACAGATACCAAAATGTCAGTGTATTAATTTGCAATTAGAACTGGGGCAATCATATGGACTTGAATAGTTTATTGTCTTGATTAGCATATTCTCTCTCCATAGCCAAGCTACATGGGAAACTAAATCACAGTCAGGAAGATGTTATTTGAGAACAGAATCTGAACAGAAATAGTTAAATGCATTAAATATGCAATGGCCTCATTCAGAGGTGGCTTCCCACACCCCTCTCACAAAGTAAGAGGCTTGTTAGAGGGAGTGGAAATTAGTAAAGTCCATCAGCTATTGTCATCTCCATCCACCTCCACTGAAGGGATAGCTTGGAAACAGCCGACAGCTGAAGGCTGCGTCTTTATCCACACTACAAGTGTTTGAATGGGCTGCTAATAGGCACCTCTATGACTCTCCTTTCATGTCCATGCTGACCAATTGCCTTCCAGATGGCCATAGTCCTTTTTAAGAGATGTGTGTGCATGGATGTGTGTAAGCATGTGTGTAAGCAAGTGTGTGTATAATTGGATTAAGTTAAACCCAAGTGTATGGTCTATGAGCTGCCCTGTCTCTTTCCATTGACTGAACATCTCTTCTCTGATCCATTACTTGTTGCTTTTACAATTTATTTCACCATAACAAACTCATTTTCTCTACATCGAAATTCTTTGAGGAACATTTCTGTGTAGCTTCATACTTATTAAGAAATGTCATTATACACTTTATTTCACTGAAAAAATAGATAAATAGCCTTGCCTTGACATAACAATTCTGACAACTAGTAAAACTGTTCTACCTCTTCAAGTCATAAAGTCTTTTTAGTAGAGCCAAATAAATTTCCATATGATGGTGCAATGATTTAATATAATAAATAATCTGAGGATTTTGTGAATTTTTTATCTAACTTAATATATGTAGCATCTGAGCACCACCCAAATAAGTCCTATGTTAAGTATCATATGAGTTGACATATGACATGAGGGAATGTAAATTTGAGATATATTCCGAAGTTTAAGCTCCATATTATCTCCCCTTAGTCCATGTCTTGGTTTGTTTTGGATTACAGCGTTATTATGAAAGCAAACATATGTGTCTCTCATCTTACTTCACATGAGAAAATGATGTTTTAAGCAATAAAAATAAACTGTCCTATCTAATTTTCTTTTATAAACTATGCTCCTTGGTTTTGCCTGAAAGCATCCACTGGATAATACAGAGTAATGCTGTGTGAGTGAGGGCTTGGGCATAGTACTCTGAATTACCTTATGATGTTTGCTCTAAGAGGAATAGCTCTGCTTTCTAATTTCTATTAAAAATCAATTTAGTTTCTAAAAACGGTACTCTAATTTAAAAATTTCTCAAGACATTAGTCAACCCCTTTGCTAATAACTGATTCCTCTGGGCAGTAGCAGCACTTTAGAAGCTACCTTTTTAAAGCCACAATGCTGGCTGGCAAAAAAGTGCTTTCTGCCATCACCTCTAGTAGAATAGACAGATTCCTGGAGTCAACAGACCTAGGTTATAATCCAGAAAACTGTGTTTCAAACAAGTTATTTAATCCTTAGCTATTGGCTGCTCTTATGGGTAGAATTGTGCCCTCTCTACTAAATTCATATGTTGAACCCTTAAGCCCAAGTACCTCAAAATAGTATCTTATTTAGATATAGGGTTTTCTTTAAAAATTTTTTTGAGACAGGGTCTTACCCTGTCACCCAGGCTGGAAGGCAGTGGGACATTATCAGCTCACTACAACCTACGCTTCCCAGGCTCAAGCAGTCCTTCTACCTCAGCCTTCTGAATAGCTGGAATTACAGGCACACACCACCATGTCCAGCTAATTTTTGTATTTTTTGTAAAGACAGGGTTTTGCCATGTGGTCCAGGCTGGTCTTGAACTACTGGACTCAAGAAATCCTCACAACTTGGCCTCCCAAAGTGCTGAGATTACTAATTTTTAAGTAATACAGCATTGTTCTGTACAAGCTAGACATTCCAGAACTGCTTAGGAGAATAAAAAATTATCATTAAACAGAAGTCCTTGGCACTGCTCACCTACGGAAATGTCCACAAGTGAAGCTGCCTAACTGCAAATCAACCCCTGTCCTTTGGCGAAACTACTATTTTTTCCCTTTCCATAGCAGCCTCAAGAGCTTTGCTTTCATCTGCCACTTGTGGATGGCTGCCTACTCTTTTAGATAACCTTTATCACCACCATCAGCTGGGGTACACCAAAACAAATTTTGTATGTATCATTCCAAACATACCTTCCAAATGAATCAAGCCATTTTCCTGTGATCCAATAACCAATATTGACAGAAACTGGATTTTAATACATGAATATAATAATCGAAGTTTACTGAGGAGAAATAGCTTTTTTCTCAGCCTCTCAAGTCTTTTATTTTAATATTTTGTGAAATAAAGGATGTGCATACAGGTTTTTAGGTGGTCCAATTAATATGTAATTATATTACATTGAAGAGATAATCAGCAACAAGGAAGGATTTAGGGAACAGGTCAAAGTGTGAGCTGCAGAAGATGAAAAGGATGGAGGCTGTAAACAAAGAAAGGAAAAAAAATGGCGAGGCTCATAATTCACACAGGTGCTACTTGCATTATTCTTGGCTACTCAAATGAAAATTGAATCAGGGGGAGGGAGTGTTATATTGAAGCAAAAACCTTCCAAACTTTAGCAGCTTAATTGGTGGCGTTTTGAACATTCTAAAATGTTTTTAAATTACTGTTCCAAATTCTATGAAATAGAGCCATTTTAGTGCTTCTAGGCCCTATTATTTTAGTTTTAACATTTTTTCCTGAACTAAGTGTGGAAGATTAAGGGAAGGTAATTTGGCTCCTGGGTCAGCCTTGGCATTCTTCACCCTCCCCAGATGTATATGATTATATTTTCTATTATGCGAGCCATGGGGACATATGGTATTTTCATCAAAAAGTGATGAAAGAAAACATCTTTAGGAAAGCTGAAAATATTGCTTAACTTAGGAAACAACCTCCTTAGACTGGAAATATTTTTTTCTGCTTGGCTATCCAGCAGTCTAAGTGTAGTGTGTGCGTGAAGAGTGTTGAGGGATTAAGTACAATTGGAGAACAGGCATACAAACAAACCAAAACTGTGTAACTTACAAAATTGGGTCAATTTCTAGATTGTTCATGGTTTACACAAAAAAATTGAAGAAAAATAAAGAAACAAATGATATATGTTGAAATGGGTAATTTTACTTGTGTAAAACTTAGGCAATTGGTAAAGATACAGCCAAAAAGTAGAGCTACTAACTCATTCTCCAGTATTCCTGAATTTAACCCTTGATTAATTGGAAAATAGGCTGAAGCCTGCACAGCTGTTCTCCCATCTGCACTTTAATTGAACAAAAGTTAGGCTTAAATTCTCTCCTCTACCTAATGATTAGGAATATAAAATGATAGCAACTAGCAGGCCCCCACAGTGAAGTTAAAGTTCAGCCTTGCCTACTCTATAAGTGCTTTGTGAGGTAAGTACCGGCATGTAAATTTTGGTCATATGAACAATCACTACATCCTCATAAATTGTTTGCTTGCCTTTTGAGAATTTTAGTGTATGCTGAATTAAACATCTGTACTCATACTCTTAAGATTTACAAAGCATAGAATTTTGTTTTAAAAAAAAAAAGATGAATGAGTCAGGACAGCTTTAAGGATATTTTAACCACACATTCTTTTCTTTTTCAATCCCTCCATCAGACAGGAATATTTTTTCCTGAAAGTAAAGTGCAGCTAGAAGTTGTATCAATGCAGCACCCATTTAACAAAATTGTCTGGGACCAAAGTGATGATGACCTCATTTTCTAGAAAATAGTCTTCTTTGAGAACACATTTTAAGAGACTTTATACTAAAGCTGTTCTTCAAGGTAGAGTTAGTTCATGACATTAAATAGGAAATCTGTCTGGATATAAAAGCATTCAAGAAATCCAGACTTTTTCCTTTGAAATCAAGTGTTTTCCTAGGAAAGAGACAGTCATTTAAGTACAACAAGAATGTGGCTGAAGAGCTATTTATCTTGGCAATTACAATTATGCTCTTATGTTAGTTACGAGCATCAAGCACATTATCATTTGCATTTATTTATTAAAATCACCTAATTAAAAAATCTATTTTCAGCACTTTGCAATGCAGGCACCATTTCCAAATAGAGTGTTGGGTCTTTCAAATGGAAATATTTTTTCTCATGTGCAGACCACTCTATTTCATTGCTCTTGAAATGATAAAGTAATTAGAAGTCCAGACGAATATAAATATTAGAATGTGCATTAAAGTAAGCACTTACTTCCAATGATGTGTACTCAAAAATAGTTTGTCTTTTCCAACAAATATTTTTTCTTAGCTAAGAAGCAAAATGCTAGAAAATAATTAACTGTAGCTAGAAAATATATAAATAATGTACCAAGAAATGTAGACAGGTTGGAAACCTATTGGAAAACTGCAGATTTAAAGATAATAATCAATAATAATAAAATAATAATGATTATGATAATAGAGGAATAAATACTTTTCAAAAGAAGAGTAAAGACAGGGCATGTATATATATATATTTAAGATGGAGTCTTGCTCTATTGCCCAGACTAGAGTGCAGTGGCACAATCTTGGCTCACTGCAGCCTCTGCCTCCTTTGTTCAAGCTATTCTCCTGCCTCAGCCTCCTGAGTAGCTGAGATTATAGGTATGTGCCACTACACCAGGCTCATTTTTGTATTTTTAGTAGAGATGGGGTTACACCATATTGGCCAAGCTGGTCTTGAACTCCTGAACTCAAGTGATATACTGTCTCAGCCTCCTAAAGTGCTGGGATTACAGGAATGAGCCACGATGCCTGGCCAAGGAATGTTAATAGTAATATAATTACACTGAAAAAAAAAAAAACAATTATCCTGTGTGTTCATCCTGTATTTGTCTTTACTGTATTAAATTTTAGTGACAGTTCAGTCTTTAGTGCTCTACCATGTGCTTATGCTCTTACACTCTGAATTTAAATGTTTGAGTTAATTTTTTATTGATAGCAGCCAATGCCTATAACCATATATAGGCCCTCTGCACTGGTAATTAATGCATAGAAAGGGTGCATCTGTTTTGATCTAAACATGATTTTGAAATTATTGGTTCATGATTATGGCTCACTTTTCTATTCAAATGTCGTTTTTTTTTTATTATTAGTGATAAAGTTCTCAGTGCCATAACTCTTGAAGAAAACTCAAGGCACAAAATACAAAACAATATAAAATATAGAAGTTTAGTAGAATCTACTCTTTATATGAAAGTGGTTTGCTTTAAAAAGAAAAGAATTTGAGAGAAACACTAAGAGAATAAATTACAAAGTACAGTGATTTTCTCAGCACAAAGTGAAATAGAAATTTAGTATTTTCTGGTAAATTTGATATATACAGGCAGAAATACTTGCAAATCTCACTCCTTAAAATGTGTACCCACTAGCTGGCTTTAGAATGTATTTGAAATTGTTCCTTTTATCTCACTTTACTCACTGGTTAAAATATTGGTCTAGAGAAAATTTCACAAGAAGGATTTTCAGAATATAAATACTTATAGTACAGACACTTGATTTTTTTCTTCTTGAACATTCTGCAAATCATGTAAATGGCAAAACAACAGTGGTGTGTGTACATGTATCTGTGTGTGTATATGTGTATATATATATTATACATATATATAGTTTCCAAAACAAACAGATCATTAACAAATCTAAAAGTCTTTTAAAAATGCTTATTATATTATCTCTATAATCATTGTGAAATGCTGGCTTCTGCAACATCAGAACCCTGTTTTTCTTGTCACTGTTCTTAGTCATTGGGACCTCTTTTCTGAAATACAGTGTACACAGCTCAATCTTGTTTTCCTCTGACAGTCCTGCTCACTCTGTCTCCATCACCTTGGTAGCATCTTTCCCCTTCCTGCTCTGACCTGTTTGTGTCTTAGCAGTGAAAGCCTTGCCTATTTTTCTTTCACACAACTCAATCCTCCTTAATAATCTCATCACTTCTACTACCAGCTCTAAACTGATAACTACCAACTCGTCTTCTATCTAGAGTAGAATACAGCAAAGTTTTTCTGTTAAGGACCAGAGAGTAGATAGGTTAGTCTTATCAGGGTATATTGTCTCAGTCACAACTACTCACCCTTGCTATCATCGTGTGAAAGCAACCACAGACAATACAGAAAAGAACGAGCATGGCTGTGTTCCAATAAAAATGCTTTTATGGACACAGAAACTTGAATTTTGTGCAGCTTTCACATGTGGTGATGTATGTTATGGGCTGAGTCATGTCTCCTCAAAATTCATATGTTGCTGTCCTAACTTTTTCAGTACCTTAGAATGTGACAGTATTTGGAAACAGTCTTTAATGAGATAATTAAATTAAAATGAGGTCATTATGGTAGGCCCTAATCCATTATAACCGACATCCTTTAAAAGAAGAGGAAGTTAGGAACCAGATGACTAGAGAAGGACAATGTTATGAATTCAGAGGGAACAAATGGCTACCAACAATCTCAGGACAGAGGCCTGGGAAGCAAGCAGTCCTACCAAAACTGGAGCCTTCAGCCTCCAGAACTCTAAGAAAGTCAGTTCCTGTAGTTTAAGTCACTCAGTCAGTGGTATTTTCCTATACCATCCCTAGGAAATGAATGCAACATATTATTATTATTTTGCTTTTTTTCAAGCCTTTAAATATGATAAAACTCTTCTAAGCTCACAGGCTATACAAAAACAGGCAATGGGCCAGATGGGGCCTGCTGGACCTCATTTGCTAACCTTGATCTAGGAAGCATTTCCAAGCTTCATTTTTTATAAAACAGACTATCCAACAGCTTTACTTCCACAGATTCCTCATATTTAAACTCCCCCAAGCAAATTTATCATAATTTGACTTTCTCCCCTCTTTGTGTTTTCTACCTTGTTTAGTAGAACCGCCATCTACTCAGTCACCCACACCTTACACCTGGTAATTATCCTAGATTCTTCCCTTTCCTTCATTTCTCACATCTGATAAATTACCAACCCTAAATAGTTTTACCTCTGTATAATATCTTCCATCCCTTAGTCTATTGTACCACTCTCCATATTTGTCCTGATCTTTAGTCTTACTTCCTCTTCTCCACTTTTCACATTGTTGCCAGACCAACTTTCTAAAATCTTCATCTACAGACATTGCTCCTCTGCTGAAAACCTTTCATAGCTTCTCTGTTATCTGAAACCAAAGTCTGAACATGATGCACATTGTTTCCCATGAGGTCTTACTTCATCAAATTCATTCCTCTCTGGACCTCTCTTTCAACAGCCATTCAAATGAAATACTTGCTATTATATTTACGGGAAGGGCCACAGGTTACCCACCTCCCTGCCTTTCTGCATGCTGCTGCCTTTGTAATGCTCTCCTAGGGAACTAGAATGATTGGAACTACCTTTCATCTTCAGTTCTTACTCAAAGCTTGGCAAAAGGTAGGTTCTTAATAAATACATTAGTTAATGAGCTGTGATCAAAAGATAATCAAAAGGGCTGTGTGAGAGATGCTAATATACATATATATTAGCACATACATATGTATGAGAAGCTAATATGCATGTATGTGTGTGTGTTTATGTATATATGTTTACACACACACAATCTCTTTCTGGTCCAGCCAGCAGTCATATAACAGGTGTGGCACTTCAGGAGCAGAGTTGAAGAACTGTTGGGTTGCACAGAGTTTGGGTCTAGAATCCCCTTAATTCAGGAAGCATCCAAAGGAGGTTCCATCACCGTCCATTTCCTGCTCATTTCCTCCTTTGTAGCTTTGCTTACATTTCTCTTGATACTTAGAGACAGTGTCTTCTGCTACTAATCACTCAAGCCTTACCCGCCTTCAAGGCTCCACTCAGAATTATCTTTCCTTAGGGAGTCTATTTCTCCTATTTCAGGATTTACTGACTATTCTCTTATCTCTTGTAACATTTAGTAACCCACTCCTTAGCACTAACTTTTAAAATTGCTTTCTAATCATAAGACTTGTGTTTCTTTGCCTTGTAAAATTCTTTGAAAATGGTCAGCCCAGCATGTAGCCCAGTTCCAAGCATCATGTAAGCAATTGAAGGACCTGAGACAAAAAGAGTTCATTTGAATTTCTTTTACAGCTCTGAGTTTACTCTGTATTTGCACATGAGTTTTAATGTTTTGGAGTCATTGAATTATTTCAAAATCTAAAAGATAATACACCTTTTTCAGAAAGAAACAAAAAACAACATCTGAATGCACACACACACACACACACACACATGTCACCTACACACACAATTTTGCATGTTATTTTATGGATTCATTAACCCCAATTTACCAGACTGTAAGTACCCATACATATAGAAAATGTGTTTTATTTTTCAAAACTTAGCACAGCACCTAGCTGCTCAATAAATCTTATCCAAAACAAACAGAACCAAACTCAAGTCTTTGCTGAACTATGTATCGTCTATTTGTATTCTATGCAATACTTAGCACAGTGTCTTGAACATATTAGCAATTTGATAAATATTTGTTAAACTGAATCTAATTCTGCTTTCTCTGTATCTCAGAGAAGCACCAATTATAGTGACACAGGTAATGAGGCTAAATAAATATTTAGAATGACTCTTTCAATACATTATCTTATTGTTTTAACATTCTACAAACTTGAATCCACTAAATTAAGTATATTAGCATTAACAGGTATATACTTTTAATCTGTTTTTATGAAGTGTTAAAGTTTTAAAACATTTGAGTTATAAGGAAACAAAGTAGAAATCATTCCTCCTTTTATAAATGTCACTACATTCTATTTTGGGAATAATGTGAATAAGGACCAGGTCTGAGATATCTAAAATAAAGCATTTCTACCAGTGAAGGAAAGGCACGAGGCACCTTTTTCTTCCACAATCAACCCAAATGTCTCACCACTTAAAACAGATTCTCTTCTGCTTGGGTAGCAGTCCTGTTCTTAACAGTTTTTGGAATAATGAACAACCCTCTTATAATGACAGAAGTTTGAGCCTTAAAAATAAAATAAATAATTAAAAAGGAGAAGGGAGAGCTGACTGATTGGAACGACACCAAATTTTTTATTTTCAATGGCATTTGTAGCTGCTGGAAGTGACACAATTGGTGTCAGTCTAGGAACTTAAGGTAACCAAACACAAATTGTAATTGACCAAATTAAAGTCAGAAGAATTGTAATTAGTTCATTAAATAAATAATGTGGAGAATTTCTGAACTTAGTGGTGAGATACAAAACAACAAACCATCTATTCAAGAGAAAACATGGATAAAAAAAGATAAAATGAAAATAAAAGCCTAACTTTCTCTTCAAAGCAAACAAAGACAAGACAATGGAAAGAGACATTAAAAAAGGAAGATTCAATTAGCAAGGAAAGGGAAATGGAGAGAAATCCAAGTGGGATTCTCTGGCAAGGAAAAGAATGTGATGAGAGTTTAGATGGTAATCTATAAATAGCCTTTTATTTTATAAATCCTTCATGTGATGCATAGGCTCCATGGTGAGGCTCTCTCATCCTTAATACACACGGTCTCATGGCACATACCTTTTAAGGCAATCTGCGATAGTAAGCACAAAGAACTAGGTCTGGAAAATGACTTGGGCTTCTCCCTTTCAAAAACCAAGAAAAAAATTGATGAGGAGAGAATCTGGGAACATTGCACAAATTGTCAGGAGGGCACTGGAGGGAGGGATCAGTCTTAGGAGACTAGGAAATAATTCAGAGAAATAGTATGCTCCGCTTCTTCTCACTTACCAATGTGAGGGATAATTTTAATTACCATCCTATAATGAACCTTCCTCCAAATAACACAGGCGACCACTTTACCTGTCATTCTTCTTCACAGACGTGTCAGGTCTTATGTTCTGTTTGTCTGCTCTCACCGCTTTGTTCTGATTTTCAACTCTGTAAGATGCTAGTGGTGGTGAAAGGGGGGTGGGGAGAGGAAAGCGGAGAGAGTGAGAGGGCAGATATTTCACAATTAATTCTTTGATATGTTTTGTTGTATTATCAGGATTCCTTTCCATAACATTTCCAAACACTTGAATCAAAGAAGCAGTCTTTGAAATCTTTTGTCAAACGTAGTAATACTCTCTTCCAGTTTCTCTTTCTTTTTTTTTTAAAGCAGAGGAAACAATTGGCAAATGTAACCTTCATGATGTTTTTGGCATTTCTCTAGAATATTCTTTATTATTGTCCTTTGTAAATTTTAATTTTAGAAAATCATGTTATTTTAAAAGAAGAATTAAAATAGATCCTGAGACCCCTGAGATAGGGATGAGTTGTACACATCTGCATTCTTAACTGTCTCTTCCCATCTGGCTGGGAAAACCACAGTGACCAAGGAAAAAGCGCTCGTCAATGGCTTAATGGGCATAGTCTAAAGACCCCCACTCTGGTCAGACTGGTTTCAAGACATTTAAAAACCTATGTCCTCTTTTTAATTTATTTTAGGAGGATAAATATCTCCTATATTCCTTCAGTCATTTATCTTGAGAATCAGTGGCTTCTGCATATTTCTTCTAGTAAAAAATATTATATGGAGCTTTGTTTTCAGCATATTTTATTCAAAAAAGTGTGTTGTATTGTAAGAATTTAAAAATATGTATCTATACTCTTCATTGAAATTATTTTCTCATTCTCTTTGTGGTGTCACTAAGCTTTCCAAATTGTCCATGGCAATAAACTTATGTGTTCCAACAGAAGAGGCTGTATTTCAGGAATAGATTCCCTCTTCAGAATAAAACACATTTATCCTTAGAGACTCTTTCTAGATTCAATACCTCATTGTTTAAATTTCTTTTGCTTATGACAAAAATGTTGTTTTGTACGTTTAATCTTTGGAATATTTGACATATTTTATATGCTCTTTATGGAGTATCCTATTCTGTTAATAACTTATTTTTTCTTTGTACCACACAGCTCCCACATCTATACCTATAGCCCAGAGCCCCCTCTTAAGCTTTAATACTATAGAACATATATAATAAAACCAAAATATATTTTAGTAGTCCACTGTTGATAAATAGTTGTAATTTTACCATTGTAAACAATGCTGCAAAGACCTTCCTTGTGTAGATAGCCCTACATACTTGCACACTTTGCGATCATCTCTTTAAGGCCCAAGCCCACAGGATGGATGAAAATGGGTCACATAATACCTACATATGCATAAGGTTGTCTTGGGGAAGAGGAACTCTGAGGTTTTTGAACCCAGATCTTTCAAAATGAGTGAGAGGCATGTTCACTTTTTGCCTTGGAGAGTGACATTATTTTTATTATACTGGACAGTAAGTGTGCCAGCTCTTTGCTCTGAAGAAAGACCCTACTATCTTCCAAGTCTATAAGAAAACTCACTTTTTGCTCCAGATGGAAAACATTATCTCTATCTTTCAAGGGTGTTTTCTAGACAAGCCTAATTGAAAAGGTATTCTGAAACATAGAACAGTCAATGCCTCACTTTTCAAGACAAAAACTCCTTGTTTTTAAACTCTCCTGGCTTTTGGTCAATTTTTCCATGAGTACATGACTCCATCAGCCATTCCAGTTGATCTGACTAATAAAGGCTGAAACTAAAGTACTTTCAATTTGTCTTTTATGGAATTTAATCAAAACTATTATCAATAGTACTCCAAATAGTACTACCTGCAGTACTGACTTCAATCATCCTCAGATTCCTACGCTCAATCTATTGAGTAAATCTCATAAACCATCATGGCCTATCTTAGAAAGCCAGGTGGATTTCTTTTTCAGTCTCTGTTTTGACCTTTCCACTAGGCTTGAGGCATTAATACAGGTATAAGGGTGCATGGAGAAAATCTAGGGCAAATTTTGTCATCCATAACAATCCTGGCCAGTAGAGTCATTAATCACTTCAGCTTGATGTCAGGATAAATTTCATGCTATCTTTTCTAATTAGACGATTTCCATCATAGGGATATCTGCCCTCAGGGTACACATAAATTATCAAGTGGTTATATATTGGGAAATGTCCCCCAGGTAACTAAGGGTGGCCTCATTTCAGAAAGGCAAAATTATTTACTGGTGGGGTTTCTTTAAACACTGAAAAGTCTTTTTATGCAAGTCACTGTATTTTGGGGAAGGAGGCAAGGCAATGCTTGGCTTCAACACAAGAAGTATTTGGGTACACATGGTGTCCATGCAAAAGTGTGTTCTTGACAATTGTCGGGCCCCACCAGTGACACTTACATTAGTTGGGAGCACAGTTTTATAGCAGTCAAGTAGAAAATATGGCCTCCCATTGGCTGATAGTTCTTAGGATTCTTAGCTCTGTTTGAATTAGGTAGTCACTCCAACCTGCCCTGTTTATCCACAGTGCCAACCAGGTGACACTCATCTCCCCCGTGAAATTATTGAGTGACAACTACAGGAATAGGCAAGACATCCCAAGGTCAGTGGATATTTTGCATGGGAGGTAGATTTGCCAGGACCATCACCTGCAATTTTGATTGATTTCTTAATGAGGTTCTAGGTAAGAGCAAACAAATTGTGGTCAGGCCCATCTGGCAGGCCACAGCAGATGTAGGACTCAGTTATATTCAAGATTTTGTAATAGCTTGAGAGAGTCACACCAGAGCATTTTTCTTCCTGAAGGAAACTGCATGATGATTCTGAAAAACAGAAATCCTTAAGGCCTTTTCCCTGCATACCTTCTGGAGTCTGAAGTATTTCCTTCCCAGGGTCAAGGATGTTGTCTTTCTTCCATCACTAAGATATTGGTGAGTAGCTATAACTTTACTTTTTTTTTTCCAGTCATCTTGTATTCATATCCAGATTTTTTATACAAATGGCCTAAGTGAAAGAGGAGCACAGATATTTTAATAAAACTTACAAAATCTCATATTGTCTCCCACTTGGACCCATGTTGACCACTGCAGGGAGACTCTCAAGGTGGTATACTCAACCTAGTGTTCATTATCTTCATGTCCTACGACCATATCAGTACAAAAAGACAAACCAAGTGGCTAAGCAGAATTCAGTTTGAAATCACTAGTTCCCTTTTGGTTGAGCTGCCACTAGGAGGGTATACCAGCTAGGCCATCTGGGATTGTTTTCAACGTAAAGAAAGATTCTTCATGTCTAGGAATAGTTATACATAATCCCAAATTTTCAAAATAAGTCTATGTGACCTCCCCCATTCTCCTTTAGAGCTGATCATCATCTAAGAAGTGGCCGAAGAAAGACAATTTCTGTAGGAAGCCATTTTGGTGACTGAACTGTCCTACAGAAGTATGTAGACAAGATGGAGGGGAGAAAGGTAGAGTTAGAAAGCTTTTGAAATCCTTGATTTACAAGATGGTTCCAACACTCAAGATTACCAGATGATCATGAATAATATAACGCATGGATGATTATTTAAAATTTTGACTATCAACTTCTTATTTAGTGGCTGTTGTAATAAGAGGTGCACAATTGTCAACTACGAATAGACTGGAAAACTGAAAACCTCACGCCATTTAGTGGCCAGAGTTGGCTGACTGAAATGGAACAAATGTAGACTAAAAATATGTCAATGGCAGTAAGGCATCATAGAGAACCCTGAGAAGAAGTCAAAGGCCAGATGCAGCCAAAATGCCAGAAAGGTGAGGGACAGGCCCTGTGTAATAGGGCCTCTCTCCCTCCCAGTGAGACAAATGAGTCAACTTTTTTCAGGTGTCTGGCTTCAGCAGTAACTTCTGCAGCAGAAACATAGATTTCTTTATTTTGTGCTCTGCCTATGGTGGTGGGTGTATCCTCTTGTTTGGGACCATTATGGCTCCAAGAAGTAGTAGCTATGTAGAAGGGTTAGCAACAATCAGGGCACCCTTCCTGCATCTATCTGTGAACCTGCTTCCTAGTAATTGCCTACGATAAACTCCCTATACCTCCTCATTAATATGCAATACAAGGAAGACCATTTACTGCCAAGTAGGGTATCCAATTGGGTCTATATGTTTACTATTGATTGCTGTGGACTTTTTCCAAATGTTAATTGCCTCATGAGGCCTTAATCTACTCTTCGAGAAATCATGGTCTTAGTCATTATCCCATATGTATCACCAAACTGTCAACTCTGAAAGGTCTGAATTTCTTCTCCACTTGGAAGTGAATAAGTTAGCCTGCCACAGCTTTATGAATGAATGATTGCAGAATATGTGAGATTCCTTTGTCAGAGTCAAAAAAAAAAAAAAAAAAACTTCACTATTCATGGCAGGAGAATCAGCATATTCTTTCCTGGGTCCCTGAGCCCTAGATTTCACAACCAAAGAGGGCCAGATAATAAGTGCACATACAGTGAGCTGTGGTCCTGGCAATGAAATTGGAGCTTGGGTAGCCAAATCTTTTATACTGGACAGTAAGTGTGCCTGATTATGACCTGGAGGGAGACATTGTCTTTACTTTACTGAACAGTAAGTAAATCTGCTTCTTTCTCTGGAGGAATGCACCATCCCTATCTTCTAAGGCTGTTTTCTAAACAAACATCTTTAAAAAGGGAAACTGGGCCGGAGGGGTGGGAGGGGGGGAAACCTCTGCTGGCAAGACATGCAGAAATGTAAAAGACCTGTGGAGATTTTCTCCTATCAATTTTCTGTCTACATATGCCACCATAGCCCATGACCCAGGTGCCTGATTCCAGGATTCAGAAGTTTGTATCTGCCTCATCTCACCATAGCAAACAAAATACTTAGATCATAAATATTTCCTTTCAGAATTCTTGTTATATTGGGACATATGCCTGTTCAACAATCAAGGCCTTCAAAGCAAATTATATTGCACTGCATGAATCCTTACTCCATTTTCTAGTTTTCCTAATTCCTCTGTTCCCTTCCCCTCTGACCTTGCTTATGGAAAATGTTGCTTACTTGATAGAGTATATTTCTTAGAATGTAAGTACCATTTTAATAAATGAAATTGACCTTAATTTATTTTCCTATGCATGCAGCTCAATATGTGTAGAATGTGACTAGGGAGAAATTTTACTTTATCTGGACAGACGTGTAAAAACCTAGAAAAATAGAGCTCACACTCGAATTAAAGATGGAGACAATGCTATTAAGATTATGAGCAAATGAAGATTTATACTCTGCACAGGATTTAGTATTTGCTATTTCCCCCCAAATCTGAAAACTGCATTATAGAATGAGGTTGAGGAGTAAAGAATCTGCCTCATATTTCATTTAGTTGATTCCATTTTTACAGAGAGGATAGGATTTCAATTCAGTAAGCCTAAAATATGTTATTTCAGCCCCTCATCTTAATAGCTTTAGTCAAGTTCGATGTAAGATATTTATACAAAGGGATGATGGAAAACCAGGATTTTGGTAAAAGATCAGAGTAAATGTTAGCCTATCTGTAGTACAATGTACTAATGGTTCAAATTAATTCATTCCACTGGGATGTACTTAAAGTGGGTCTAGTTTAGTCATAGGAAAACATAAGTCTGGAATATATATACATATGCAGCAACACATGGTCTCAAAAATATTCTTCATAAAATAAAGAATTGAGGGCAAGTTCCTCCTCTTCACCCTAAAGGTATGTTGTAATATAATTTAGAGAATTTAAAAAAAATCCTGACTAGCTAATAGCAACCACGTGGCTTTCATCAATCTACCCACAAGTAGGTTTCACAATTACAGACTGCAAAGACTCTACAATAATCTTTGTTGCACCTTTCTTTTTAATGAAGTGTTGCCATTTCTGAGATACATGTATGACTTTTAAAATACCTAAAGAACAATTCTTTAGTGGTGAGATATCTTACAATTTACTGACAGTGAGATGGAAGAAATTACATTTTTCACCATAAAATTTGCTTTCTTTTTCAGAAGGCAAGTGGTATAAAAGATGAGGTCTAAGACATGTCCTTTAAAGATACATAGACAGAAAGTCATACCATTTGCTTCTAATTTAATTGTTCTAGTGAGCAATAATTTTCCAGATCCCAGTTAAGAATGGAAAAAATGATAAATTGAGTTCTCATGGACAAATCTATCTCAAGATCAAGATTCTCCCACCTGCACATATTATAGAAACCACTGATTCATCACAGGCTTTCCCTGAGTCTCATGGAGAAAACTATCCAAATTTATGCCTGACTTGCACAGGTGATCACATCTGCCAGTCTTTTGAGACCTTTTATGTTCCCTCTGGCCTTAATTGTTCTCTATTTTCAGGGAGTCCTTTGGCAAGAGAGCAGTTGTCAAGGCAAGCCAAGAACTAGAGTATTATCAAATTGTTTGTGGGTGCTTCCTCACCTGGCTTTCTGCTAAGCTCTAATAACAAGGAAAGGTGGTATTGGCCTGTTAATAATTAATAGCACCCAGTGCAAATGAAGCACTTCTGTCATAGGACTTCATCAGTAAGGTCATGGTACAATAGAGGTTGCAGGTTCTGTAAGCATGAGTGGTATTTGCATATGTCAGAACAGACCGTGAATGCTAACAGCACAAACACTTCACATCTGCTTCTGTTTACTCTCATGCTAACACCCAAAGTGCAGAAGCCCTGTGTTAATTGCTCAGTTACATACTGACTGTTGATGTTTCCTCCACATAACTTTCCATAAGTGCACTGTTGCAAATAAACTGCTAATGACTTTGCTTATTCCAGCCTCCCTTTTAAAGGAACTCTACAACATACACACAGATTAATGATTCCTGTATTTAGCAGTGTGTCTTGTGACTAGGTTTGCATAGAAGCAGTATCAATTAAGTAGCAATTATCTGCAAAGTGGAAAAAAAGAGGAAAGATATAAATAAGTAATGAGTGTGATGCTAAAATCTCTGAGAACAACTAGAATTGAACTCTGAGGCAAGGGCACCGACTAGTGAACGTTTTATTCCCATCCTTTTTTTTAATACCTGACACCCATAGAGCACCCATGAAAATCAGAACCAAAAAAACATGTAAGTTCTTAAGTGATTTTTAAAATATTTGATTTTCAAGGTGACCACTGTTTTGAAAAAGTAAAGAAACAAAGGAAAAAGAGTTACACCTCAACACCATTTACAAGAGAAATTACCAAAAAAAAAAAAAAAGACTCTAAATGTCTACCTTATGCATAAAACCCACCTAACTAAAAAACATATCAGATTCCCTTTATGTCTTAGTAGCAGAGGTCAGCACAGAGTGCTAATTTATCCCTTTAGCCATGTCACGCAGTGGCCATTATCAGTACCTAATAAAACTTGTCTGGAAAACTCTGCATTATCTGGCTATAAAGAAAAAAAATCTGGTGGGGTTTGAGAATATGCAAAGTGTTCAAATCGGTTGGATAGGTAAGAAGTCTTATAACGTCTATTTTGTTTATTAATTTTAGCTTGTAATAGCCAGACAGATTGCTTAAGCTCAGGTCCCTCAGAAGATATTCAGAGAAGTAAAAATCATGGCAACTAAGCAGGGCAAATGGAAGAAAAGGACTGGGATCAGTTGGCTCTAGTCCTTGTCAACCAATGCAGTTTTGATTTGGGTCTCTTCTGTCAGCAACAACAGACTGGGCAAAATGTGTATTGGAGCAGATAGCCAAATGGTTTACATTTTCTCTGTTCTAGAGACCAGTGATTCCTTTGAGAGCTTTTTTCTCAGGGATGAATGGCCATGATAAGCCAATGTTTTCTACGTATTTAACTTATGGTAACCATATTTTACAAATCTTAAATAAAGATATGTGGTTTGACAAATATATATTGAGAAAGACAATTCAAAATGCGAACTGTATTGGGTAGAATAGGATAAGCCTGCAGTCTGGGGCTCACCAGGCTTCCTTCTCCCTCCCTCCTGTTCTCCTTCTGCAGGTGTCAGATCTGCACTGCAGACCAATGGCTCTTCCCACCTCCTCCTCCTGCCTTTCCCCTTTATCTTTCACAGATGTTCCCCCAAGGTTTAGATTGAGCCTCATTTAGGTATATTATTTTCCTGCAACTGAAAAGTCCTTAAACAACTGCAGTTACTCATTCCCTTATCTGAAAGTCTTTGAGCCAAGTGCGTTTGGGAAGTGAGAATAAATTGCATCTGTCTTATATTACAAACTAACTCCATTTGGGCTATCACACAGTGACCATGCTGCAAAACCCAAACATGTACACAAAACAGAATGAATAAAGACTACACATAGCCTCACTCAACTATGAATTGCTTTTTTTGGCCAAGAAATAAGCTTAGATCAGATTTGAAATGGCCTCTAAGTCAGTTACCAAAAACACTTTTTGCTTTTCAGAACTTTATAGATTTCACAACTGTGATTCAGGGATGAATCTATTTATTTTTTGCACTGTTGTTAGTAGCTTATTTTACTCTCAGAGACTCATAATTTATTCCTCCTTGTATTATTGATCTATTAGATACTAATCCAGTGGTTTTCAATCAACAACATCAATAAGGATCTCCTGGGTGGCAATGTTCAACTCCCAATATTTATTCAGCACTTTAGTGTTAGGTCTAAGAGTCTGCATTTTTTAACAAGCTGGGCAACCCACATACTCACCTGTGATTCTGACACACATGATCTTAGGAGTAAAACTTTAAAAATACTTTCCTAAACTTTGAGTTCACTTTTCACTAGTAAACCACTAACATCCCTAGTTCTAGGTTTAACCTCCTGGATTTCAAATTTTTTTTTTTTAATTAGAAACAGCTAACTAGCTTTTTGATTCTCTTGTTCTCACTCAGTGACTCTGCGTATTTTTGCAGCTAGCTCATACAGCCATTCATTTCCCAGTGTGATATTAACTTCACCAATAACTAGGGATGTTTGTCTTGGAATGGCAGGAATTAGCTTTTGAACTGAAATAGGGCTGAATAGTTTCCACTTATCTTTGAGTACCTGTCTCACCAGAGTATCAACTTTGAGCTTATAGAGTTGTGTGAGGAGTCTCCCTGTTCTCATTGTAGTTGAAGGTATAGGTAGAAAAACTACATATAAACTCGATGGGTGAAAGAGCCCACAACAGGTATAGCAGACCTGTTGTTACATAATGAATTTGTTAAGTGTACTCAACACTGCTTTTAGCTTGGTTCTCTTGCAGGACCAACTTCCTTTAGAATAAGTAAAAAAGTTGTATTTCTAAAGTTTCCTTTTCATTTTGAATAATATTAATGATTTCTATTTTAAGCTGAGTGCTTCATGAAACCAGAGACTAACCAAGACTGTAAGGGAATATGCTAAGAGAAAAGGTGAAGGAAAAAAACCAATGTATGGAAAAGGGCCCAGGTGTTTATTTGGCTAATATGCTTTCTAAAAACAAATATTTGCTTCCCTCTAAGTAGATATTTAAATATTTCTGCTAAAAACAACTTAAATGGTCATGTATTAATAAGAGGAACACAAGAAAAACTAAGTCCAAAAGCATCAAACACCATGATTTCCAGACTGGAATTGACCAAACCAGGCATATGGCATTTTGCTAGTTTTTAACTGGATAACTGGAATTAGGCACTGTATATGATACATATCTCTAGAGAAACAATTTTAAGGAAAATGTTAGAAGAAACATAATTTTAATGCTAAAATAAATAGAGGCATTTTGGTATAGAACACAAGTTTGTGTGTTTTCATTAGTAAAATACAAGCCTGTTAAGAAATAACATAAATAAAAATACCTCATTATTTTTTATTTACAATAAAAAGACCTCACATCCTACAGGGGTTTGTCTCTTCCTCAGTGATTCAGGGTAAGCTGGTGGGAAAGTTAGAAAACACTGCAGTTGATTGTGACATGTGTGGTTAGGTATTTCCTGTAAAGAGCCTAAGTGTGCCCACTTTGTTATTCTACTGCCTGCCCTTGAATTCTTCATCTCAACTTGCAACATATGGAGTGAAAAGCTGTATGAGCAT
Source organism: Cebus imitator (assembly GCF_001604975.1). Lineage (NCBI taxonomy): Eukaryota > Metazoa > Chordata > Mammalia > Primates > Cebidae > Cebus > Cebus imitator. The sequence continues at coordinate 1,945,074 of NW_016107405.1, read as the reverse complement.
TGTGCGTTTTAGTTGTGCTACCAAAGATATGCAACAGGATTTTAAAACTGAACTATTTCTGACTCCGTGTTTTGGCCAAGGCCCCAAAACAATATTTGCCAGTTATACCACATTCTAAAGTTAGACCACCTATGTAGGACTTGCAACGTAATAGAGGAAATAGAGAAGGAACCCACAATACCCCTTTCCTGCTGAAGGTAACAACCTATAGCAGGTCAAGTAGGCTGAGGAGAAGCTCTAACTTTAGATTAAGTTTGATATTACATGGATAGGACATTTTAATTGCTGAAATGAGACTTTCTTTTTGTGACCAGATGCAATAAGAGAATTTTTTATTACCTATGAGTAACCAAAAAGTCATGGGGTTTCCTTTCAATTTCATCTGAGTAGTAGAGAAAACAATCATACCTTTGTAGGGTTTGAATATTTAGTGGGGAAAAAATAATTAAAAAAAAATTGTTTTTGTTTTGTTTTGTTTTACCATGTAACTGTCACTGGTACATGAATCAAGAAGAAAGGAGCTGTATAAGGATGTCTACTGGTATTTTCTTTTTTCACTGTTTATTTTAAGGGCCTCTGATAGTTTTGTTGATAGACCCTAAGATTGCACCGAAACATGATGCTTATTTTCCACGTCACAGCATATTCTTTACTTACCTCTGCTATGTGTCTTGAAATCTTTTCTTATTCAATGCTATTCCTGTTGTTCATTTTGTCCATATTTTACTTTTTAAAACATATTGAGATAACATTTTGCATCATTTTTATAGGGTCTATAGTCTCATTGTGATAATGCTGAAATGACTTTCTGATTTCATAGAAAGAGCCTGCCACCTCCAGAAAGACTAAAAACAGAAGAGAAAATTACATCGTAATGAAAAAGATGAATAAATTATGGCTGTAACTTTGTAAAAAAAAAAAAAAAAAAAAAAAAAAAAAAAAAAAAAAANAAAAAAAAAAAAAAAAAAAAAAAAAAAAAAAAAAAAAAAAGCTTGGGTTACACATTCCTGACCTGCTTAGAAGTTTACCTAATCCATTTCTGTCTTTCTGTTTGAGTTCATGGAAACAGAAAGTAGCTGAAACTTGCTTTTCTATCTAAGCTGACAAATTGTTTTCATTGGCCTTAAAATCATTTGTATTTAATGTAATTATCAACATGTTTAGGTTAAACATATTTTAGTGTTTTTGCTTTCTATTCCTCTCAACTATTTTTTGTTTTCTTTTTTCCATCTTTTCTTTTCCTAGCTTGCCTATTTTGTATGATTCCGTTTCATCTCCATTATTAGTCCACTAGCCTTCTCTCCCTCTCTCTCTTACTCTCTTGATGGTTTCTCTATAGTTTACAATATACATCATTAATTTATCATGTATACCTCTAAATAATATAGCATTTCATGTAATGTGTAAGGACCTTATAAGAATATACTTTTTTAAAAAAATATATACATACATATATATAGATATACATATACATATATATATATATATATATATAAAATTCCATTTTAGATTCTGGGGTACATGTAAAGAACATGCAGGATTGTTGCATAGGTACATACATGGCAATGTGGCTTGCTGCCTGCATCCCCATCACCTATATCTGGCATTTCTCTCCATGTTATCCCTCCCCAACTTCCTATCCCCCACTGTCCCTCCCCTAGTCCCCCTCCACATACCTCAGTGTGTGACACTCCTCTCCCTGTGTCCATGTGTTCTCATTGTTCAACACCAGCCTATGAGTGAGAACATGTGGTATTTGATTTTCTGTTCTGTCAGTTTGCTGAGAATGATGGTTTCCAGATACACCCATGTCCCTACAAAGGACACTAACTCATCATTTTTTATGGCTGCATAGTATTCCATGGTGTATATGTGCCACATTTTCCCTGTCCAGTCTATCATCAATGGGCTTTTTGGTTGGTTCCAAGTCTTTGCTATTGTAAACAGTGCTGCAGTGAACATATATGTGCATGTGTCCTTATAACACAATAATTTATAATTCTCTGGATATATATGCAGTAATGGGATAGCTGAATCAAATGGAATTTCTATTTCTAGGTCCTTGAGGAATCACTACACTGTCTTCCACATTGGTTGAACTAATTTATACTATCACCAACAGTGTAAAAGCGTTCCTATTTCTCCACATCCTCTCCAGCATCTGTTGTCTCCAGATTTTTTAATGATTGCCATTCTATCTCACTTGAGATAATACCTCAATGTAGTTTTGATTTGCATTTCTTTAATGACCAGTGATGATGAGCATTTTTTCATATGTTTGTTGGCCTTCTATATGTCTTCTTTTGAAAAGCATCTGTTCATATCCTTTGCCCACTTTTGAGTGGGCTTGTTTGTTTTTTTTTTCTTGTAAATCTGTTTTAGTTCTTTGTAGACTTTGGATATAAGTCCTTTGTCAAATGGGTAGATTGCAAAAATTTTTTTCCCATTTGGTTGGTTGTCAGTTCACTCTAATGATTGTTTCTTTTGCTGTGCAGAAGCTCTGGAGTTTAATTAGGTCCCATTTGTCTACTTTGACTTTTTTTGCCAATGCTTTTGGTATTTCAGTCATGAAGTCCTTGCCTATGCCTATGTCCTTAATGGTTTGCCTAGGTTTTCTTATAAGGTTTTTATGGTGTTAGGTCTTATGTTTAAGTCTTTAATTCACCTAGAGTTAATTTTAATGTAAAGTGTCAGGAAGGGGTCCAGTTCTGCTTTCTGCACGTGGCTACCAGTTTTCCCAACATCATTTATTAAACAGAGAATCTGTTCCCCATTGCTTGTTTTTGTTAGGTTTGTCAAAGATCAGATAGTTGTAGATATGTGGTGTTGCCTCCAGGGCCTCTTTTCTGTTCCATTGGTCTATATCTCTGTTTTGGTACCAGTACCATGCTGTTTTGATTACTGTAGCCTTTTAGTATAGTTTGAAGTCAGGTAGCATGATACCTCCAGCTTTGTTCTTTTTGCTTAGAATTGACTTGGCTTTGGTTCCATATGAAGTTTAAGGTGTTTTTTTCCACTTCTGTGAAGATCATTGGTAGCTTGATGGGGATAGCATTAAATCTATAAATTACTTCGGGCAGTATGGCCATTTTCATGACACTGATTATTCCTGACCATGAACATGGAATGTTTCTCCAACTGTTTGTGTCCTCTCTTATTTCGTTGAGCTGTGGTTTGTAGTTCTCCTTGAAGAGGTCCTTTACACCCTTTGTTAGTTGTATGCCTAGGTATTTTGTTTTCTTTGTAGCAATTGTGAATGGCAGTTCATTTTTGATTTGGCTCTCTTTAAGTCTGTTATTGGTGTATAGGAATGCTCGTGATTTTTGCACATTTAATTTTGTATCCTGAGACTTTGCTGAAGTTGCTTATCAGTTTTAGGAGATATTGGGCTGAGATGATAAGGTCTTCTAAATATACAATCATGTCATCTGCAAATAGAGACAATTTGACTTCCTCCTTTCCTAATTGAATACGCTTTATTTCTTTTTCTTGCCTGATTGCTCTGGCTAGAACTTCCAATACTATATTGAATAGCAGTGGTGAGAGAGGGCATCCTTGTCTACTGCCAGATTTTAAAGGGAATGCTTCCAGTTTTTGCCCATTCAGTATGATATTGGCTGTGGGTTTGTGATAAATAGCTTTTATTATTAGAACTCAGGATTAAGAAACTAACTCAGAACCACACAACTTCATGGAAACTGAACAATTGGCTCTTGAATGTTGACTGGATAAAAAATAAAATGAAGGCAGAAATAAAGATGTTCTTTAAAACCAATGAGAATGAAGACACAGCATACCAGAATTTCTGGGACACATTTAAAGCAGTATCTAGAGGAAAATTTATAGCAATAAATGCCCACATGACAAGCAAGGAAAGATCTAAACTTTTCATCAAAACTGAAAGAGCTAGAGGAGCAAGATCAAAAAAACTCAAAAGTTAGCAGAAGACAAGCAACAAATAAGATCAGAGCAGAACTGAAGGATATAGAGACACACAAAAAAAGACCCTTCAAAAAATCAGTAAATCCAGGAGCTGGTGTTTTGAAAAGATCAACAAAATAGATCACTAGCCAGATTAATTAAAAGAGAGAGAGAGAGAAGAATCAAATAGATGCAATAAAAACAATAAAGGGTTTTCACAGATTCCACAGAAATATAAACTACCATCAGAGATTACTACAAACAACTCTCTGCGCATAAACCAGTAAACCTGGAAGAACCGGATAAATTCCTGGACACTTGCACCCTCCCACGCTTAAGCCAGGAAGAAGTTGAAACCCTGAATAGACCAATAACAAGGACTGGAGTTGAGGCAGCAATTAATAGCTTACCAACCAACAAAAGCCCAGGTCCAGATGGGTTCACAGCTGAACGCTACCAGACATACAAAAGAGGAGCTGGTACCACTCCTTCTGAAACTATTACAAACAATACAAAAAGAGGGAGTCCTTCCCAAATCATTTTATGAAACCAACATCATCCTGATACCAAAACCCGGCAGAAACTCAACAAAAAAAGCTTCAGGCCAATATCCATGATGAACATAGCTGCAAAAATCTTCAGGAAAATACTGGCAAACTGATTGCAACAGCACATCAAAAAGCTTATCCATCACAATCAAGTAGGCTTCATCCTGGGGATGCAAGGCTGGTTCAACATACGCAAGTCTATAAACGTAATTCACCACAGAAACAGAACTAAAGACAAAAACCACATGATTATCTCAATGGATGCCGAGAAAGCCTTCAACAAAATTCAACAACCCTTTATGCTAAAAACTCTCAATTTACTAAGCATCGACAGAACATATCTCAAAATAATATGTTAAAAATTTTTTAAGATTTTCTTGCTCTTTGCGCTTTTTAAATGATTACATTCCAGACATCATGTATAAAAGAACAGTAAAGACCAAGGTAAATAATACTTATGCTTGGAAATAAGTTCATCCCTTTTTCAGGCTGTTAGTCTGGGCATGATTCAATAAATCAGTACTTTACCTAGATTTTGTTGCTATATTTACCTTTGTGTTCTACAGACTTCAAATTTCTTCAGTGGTAGATTTCTACTTTCTTGTGTTTCTCTTGTGTTTAGTTTAGGGGCTGGGATGCCAGGAAGTTTTTCTCACTGTTCCTGCTTTCTATTCAGCTTTCATAGGTGTGGATAGGCCCTGCACACCTGTGCCATCTATTTACCTCTTTGCTTCTGACCCTCTCAAAGACATAGATTGTTGTTCAAGTGACATGTATATGGCTCTACGGGGGAAAATAGACTTGAAAGACAAGAAAGGTGGCTCTCCCTTGTCCTCCATTTTCAGTATTACACAGAACCTGTGCAATGGAGTCTCTAGGGGGAAGCTTTTACAATCTTCAATTTCTCCTCCTGTGGCAGACATGTTTTCCCATCAGCATAGCATAGACTTTAGAGGGCAAGCAGCTTTCCTTCCTTTCACTGATCTCAGCCTAACTCTGCCTTCTGTCGGTGGGACAGTTGACATGCGTAAGTTTCTTGCCTCTTCCGAGCAGCCTTAGACATCTCTTTTATACCAGTACAAAGCCCTAAGCACAATTTTTTTTATTTCCTGCTTCTCTACCCGCAGCAGTTGGCTTTTCCTAGGATTCATGGAGGATAATACGATGGGGGTCATGTTTTCTGTTATCTTTCCCCTCGGTGGCAGCTGATATTTTCCTGGAACAGGAAGCCAAGAAATTTTCCTGCCCCTTGCCACAGCAGACCACTGGTTCTTTAATTAGTGTGTGCTATTTCTACCTACCTTCCTTTGGTCTGAACTTTGTCAGTTGGTCACATCTAATTCTAGTGAGGAGAGCTGGGAAATGTAGTCTTCCTATGTACACTGAAGGAAATTAAACAGCATAATAAACACATAGTGTTGTCTCTGCTTTACCAGGGAAATTGGAAAGAGACTAAATTGGGGACTACTCCTAGTTTTTACTCTCCTTGGCTTTGTAAGCATGACTTGATAATCTGGCCTCTGTCCACATCTTCAGCTTCATTTTCTCCCACACTCTACATATATCCTGTGGTTCAGAATAATTGTTTACATGTATTTGAAATACTATGCTCTCTATTGAGCATTCTTTTTGTGTATGCACTGTCTCTTTTCTTCATTGTTTCCCTTTTTACATCCTGTCTCCAGGGAATCATCTCCAGCCTTTTTTCCATGACCCTATACAATTCTACATTTTTCTGTTCTAGTATTTATCAAAGCTGTGTTATAATTGACTGTAAGTTATTTGAAGATAGGACAGAAAGTGCAGAGACATGTGACAGGTAACAGATTTCATTTTCCTTCAGGACATTATAGTTCTAGTGGTCTGAGAGAAATCTAGTTATCCAGCACTAACTACAGTATTTACTCAACTTCTTTCAGCTTTTCTATTATTCTCTTGCCCTCTTTTGCATATTCTATTACTAATTAAGTGATTTAAAAAATATTTTAAATCTTTAAAAAGAAATCTTTTAATAAACATAATAGGTAATACTTATTATTCTAAGTATCTCACGTGTATCAATTCATTTAATTTTCACAAAAACCTTATGAAGTATTATTATTTTTCTATTTAAGAAATAAAAGAAAGAAGCAAAGAAAGGTTACATAACAATTTCACACAGCTAGCAGGAGTTAGGCTTGGGATATGGAGCCAGGCAATTTGAATTATGGTTTGAGCTCTTTGGAACAGGTGTTCATCCTGTGTCCAATTAATAGTGGCAATTATAGTGACATTACTTAGTCCCAAGAATGTGACTATATCAGTCAGAATCCAGATAAGAAAACAGAAATAGTTTATTATAGTTTATTTAACAGATAAATTTTAATTTAGAATATTAGTTAAACAGTACTGGAGGGCTGAGAATGATAAAGTGAAACACCGAGGTTACAAAGGCTATGCCCCTGCCATCCCACCCCTATCCTGCACACGCTCACCTCTACATTTTGATGGAGAAGCTGGGAGGTGGCAAAAAGAATTGCCAGATTAATAGCCTAATGATGCTGTATTTGTAAGGATGTAGTCAGAAATTTGTTAACTAGGTAATCTATAGACTTTTGAGAACAGCGTAGTGAGAAGAGTATTAACGGTGGAGATTTAAAAGGAGGCTTGCATATATACATGTGAGTGGTGTTTGCAGCTACTGAACAGTAACCTGAGTAACATTGGCAGGCTCTACTTGTGACATTTGGCAGAGTCATGAGGTTCAGTGTTATCAGCAACTGGCATGCAGTTAATAGTGGAATCTGTGAGGCTATGTAGTGGACAGAGAGGGCCACACATTTCTGCAGACTCCCCGTAATGGCTGCCAAAGAGAATGTATCTGCAAACTCCACAATCCTGCTGCTGGGAGGCACCACCTTGGAGAGAGGGCAATTATAGTAAGGAAGGTAGTGACAGTGTAGCATCTAAACTTTATTAAAGTTTCTTCTATGAACCTGGTACCTTGCTAGATGTTACACATACATTGTCTTATTTTATTTCTTATAAACCAATTGTAAAGTAGGTACTATTATCATTATGCCCACTTTACAGATTATGAAATTTGGGCTTAGAAAATTAAAGTGAGTTGGTTAAGATCACATAGATACAAATGGAAAACCCAGGTTTACTGTCTCAAAAGCCTGTGCTATGAGCTACCAGGTCTTATAAGGAAGCTCAAGCAAATCATGACTTTCCTTACCACAGTTCCTGTTCCCAGTGCCCATCATTTCCTCCCCAGCTCATACTAGCTGGAAACGGAGAGTTCTATGTAAAGGGTTGTAAGTGGAATGGGTCAGGCTTAATAAAAGACAAATTCCTAAATGTATTTGGAACTATAATGAGAAAGAGTGTTTATAACTTATCTGAAAAGTGATCATACGTATTTAGAACCCCGTCAATTATTAGATAAAATAAAAATACATTATAATTGTTTGTGGTTTATATGCAGATTTGTGTTGCACACAAGTTATGCAGTGCAAAACACTTGGAAAGAACAACACTTGTATCCTACAGAGAAAAGGAGGTGGACATAAGTTAGAAAATAGCTTTGGGCTTTTTCTTTTGACCTGATACTCACTTGTGACCGTGCAGTGGCACTAAGCCTTCAAGTATACACTGATTTTGGGGTCTGATTGCACACTGTAGGTCTTCATTTATATATATAGCATTGAATATATCATTTCTTAACATCTGTCAGGGAGAAAAGGCAAAGTAAGAATTAAAGAGGGTCCTTAACACTGATAATACTTTTTTAAGGGCTTAGATCTATTCTGCCAAGGTGTTGCCTTAAGACTCTGAAGACTAGATGTGATAAAACAGACCAAGAATTCTGAGTGGCAATAGGGAACTTACTACTGATTATAGCATGTGGCATTTAGAGCTGAGAACCAACAAATCACTTCGGTCATCACCCAACAAAAGAGAAAAATATCTTTTTAAATTGGAAATCATATTCTTTCATCAGACTATTTAAGAATTATAGAAATGTTTTCCCTACTTGTTTTGGAAAGTTGGTATGGGATGGTAGAGAGAAGAATCAGAAATTGGTGCCCCCTACTACCTTTACTTTTTTCTTCTCTCCCCACTCTGTCTTTGTGAGCCATTACTTCATAAAAGAGTATGTGACCTTGAGCAAATTACTCAACCTTTGTTTTAATTTTCTGACCGCTAAACTTGAGGTGGTTGAAATTTACTTTATTTTTATAACTTTACCATTCTGTGATTTCCCCTCTTCATTTTCCCACATGCAAAGCTGAAGTTGACTTTAAAAAAAAATGCAGAAATATAAATAAATATATTTAACAGCAAAATATTTCCCTGAGCTGGAAGACTGCAATATGTACTCTATTTTCTGTTTTTAAGCAATATTTGCTTAACAACAAAATATTAATACTTAAAATAGTATAAACCATTTTATATAAAATATAAAATCCAAAGATATTTTTTTCTAATTTGTTTCAGATATCCAATGGCTTCCCTTAACTGTCCCTTTTTTACAATACCCTTTTTTGTCTCTTTGAGAATATTAATTTTATTTATTTAAAGTCCCATTTTGATTATTAACTTTGTTTCTTCAGGTATAACTGCAAATAGGTAGTTTTATTGTTCCTCCTTCAGTGCTGTTGCTTCTTAAATATTTATGATTCTTGATCATGAGTTCAGCTTTGGAACTGGTATTTCCTACTACATTAACCACTACCAGCTTAAATTTGCTGTAGATTTTTGGCAGATGCACTGTATTTGGTTAAGAAGCTCTCATCTATTCTCAGGTTTCTAGGAATTTTATCACGAATTGGTTTAATCCATCTATTTTGTTTTTAATATTACTCACAATATTTCCATTTAAAAAAGTTCTGTTTAGTTCTTTTTCATTTTTCCTGTTCTTTCCTTCTTTCTAGCTTAATATGTATTCTCATTTCTCTTTCTTTACGTATTTTTACAATCATTTTAAAATTTAGCACTCAGCAAGATACTTTGCAACTTTCTTTCGTTCTTTGTTGAGACAAGGTCTCACTCTGTCACCCAGATTGGAGTACAGTGGTGTGATCAGAGCTCACTGCAGCCTCTCAAATTCCTGGGCCCAAGCTATCCTGCCACCTTCGTCTCCTAAGTAGTCAGAACTGTAGAGGTGTGCCACCATGACTGACCAATTTTTTAAAAGACATTTTATATAGATGGGGGTCTCACTATGTGTTGCAGGGGCTGGTCTCCTACTCCTGGCCCCAAGTGATTCTCCTACCTCAACCTCCCATAATGTTGGGAATACAGACATGAACTACACACCTGGCCTGCAATTTTCTTTGGCCCTCATGACTCTGTTTTCAACTCCGCTTTATATCAATGTGGCATCCTTCAAGGCTCTGAGGTGTTTCCAGGACACTCAGTCTCAACTACTGTTCACGAACTGGTTTTAGGGTATTTTCCTATTCCCATATGAGTGGTAACAATTCATTTCCCAGAGATTCGTTACTGTGTCATGTCTGATACCCTAGTCCCCTGTCATGGCATCAGTTACATAGTTACAGTTTTGATTATTCTTATTGTTTGGAAGGATTTTTCTTTCCTTTTTTTTTTTTCTTTTTCCTTCTTTTTGAATGCTTGGCTATGATTTATGTATTTTTGTTTTATTTTGCCTAGTATTTCTACATATTTATGGTAAGAGGGGTTCTGGGTTCGGTCACTTCCCCAGGTTGCTGGAAAGCATTGTAAAATATTAGTGCTATAATAAATGTTTTTCTATATGCCCTTTATACGCTAGTTCAATTTGTTTTTCTGGGATGAACTTACACATGTGAATCTTCTGATAGAAAAGAATGTAATTTGGGATTATGATTAATTTTTTTAAATTTATATCCAGAAAGCTTATCAGTTTACACTGATATCAGTAGTGTCTGAGAACACATGTTTCAAAGACATGCTGAAACTTGAAGGTTGAAAAAAGTTTACCAAGTGAAGAAGAGGGAAAATGCATTCCAAGCAGAGGGAAAAGTATATAAAAATACAGAGAAATATTCAAAAATATATTTCATAAGTTACAAGAGATTCACTAGGGGATAATGAAAAGATTATGGATATATGAATTATAAAATCCTTGCCTTATCACTTCCTTACTCACATCCTAGGAAGGGGGGTAAATTAACTAATTTTGTAGACCTGATTTTTGTCACCTGTGAAATGATGGTAATCCACATTTTAGCCTTCTTGTGAGTATTAAATAAAATAATGTTAATAGAGTACCCAGTATGTGATCATTCAATGGTAAGTTATATCTTACAAAGTCAAGCCTAGAATATGAGGTCTAGAAGGGTTTATTTAGAACTAATAATTTTTTTCCTTTAAATATTTGTTAGAATTCACTAATAATATTAAACCCATTTAGCCAGGAGTTTTCTCTACACAAAGATTTTTAACTAAAAATTAAGTCTCTTTTATAGATATAGAACTATTAGGGTTATATATTGCCTTCTGAATTAGCTTTAGTAGTTGTGTGTGTGTGCTTCTTTTTTTTTTTAAAGGAATTGATTCATTTCAATAAAGTTGTCTAATTTACTAGCATAAAGTTATTCACAATAATTTATTTTTGCCTTTCAAATATCTATAGATTCTTCAATGATGTCATCTCTCTCATTCCTGATATTGGTAATTTGTGATTTCTCTCTTATTCCCGATCAGCTTGAATAAAAGTTTATCAATTTTATTGCTATGCTCAGAGGGCCAGATTTTGTTTGTACTGATTTACTCTATAGTTTTTCTGTTTCATTCTTCATTTATTTCTGTTCTGATCTTTATTATTTATTTCCTTTTGCTTACTTTGGCTTTGATTTTATTTTCTCTTTGTAGCTTTTTTAAGCTAAAAGCTGAGGATATTGAATTGGGGCATTTCTTCTTCACTAATTTATGAGTTTAGCACTAGAAATTTGTTAGTGCTATCAAGCACTGCTTTAGCAGCCTCTCACAAATTTTGACCTGTTGTGTTTTTCATTATTTAGTTAAAAATACTTTATATTTTTATTTTTTATTTCTTCTTTATCCAAAGAAGTTTCCGTATCTTTGAAAATTTAAAGAGATCTTTTTGCTAATAATTGTTCTCTGACCATTATAATCAGAGAACATATTTTGTATGACTTGAATCACTGAAAATGTATTGAAACTTTTTTATGGTTCATATTGTGGTCTATCTTGGTAAGTGTTCTATATGCACTTAAAAAGAATGTGTATTCTGCTGTTCTTGGGTGAAATGATCTGCAAATCTCAGACAAAGTTCAAATTCATTGAGGACATTTTTCAAGTCTTCTATATCCGTACTGATTTTTTTGTCCACTTGTTCCATTAATTATTTACCGAGAGTGTATGTTTAAATCTTTGTCCTGTGTCATGAATTTGTCTGTGTCTACTTGCAATTCTATCTGTTGTTGTTTCTTTTTTGTTGTTCATAGCTTTCAGAACTCTGTTATTAGATGCACAAATATTTAGGAATGTTTTGTACTCTAATGAATTGCCCCTTTATCATTATGAAATGTTTTTTAAAATTCTCATTATCATTCTTTGCTCTGAAATCAACTTTGCCTGATATTTAGTCATTCTTCTTAAAACAACATTAGCACGGTATAATATTTCTCATACTTTTGTTTTTAATCTATTTGTGTCTTTACAGTGTTTTTCTTGTCAGCAACATATCATTGGGCTTTACTTTTTTAGCCAATTTAACAGAATCTACCTTTGAATAGGGGTAGGCAGGTTATTGTCACTTTATCTGGTTGTCAACATGATCAAGTTTAAGTCTATTATCTTGCCATTTGCTCTCTAATATCCCATCTATAGTTTTTCCTCCTTTCCTCTTTTTCTGCCTTCCTTTAAGTAAGTATTTTTCATAATTATATTTTATTTATTTTGGTGGCCTTTATTTCTTTACTTTGATAATTGCATTACAATTTACAGTAAACATTTTAAATAATCACAGTTTTCCTTCAAGTGATGTTATACCACTGCATGGTTAGTTTAGAAACTATAACTGTATACTTCCATTTCTCTCCTGGTCCTGTGCTTTTGTTGCTTTACATTTTATTTTTACATGTGCTATATGCCTCACATTATTATTATTATTTCATTTAAGCAGTCAGTTATCTTTTAAAGAAACTTAAATAACAAGAGAAAAATCTATTTCAAACTTTTCAACCTTGTATTTCCATAAATGCACACAGGCACAAAATATAACCTAAATATTGCAGATAATTACAGGAGGGCTTGCCCATTCAGAGACCCTGGCTTTAATAAATAACATTGTCAAGTAGACAATGGGAGTTCAAAAATATTGAAACTGGAGGTATTGGCCTTAATATGATTTCATTTGCAGTAATATTTGTGAGTCTTACGGATACTCTCTTTGTAATATGTCCATATAATGTTACATCATGCAGTCATGAAATAATAATTCTAAGGACTATGTAGCAACATAAGAAAATAATAATGAAATATTGTGTAACAAAAACAAGACATAAAATTTTATACACACTGTGAACATAACTACATATATACATAATGCTATTTATAATTTTTTTCACTACAGGTAACAGAATATCTGACTAAAAGTGGTTTAAACAATAAGTGCTTATTTTTTCTCACTTCACTAAGTATACACCTTAATAAAGGTATGCTATTTCAATGTTGACTCTCAGAGGTCAGTGCTGTATCAATTTCTCTTGGTCATTACCTCATGGTCATAAGATGGCTGAACATTTTTCTCCTCAAACCCTTCTCACATATTCCTATTTTAACAGGAAGTAAAATATTTCCTAGAAGAAATAACTGCCCTACCTTAATCAGACTACCTCTCAGCTCCCATTGGCCATATGTCCTTGCTGCAAGGGAGTCTGGGAAAATAAGCATGTGGTATTTTCAGCCTCTGTTGTGGAAGGGAGTTTTGTCTAACAAGATAGAAAAGTTGGGAGACAACTGAAAATCTCTAGCACAATGAGTATATAAAAACAGTCAAGAAATGAATTAAACAAGACAATAATAGATGGTAGTTTTTGAGTAATTTGGAACATTCTTTTCTACATTTTTCAAATTTTCATTAAGTATGATCATAATAATTTCATGAAAAATTTAATTATTTGAAGAGTGATTATCTTAGTTTCAGTGAGATGTAATAAACTAGAGCAACTCAAATTCTTCTTTTTTCTTTCTTAAAATAATGGGGTCAACCTGTTGTCACAGGTTTTGGTTTGTCTGTGTCCCCATGCAAATCTTATCTTGAATTGTAGTCCCGTAATCCCCACATGTGGGAGGGACCAGGTAGAGACAATTGAATCATGGGGCGGTTTCCCCCATCCTGTCTCCTGCCACTGAGTTAGTTCTCATGAGATCTGATGGTTTTATAAGGGGCTTCCCCCTTCACTAGGAACTCAATCTCCTTCCTGTTGCCATGAGAAGTATATGTTTGCTTCCCCTTCTGCCATGATTTCAAGTTTCCTAAGTCCTCCCCAAACCTGCAGAACTATGAGTCAATTAAACCTCTTTTCTTTACAAATTCCCTAATCTTAAGCAGCTTTTTATAGCAAAGTGAGAACAGGCCAATACAACCTGGTTGTCTCCTTGTCAATTACCTAATTTCTGAATTGGCTAAAGCCTTGATTTCTTACATTAGACCATTTAAATGAGCTGTTAACTGCTCATCCCTTCCCTTCCCATCCTTAGTTTCATTATTTATATAATACCTTCTGTTTGGGGATGAAAATGTAAAATTATTTGTGTAAATAATTGTTTTTCTACAAGTGGAATTATAATTTTACTTCTACTTGTATATTTTTATGAGCACTCTATACATGTTTATTAATTTTCAAATTTCTGATTTGTGCTTTAAACACTATAATAGCAACTGAATAAACAAGTGTTTGTTCAACAAATAAGTCTTGTGGCATCATTTATTATGTTTAACCAGACAAAGTTATACATAATTTTGTGTAATTTAAACAATTAATTTAAATTAAAAGAAAAACATTACAAAAATACAATGATATATTTGCGTGATTTGCCCACTTTCTTTATGATAAAATTAAAGCCCAGATGCCCACTGTGCCAAAATGTTAATTTGGCACCATGACTAAATTAAAAAAATTGTCTGCTGAAAAGATTGAATGAAAAGTCACTCTTACTCTTGGAACATTTATAAATTCTTTCCCATTCATATGTCTTAGAGTCATTTCAGTGAATCTTTATGAGGGAAGGAAGACAATGCAGGTGCTTTCCTTATGATATCCATGTAAGGTGAGAAGAGCATTGCTATCTTTGACAAGGTACTTAGACAAGACAAGAAAATAAGGAGTTCCATGATTACAACGTCAATGGATGAATTTTATTTTCTTTCTATTGTTCTGTTGTATCTGTCTTGCCTTTCTTGTCTGTATGCTCAACCTTTTTTATCTTTTGGAAATTATGGTTTAATTTAGTATTTTCCATAGAACAATTATGAGTAGGAAAAATTTTTAAGTAATCAGTAATTACATTGTAGTTCAGATTTAAATTTTTTCTACTTACCAGTGAATACAGGAGGAGAAGGAAACACAATATAAATGGCTGTGTCAGTGTAAAATGTGTTGTGTCAAGTTTACATTATGGCATTAATTGAAATATTTTGCTCATATACAATTCTTGTCATTTTTTGCCATTCTACTTCATTATTTATATTGTTTAATTGTGTAGTGCCATCAACATATTTGGAAATAAAAGTGTGTTTATTTTTTAAATAATAAATAAAATAACAGGGAAATGCATTATTAAAATGAAGGTTCCCAGCCATGTATAAACTGTTAAACAGCTATAGATAGTATTTCTGGGGATGGGGGAGAGGCCATAACACTCACCTATGTGTTAATTGCTCTTGAAAATCTTAATGCATTTGACTTAAATCAATACCAATATCTTCTATTCAGACTTCCTAATATGCAATAGTTTTTTAGACCTTTGTAAGATGGATATTGGAAATAGTGTGATGACATATAATAACATCATCTTTTCCACATACCCTGCAAAGTAGAATTTGGCATAAACCTGTCTCAACTTGTACTACATTCAAGTGAATTCATTACTGTCGGGGCAGAAAAAATAAGAATATCGAAGATGTGATTCTTCTTTAACATTGATCCTCAAATTATGGCATGATAGCAAGACCCTATTATGCTCTAATCTCCAACTGAATGGTCCACATATATAACAAAGCAGTGGTTGTATATTAATCCTAAGCCATGTATTCTGTCTCATAGCAATATATAGATTTTTCCCCTCATTTCCTCCATATATTCAGATTACAGAATCTACCTTTTCCTGAGATTGACATCCTGACATGATGATGAAAATAATCAGGTTAAGGGAATTTGACATGCCACCAATCCTTTCTTAATTTATTTAGGATCCCAGTCTGTATCAGGAATTGTCAGGCATTTGATATTTAAAGTTAAATAGAGCACGTTTTCTAATCTCAAATATCTTAATGTCTGTAAGAAGAGCAGACATGCAAATAATATATGTCTGTCATATATTTCTAGCACCTAGTTCAGAACCTGGCATACTGAGGGCAATTTAATAGTAACAGTACCTCTACTGGTAGTAATAATAATAATGTCTGACATTGAAAGTTTATTATATACTAGGAACTTTTCTGAGGACTTTATTCATTTATTGCTCTTAAAAATGCCATCATGTAGATGCATAATTTGTCCATTTTCTTTATGACAAAACTAAAGCTCAGACGTTCATTGTGTCAAGGTGTTAATTTGGTACCATGGCCAGCTCTATCGGGTGCTACAAAGGAAAGCTTCACAGATGTGCTGAACTCTGAAAAAAAAAAAAAAAAAAAAAAAAAAAAAAAAAAAAAAAAAAAAAAAAAAAAAAAAAGAAAAAAAAAACAAGGCAATGGGTAGATGGACAGGCAAAGAGAAAAACCAGTGTAAAGAGGCAAGAGAGATAAAAAGGGTAGAACTTTTGAGTATTTCAGTCAACTGGAACTTTAGGCAGAAAATGAAGATGAGTTTGCAGAAGCCGATAGGTGGTTGTTCCAGGAAGGAAGATGTTACTTGCAATAGTAAGGGTATGAATGTGACAAAGAGGAGGGATTAGTTGTAGGAGATATTTAAAAGATAAAGACTACAGAACTTACTGATAAAAAATATGAAGAAAAGGGAAAAGATTCCAAGGAATTCTAAGTTTCTGGCTTGGGTGAGTAAATGAGTGAGTCATTCAAAAGGATGAGGAGGTTGAGTGGGAAGACTAAAATTTCAGTTTTGGGTCAAGTGATTTTGAGTTGTCTGTCAGATATATAGGTGATATGCCCATATAAACACATATTTATTTCTCAGAAGAGAAAGCTGAACAGGAAAAACAGAAATTGCACTAGTGTGTATGTTCTTTGGTAAATCCAGGAACACAGATGAGAGGACCCTGAGGGCTGCGCAGAGTGAGAAGAGAATGGGTAGAGTGAGAAGAGGAAGGCAAAAGAAATCAGGTAGCAAAACAGAATGAGAAGGAAAGACAAGAATTATAGGAGAAAGCAAATAGAAGCACAAGAGAAATTGGTGTTTTTGAAAGCAGGACATCTCTCTTTCCACGGAAGAGGCAGGAGAGATGGAGGTACCACGCCTAAATTGTTCCTTAGCATGAACTCAGTATGAAAATATACAACCAGGTGAAAAAAGGTTAACATCTCAACTGAATATTTAAAAATTATGTTTCTGTTTTACCCTGAAAATCATTTTTTAATCTGTCTTATTAGTCTGAATTCATCAATGATATGAAATCTATAATCATTTGAATATTTCCATTCTCTTGGATAGCTTGTTAGATGTTAGGCATACATTTAAATAGGTAGAGTTTAATTTTTTTATCTTATTTTACAATGAAGTGTCCTAAAGAGATAAACAGTAGTATATGCAGAGGCTACCGTACAAAGCACAAGATTTTGTCATATATATTTTTGAAAATACTTATTGAATAATTAATACATAAATAAAACAGGGGCCTATTACTCTGAATCCTTTCAAGGTAGTATTGGTCACAATGGACTCATTTAATTTTAGAACATCTATTTTAAATGTTACCTTAACTTGGCCTCCGCAGAATTAAACTAATGCTTAAAGAATCGAGCATATCTAGGGCAAAATACTCCCAATCCCTACTTTAGAATGATGCAAATCAAGTATCTTATTTGAAAAGTTAAATCTCACAATTCCTTTAGGAAAACTTTTAAAACCTGGGAACAATAAAATGGTATTGTATATTTTCTTGAGTGACCAGAAAACCACATGCATTTAAATTTAGATATCTGACAGGGAAGTGTTACATGTCTGTGGCAGGATTAATTTTTGCTCTGTCAGATGTGACCTGGTGCTATAGTTATTTTAAGCTCTGGAAATACAGAAGCGTTGTGGTTGCCAAATACTAGGTGCCATCTAGTGGCCATTCAGAGTTAAGACAAATATTCACAATAATTCAAAAACTTTAAAATCATGTTAGATCATGGTGAGTTACATTTATCGCTTTGTGAATTATACAATCCAGCTTTTCCAGATTTCAAATCCCTTAAATTTACATCGCTACAAAGGAAATATATTTCAGGGCTATTGCTGTTAGTGTTAGAATATTGATTGGTTTAATTTTTCGACTTTGGGTCAAGAGATTTTCTTTCTTGATTTTAGTAGAAGGGATATTACCCATATAATACATTCTAATTAAAGTGAGTGTTGGACAGATTGTATTGTTTTCCAAAAGGCTCAAATTTATGTTTTACTTTTCTTCTCTAAATTAGAGTTGTTTAAAATTTCAGGATGCCCTTCCAAGGTAGACTAAGGGTCAAATAGAAGTATGTGAGTGATATTACTAATTCCAACAGTTAATCATTTTGAATGTGAAAAATTATTAGCTTTGGATTTGTGTAAAAGATAGATGAAAAGTTACATGAAAACCATTAACATTTTGGAATTCTTAAGTAGGACAAATTTTGATCCAGTGAGAAATGTGGACAAAATCCAGGTTTGGGTCTTTCCCTCTCCAAGAACTTGGTTGAAATAACAAATTGATAAATTATAGTGTAATTGCCTTTGATAAGCATAATAATTTGTGATAGCATTATTTGATATTGATACTTATTCTGACAACAAAGAAATAGTAAATAAGATTATAACTCATTTTACCAAATCAAAGTGAAAACTGAAAAACATTAAACACTATTATTATCTTGCCATTTATATACATTTTTATATAGTTTTGATGCAGCACATTCATTTTATTTTGGCAACAGTGAATCATTTATTTCTTTTGAGAAATCATATTCAATTTGGAAAACTGTGCATTAGCTCTGTGGTAAAGAAAAGGTTTTATTAAAGTTCTGTAATTTGGACTGGAAAGACACCATTTCAGTGTCACAATCCTATTGTGCCTATGGGAAATAAAATACTTAGAACTCATAAATATCATATGTTTAGTAGGGATTATATATAAGATGCCTGGGAAAAGGCAATATTCAGTCAATTAAAAATATTTTATTTATTTATTTATTTATTTATTTATTGAGACATAATCTCCCTCTGCCGCCCAGGATGGAGTACAGTGGCGTGATCTCAGTTCACTACAACCTCCACCTCCTTGGTTCAAGTGATTCTCACGTCTCAGCCTCTGGAGTAGCTGAGGTTACAGCCATGTGCCACCACGCTTTGCTAATTTTTGCATTTTTAGTAGAGATGGGGTTTCACCATGTTGGCCAGGCTGGTCTTGAACTCCTGGCCTCAAGTGATCTGCCTGCCTCCCAAAAGTGCTAGGATTACAGGCATGAGCCATCATGCCTTGCTAACAAATATTTATTGAATATATACCATTAGCAAGGTGCGAGGAATATGTCTGTGAACAAGATAGACAATGTTATCACCTTTAAGAAGATAGTATCGTAGGGGTATTATTTATGAGAGATAAATGATGGACAAGTAAAAACTAAATAACATTTCAGTTAGTAAAAAAATAAACTGATAGTGGATTAAAGAATGAGAGACTATTTAGATGCAAAATAGAAAAATAATTAAAAGCGTCCTTAATAATTACTTGATGATTTGAAAATATTGGAAACTACTTTTATAGGCACTTCCGTATGCACTTTATATTCAGACAGTAGTTTGATACAATATTCCTTCCTATTATAACCCATGCTGTTATAATGAGTTAACACCTGTCTCTGAGTTTTAAAAATTAAATACTAATGAAAACAGTAACCCATCACTATAACTCTATGCCTCACTGTATAAAGCTCTGAGGAGATGTGTGTAACCAGGTTATTGAAATATTTAACTCAGTAGTACATAACATAAAATTATTTTATTTTTTTTACCAATCACTGCCCCAAATAAGGACTATGTTGAATCTTATTTTCCTGATGGGTAGCATATTTTCTACGAATTTATAAGCAGATTTCCAAAGCTTTGCAGTCATTTACAGTTTTCATAATCTATAATTTTAATACCAGATTCAGTAATTTTAATACAAGATGATTCGAGTTGAGTTATCTGGAGTGGCATCTATTTAATCAGTAGGAAGTGGGTGCGTCCCTTGCCATGCTACATAAGGGGAGTGGCAGTTTTGATCATTTGGAAGATGTGGGACAGAATAAGTGCTAAATTCAGAGAGGACAAGAGAGGCCTGATTTGAACACTAAAATTTCCAAAATGAAAGATGGAACAATGGTGGAGAGATATTGTGATGGAGATTAGTATGTGTGACACATTAAATCCTTGCTTAATTTATGATCAAAGTAGATTTCAACTCCCCTGCTTTCTTCAGCCTTAGTAATACTCAACATAGTCCAAGGAACAGAGCGGGGAGTAAATAGTGTGATTTTAATTTTAAGTTGAAGACCCACTAATAGTTTGCCAGGTTCAAATACAAGATATCTAAGGAGGCGAAGGACTTGAAAAGGTTGGATAGAAAAGGGAGATTGCTGAATGCAGTTAAACAACCAACAAAGTGTCTCACTAACTTACTTACTGGTAGCTGATTATTTTAAACACAATTGGTCACTTTGGGTAGCATTCTGTACTATTTAAAGTCATTTATAAAATACCTTATATTTGTTAAAAAATATTATTTCCTTACTAAAAAAGTGACGAGTAAATAAAATCAGTTTTTGAACTTATACTTTTTTGTTAGTCTATTTTATTTGTAAAACATGCATATTGAAACTATGCCTAGAAAGTTCTTTCAGTTCCTTACAGAAAGTAATTCTATAAATACAAGGTTCTATTATTATTATATAATGGGTGTTAGACAATACAAAGCTTACATGACTCAGTTATATTTGCATAGCGCTTTTAATTTTTTTTAGCACAATTGTCTCTATAATAGCATAAAATGCCATTGTGGAGATAATGCTCTATTGAATTGGAGCCCACAGAAATCTGTGTGAATATGCATTTAGAACTCTGTATCACACCTTATTAATGACAGTATAAATGTTAATAAGTTTTATTGCTGTAAGAAATGTTGGCTCTATTTACATATTTTCATGTTTGTTTCTTTTATTATGGAAGCAAAGGGAAAGGAGATTAGGCATGGATGAGACTTTTAATGGAGGTTTTGCTGGTAAAATATTTGAATTTCCATTTTCATCATTGCATACTACTTGGTCAAGTGAGGAAACACATGGGTCTCTTTCTTTTGAGGCCTCTTTTCTCATTTGAGAATACAGAAAAAAGAGCTCCCATAAATGATATTTACAAATATGCTACAAAATATTCATTTTGTCTCTGTGATAGAAATCTTTCTAACATTGATTATATGTATTCCAATATTCATAAAATTAGATAAATACAGTAGCATTTGCTTGAGACAAAGCAATATGAAGTAAAACTTCTAGAGATATTTATGGGAAGGAGAAAAAATATGACAAGGAGTAAAAAAGAAGTACGATAGACCTGTTTAAAGCAAATGCAATATAAACTAATTTAGTATAAGTAGTTGCTAGGAAAAGAAAAGGATAGGTCACTGATTTGGAAGTGCTGGGAAGGGAAGAACGTGGTTTCTTTAAATAATATGGAAGAGGAGAAGGGAAGTGCTGGGTAGAGAAGGGCGTGGTCCCTGGCTAGGACTCCACCTCCATGGACCTAGGTGAGGACAGGCATTTCCTGCCCAAATGTTGCATTTCCCAAGATCACCCTGGCCTGCCACACCCTCATCCACCCCAGACCCAAGCAAGGCAGAAACAGAGGCAGCTGGAGGTGGAGAGAAGCACTAGTGGAGGAACACACAGAGGCACCTGGACTTGGAGAGGAGCACATGGGTGGAGGAACACAGAGGCGGCTGGAAATCAGAGGAACACACCAACAGGCACTGGCAGGCTGCCAGCCACTAACTGGCAGAACGAGGCAGAGTTTGGCCAGGGCAGTCAGAGGAGAGCCCAGGTTAAGTACTCGAAACCATCTCCCTTCTGGCTCCCCCATCCGCTGAGGGCTGCTTCCACTCCACTAAACCTTGCACTCTTTCTCCAAGCCCAGGTATGATGTAATTCTTCCAGTACAGCAAGGGAAGAACCCCAGGATATGAAAAGCCCTCTGGCCTTGCAGCAAGGTAGAAGGTCTAACTGAGCTGGTTAACACAAGCCTATAGATGGAAAAACTAAATAAGCAAAATGAAAAGAGCACCCTGTAACACATGCCCACTGGGGCTTCAGAAGCTGTAAACATTCATCCCTAGACACAACCGTGAATTCAGAGCCCCACAGCCTGCCCGTCTGTATGCTGCCCTAGAGGTTTGAGCAGCAGGGCACTGAAGAAGTGAGCCACAGCCCCATCACACACCCTGCAAGGGGGCAAGGGAACCTTTCCCATTTCAACAAGAAGTACCGGAGTAGGAGGTAGAGAAAGACAGGTGGTATTGAAGAAACATTTCTTCTTTTAAAAGTTTCTTTACCTTTGCCCTTTGCCCTTCTATTTTTGGAGGACTAGATGGAAAGTATTTGAAGGCTAGCATTAGAAAGGTTTAAGTTCATGAGTTCTTGCCTTGGAGTTAAATTGGACCGTCTGCTTAAATGTAATAGATTTGCTTCTTGTGTTTATCTATTTCCCTCAAACCCCAATGAAATGACAGTAAAGACAAAAGTAAAGTTTTAGGCCAAAAGGAAGAATAATGTTTGGGGGAAGAGATGAAAAATGCATAAAACCTTTCAACAATTTTTTAAAAGAAGGAAATCAAAAGGAAGATTAGCCAACTAAAGGTGGAACTGAGGCAATTTAAGATACATATATAAGAAGAGAAGGGAAAGCAAGAAAAGCATCGGCGACTTGCTTCAAGGGTCTCTGAAAACTGGTGATTAGAAGCATCAGCTAATTGACAAAAGGTGGAAGGTGAGATTGTTGTTCTTATTCAGAACAAATGAATCCTTGGGGCCTGAGACGCTCACTACCACCCCTCTCATTCTTAAAGGGCGTATTCCTTCCTAATACAATGACTGATAACAGATCTTTGACAAGGGACATTCTCAAGACATTGCAGAACAATGTGAAACTACTCCTATATAAATAGAGAATCCAAAAAGTGACAGACACATGACAGATCATAAATAGTAACTGGAAACCAGAATGCAGTTGGAATTATCTTAAAAATAACATGGAGAATTGGAAAATAATGAAGCAATACTTTCAAATTTCAGCCTGGTTCACAACCCCAGCCAAACTATCAAGTATGAGAATAGAATAAGAAGCTTCCTAGTGAACATAGACAAAAATGTATATCCCCAAAACATGTTTTTCTTAGCAACCTAATAAAGGTTATGTATTGGCAAAACATAAAAGTAAACATCATTTTGATCAAAATGAAACATACATTATAATTACTGATGAGTTTCTCTATTTGGGAGTTTTTTCAACCATAGATTCAATGACATATTATCTGTATATGTTAAAACTTTCTAGTTTATAGAGTACAACCACATAAAGCAAGTCAACAAATATCCAGAATTATGGGGCACTATGTTTAGTATTTTTGTGTTATTGTAGTTCCCTTCCTGTGGCTTCACAAAGTGGAGCTCATCTGGTTTTGGCTAGAGCTTTGCCTGCAAATGCAATCACTTTAGGAGACTTCTGAATTGCCTTCTGGGAATTTTTTTTCTATGCCTATTATTACAGGAAGAAAACTAATAAGCTATTGTGAAAGGAAGAAAGTAATGTTTAAAGATATGTTACTCTTTAGACTTCCAAGATTTCCTCAAAGTCTACATTCTTGAAGATCTTGTATACCTTTGATCTCATTAAGTATTTGCTGAGCATATGTGGACAAAGTCCTCCACTAAGAAGTAGGCTTAAGATATGACCCTCCTCTCAGTCACTTTAAAGTCTAGTTCATTTAGTTTATTGTCAAGAAATACATTCCATTTCCTCTAGGCTATCCAATTTGTTGGGATATATTTGTTCATAATAGTCCCTTATGATCTTCTTTATTTCTGAGGCATCTGTTGTAATTTCTCTGTTTTCATTTTTGATTTTGAGCCTTTCCTCCTTAAAAAAAAAATAATAATCCAGCTAGGAATTTGATAAATTCCTAGAAACATATAACCTACCACAGCTCAATCAAGAAGAAATAGAAAGACTGAATAGACCAATAAAAAAAAAAGAGAGATTGAAGTAGTAATTTAAAACCTCTCAACAAAGAAAAGCTCAGGACCAGATGGTTTTATGGCTAAATTCTACCAAACATTCGACTATCAGTCCTTCTTAAACTCTTCCAATAAATAAAACAAGGAAATAATTCCAAACCATTTTTTATAAGTCCAGCTTTACCCTGACACCAAAGGTAGACAAAAACACCACAAGAAAAGAAAACTTTATGTCAATATCTCTGAAGAACATAGAAGCAAAAATCCTCAATAAAATGCCAGAAAATAAAATTCAACAAGATTATAATAAAAAGATTATACATTTTGACTGAGTTTTATCCTTGGGATAAACTGGGATTTATCCTGGGGATGCAAGCTTGGTTTAACATAAGCAGCACGTCAATGTGAAACATCACATTAACAAAATGAAAGATTAAAATCACATGATCATCTCAATAAATGCAGAAAAGTATTTGACAAAGTTCAACAATCTTTCAAAACAAAAACTCAGCAAGTTAGGTGCAGAATAAAATGCACTAAAACAATAAAGACCATGTATGATCATCAACAGGAAACACTTAAAACTTTTCTTTGAAGGCTCAATATAAGGCAAAGATGCTCACTCTCATTACTTCTATTCAACATAGTACTGGAAGTATTAGCAAGAGCAATGAGGTAAGAAAAAAAGGGAATTTAGATTGGAAAGAAAGAAGTTAGATTATCACTATTTGCAGATGACATAATCTTACATGTGGAAAAATCTAAGTACTCCATAAAAACCTGTTAGAACTAATAAATAAATTTGGTAAAGTTGCCAGATAGAAATCAACACACAAAAATCAGTTGCATTTCTTTACACTGATAATGACCTATCAGAAAAAGAAATTAAGAACACACATATATTTATAATAGCATAAAAAAGAATGAAATACTTAGGAATAAATGTAACCAAGGAGATTAAAAATCTTCACACTGAAAAGTACAGAACACTCATGAAAAAAATTGAAGAAGACACAAATAAATGAAAAGGTATCATGGGTTCATGAATTGGAGAAACTACTATTGTTTAAATGCCCACACTACCCAAAGTGATCTATAGATTTAATGAAACTCCTATCAAAATTTCAATGGTATTTTTCACAGAAATAAAAAAAAAATCTTAAAATTTGTATGAAACTACAAAAGATGCCAAGCATCCAAAGCAATCTTCTACTTATAAGGAAAATGCAAATTAAAACTGCAATGAGATATTATTTCACCTGTTAGGATGGTTATTATAAAAAAAATAACAGATAAGTATTTTACAAGGGTATGGAGAAAAAATAACCATTCTCTATTGTTGGAAGAATATAAATTGATGCAGCTATTATGAAAAACAATATGAAGTTTGCTTAAATAGAACTGCCATAAGACCCTAAATTCTTCTTCTGTGTATGAACCCAAAGGAAATGAAATCAGCACCATGTAGAGATATCTGTACTTCTAAGTTCATTGCAACATTATTCGTAATAGTACAAATGGTGGTTACATATACCAATTATATATGTATAGAGTGTATATAAATATAAATATAAATTTATTATGTGGGTGTGTATCTATCTATCTAATATATAATATTGCCACTCATGATAATACATATATATATATTGCCACTCATGATAATATGGATGAATCTCTAGGGCATTATGTTAAGTGAAATAAGTCAGACAAAGACAGATACTACATGATCTCAATTATATGTAAAATCTTAAAATAAAAGGTCAAATATATAGAAACAGCAGAACAGTGGTTACCAAGGCTGGGGTGGAGTGGGGTGGGTGGATAATGGAGAGAAGTAGATCAAAGTATAGAAAGTGTTCTAGGATGAAGCCTCCAGAGCTGATGTATATTATGAGGACTATAGGTGATATTATATCAAATACTGGAAATGTGATAGAATATATCTATCCTATTATATAATGCTCATAGACCATAAACTTATAATTGTAAATTTTGCTCTGCTTCTTCGAGATATATGTAAAACTTTTTGAAACTTTCTTGACAGTTTTACAACCCAAGAATGTCTTTCTCAGGGTCCTTGGAGCCATCTTTTTGAAATGTAAACATCAAGGGAGATGGCACCCCTATCCCAGTTTCTGTAGGAAAATGGAAGCCTAAATGGTGGCTACCCTGTTCTAAGTTCAAAACTACCTCCTGTCATAAAGACATGAGTGTGTTTCTCCTTTGTGTAAACCCAATTACTAGGTGAATGTAGGATAAGCTATGCTGTCAAGTATTCTTACTTGATGACTAGTTATCATTTGCCTTGAAAATGTGTGAAATGGGTTGTATCTGTTTGCCTTTATAAGAGGGTGCAATTTCTGTGTTTATGATCTCCTAGTAGATTGCCTTTGATGTACATCGTATTCTGATTTAATGCTTATTCAGTAATAAAACTGTTTTCTTTCTCATCTACCTTTGTGGAGAGATTTTTGGGTTAGGAAGATTTTGCTTTTAGTTATATTTCCTCAACAACATGTAAGTGTTTTCCAAATATAGCTGTTAAATATGAGTCACATGCTCTCTCCACAGATCTGCTGAGTTAGAATTTCTCAGGGTCTAAGAATTTGTGTGTGTATGTGTGTTTTAATGTTCCCTGGCAATTCTGATGGACAAGCAATGAAATCCCAGACTAATTTATTATTTGTGTTGACTTATGTAAACATCTACAAATTTCAGGCATGTGAAATATTTGGTGCTCAACAAAAACATAAACTCCTAAATTGTAGAGGTTCTATCTTGTTTGAATTTTGACTTCTATATAAGATCAGGTAGTAAGAATATTTGCCACATAGCAGTGACTCGACAAATCCTGTTTTATTTGGCATTTTGACAATTTCTTGAGGAAAAATTTTATAATCTCTCTCAGAAACGTATTTCAATTTATCTCTTTTATCTATCTTTAGTTACTTATCCTAAATTCCTAGCATTTCTCTCAAAGTCTCATAATCTTCCCTAAGCATATTAATTAGCATACTACATTATAAATTTAATTTCCAAAATTTAAACTCTACTTGGAATTATTATTATTCAGGTCCATCTCATTTGTTTCTATTTAATTGCCATAAGAAAACAAAGAAAGGCAAAACATTTAAACTATTTTCCTTAATTTTCTGGCAGTTGTAAAATGCGATAGTGCAATAAAATATTTTCAGTTACATGGTACCTTTTATAAAAATATTTACTCATTTATTAATATAATAGCATAATTTATGAGATTCATAGGAATTACACTCATTGTATGGGTGAGTAAATTTATTTTGCACAGTAGCCTGTGTTGGGAATATAAATAGGAAAGAAGTAGTTTATTTAAATATTTAAACTAATTAAAATTTTTAAACTGCCAAATAACTATGTCAATATCCAAGTTTATTTCTAAGTTTTCCTGTCTCATCCTAATGCAAGCTTTATTATGACAAACTTTTCCAAACTAATGTATATATTTGTGCTTGGATTTCATATTAATGAAATGTGTTTATTATTCTGCCCCAATTCTTTTTTAAACAATGAGCAATTGAATGTTATAGGAAGGATTGAAGTGTCACAGCCATTTATTGATTGGAAATAGACCACATTATGTAATTTTTGTCAGTTTCTCTCAAAGATTTCCTGGACGAACTCATCAAAATTACTCATTGTTAAAGTAGTGCCTCAGGGTTTTGTTCTTGGACTCTATTTTTTTTTCCAGTTATTTAAAACCTGGGTTCATTTGGAGGCAATGGTAATTATCAAATTTGTGCTGTTATCATGTGTTCGGGTGGTGTTTGTGTGTTTTATAAACTGTTTGCTTATGCAACTTCCAAAAGAATCTTCAAATACCATATTACCAAGTTGAATATTATCTAATTAACCAACAAGGCCTGACAGACTGGGAGGTTATCATGAAATAATCACAGCCCTCAGGTGCTGTGAGGCACTGGGTGCAGCTAAGTGTCTCTAATTCCCCAAGGGTGTGATTAGCGCATGATAACAATGCTCCCTTGAGTTGTTTTATTACTTTTATAAAAAAGTCTTTATTGTGGAGAAAATGTTTATTTTTAAGCAGGAGAAAGACTGAGTTGACAGTTTAGACTGTGGAGTGAACAGCAGTTACTTCTGACTTGTGGTACAGGCCATGACAAAGATGCTCATTTGGAATGCTTCTCAGCCAAGCTGGATGTTGTATGGCTGCGTAAATTTATTCTTTGCAGTAGCCTGTGTTGGGAATATAAATAAGAAAGAAGTCGTTTATTTAAATATTTAAAGTAATTAAAAATTTTGAACTGCCAAATAACTATGTCAATATCCAAGTTTATTTCTAAAGTTTTCTGTCTCATTTCAATGTGAGCTTTATGATAACAAAGTTTTCCAAACTAATGTATATGTTTGTGCCTGAGTTTGTTGTTAATGATATGTTTTGGGATATCAGCTCCATGTTGACTACCTCAGTACTTCTACAAAAAGCCCAAATTTCATATAGGACAGTTGTAAAATAGTGTTTTCAAGTTAATGGTGTGGGTTTTCTAAAATTAGAAAATAACCCATTTTGTAGAATAGCTGCATGTGAAAAACTGACCAATGATTCAATGCAAAAAAAAAAAAAAATACTTTGCATCATTTGGGTATTCAAATGAGTGGCTTCTGACCCCACAATTAAAGAGATCAGTTGATTTGGGAAAGACAAATGAATACCAGTGAAACTGTGAGATAGACACCAGAAAGCTTCACCTCCTTTTGATGCTTCTCTATTATCTCCCCACAAATCCAAAGCCACATCTACATATTAGAGTGAATTTTAAAATAGTCCATTGGACAGGTCCATAGGGCATCCAGTGGCTTCCAGGGTTAAACAGAATAAAATTCAAACTCCTTCTGATGACTGGGAAAGCCTCACAAGAGCTGTTCCAGTGACTTATCAGACCTCATGCTCCTTTAAGATGCTCCAGTTCTGCCACGCTTCCTCCTCGTACTGCAAAAGGCCACACTTTTCTCAGGGACTTCATACGTATTATTCTCTCTTACTAAAACATTCTTTCCTCAGGTTATCACCTTAAAGAGGTGGTGATTTCCTTTCCACTCTCCCTAAAATGAGCATTCCACACATATTCTACTCTGTTACTCTATTTTAGTTTCTTCATAGCACACATTAACTATTGAAATTATATCATTAATATGAGGTCTGTATTCACCAAGCAGAATGTAAATTCATGAAGGCAGAAATCATCTCTCTTGCTTCCACTAGAGCCTCAAATCTAATGACCAGTGCCTCACATGTAATTAACAGGCACAGGAATATTTATTTAATTATTTTATATCCAGTGTTACCATCGTATACATTTAATTGCCTACTCATCATCTACTCTCCTCCCTTCTTCCTAACAGAACTAAGATTTCACTTTTCAAGTCTCTGTCTCCAGCTAATCTACATCAGGATAAGCTGGGCCAAGGCCAGCTTCAAACAATGGGTCGGTGTGGCAGGTGAGCAAGGAATGTACATGCAGGCCAATGGGAGCCAATGAGACTTGATGAGGGACTTGGCAGAGATTTCTGAGAAAGTTTTTCATCACTTTTCTAAAAGAGCTTCAAGGACAAATTTCTCTTTGTTTCCTTGAATGTTGTCATGAAACTTCCAAGGCCAATGAGTGAGAAGAAACTCCTTTATTTAATCAGGAGTGTTTACATCACTTAAGAGATATTATCTCTTCACAGTAAAGATTGAAAAATTGGATTTTCATGAGAGTTTTAATTTATTATAGTGTTATTTAGTGCGGCTTCTAGTATAAAATGACTCTGGGGCTCTTGAAAACAATTTTCAGAATTTCTTAGTTTCTGTTAATATTCTACTTAGTCCACCAAATTGCCTTGACTTTTTCTCATGTTTTCAATTACTTTTATTAGACTAAGAAAGGCTACTATGACTGTGGCTTGCATACCCAGAATTCTGTACCACAAAAATAATTTCTAATGGGTACCAAATTAGATTGAATTTTAACAGAAGGAGTTGACCTCATGTAATGCAATCAGAAAGGCACATCATCTCTGTGATATTCTTCCCCCAAATCTTATAACCCCAAACTAATCATGAGAAAACCACAGACAAGCCCAAACTCAGGAAAATTCCACAGAATACTGGACCCTTACTCTTTGAAAGTATCAAGGTCATGAAAGATGAGGAAAGGCAGAGAAATTACCGCAGATTAGAGGAGACTAAGGAGATATAATGACAGAATATAATGAGATAACTTGGAGTAGATCTGGTAACATGAAAGGGACATCAGTGAAAACATATGCAATATCTGAATAAAGCCTGTAGTTTAGTTAATGGTTTTATTATAGTGTATAGTCTGTAATTTAGGTAATGTTAATAACTGTTTTGAAAATGTGCATGGTTATATGAGGTGGCAACAATAGGGGAACCTGGATGAAGGTTTTGCAGTACTATCTTTGTAACATTTCGTAAATCTCGTTATTTGAAAAGAAAAATTGAAATAGGTAAATATATATATATATATATATATATATTTACCTATTTATATATATAACTTATATATATATATATATATATATATTTACGTATACATAAGTTTATATGTATATATATATATCCCCACTATCCCAAAAGGAGAGGTTAAGACTGTCTTTACATGAAGAAGCAAAATGACTTCTATGACTTGACTCACACACAATGGTAGGTATTAAAGTAATCCCTGTTACAATGGTTAAGATGACCCTTCTCTTGTTGTATGATCCGAAGTCAGCAATGGCTGCTTAATATGTTGGGCTCAGACAATTTATTAGATGATCTGATTTATTGCCTAGGTTACTATAGAAATCATATAAACATGGTCAGAGTGTAAATATCACTAGTACAGGGTTCTAACAATTGATTTAAGTCCTAAGCACACATATAATTGTATATGACTCAGTAATGCAGGTTGCTCTGAGAAATAAATTTAGGGAGTGCATTTTATGTGCTGCTCCTATTTGTGCTTCATTTGAAGGACAGTTATTTAACTATTTTTTGTTGTTGTTCTTAGGGATCTAATTGTACTACTTTCAATACTCCATAAAGCAGCTGTAAAATCAGATATATTTGTTCATGTAATTTACACAAGGGTAATACCAAAATACATAACTATCTTTTCTCTTCTTTCTACAAGTCACCATGGAACTGCATGCTTATGCTAAATTACCTTAACTTTCTTTCACTCCCTCCCCTACCCTATCGATATCTATGTTCTTTCTGTAAGAAATCATTTGGTAAGAGTAAAATATGAATAAAAGCTCCATCTTTGATTTTGATTTTATTATTTGTTTTTTATAATTATTTTCTTGTTCTAATACTCAAACATAAATGAAAATATTGCCCAATCACTTAATAGCTAAAAAGCAAATAAAAGTATAATGCTAAACATTTATTATAAGGGAATAATGATTCGATTTCCAAATCCCATCAATTTCTCATTTCTGAAATGCTGTGGCTGAGAGGCTCTTTCTTGCATTATTGTTAAGTGACCCTTTTTGCTTCGTGCTTAGTCACAATTTACATCTCTTTCCCGAAAATGGCATAAAGTAATATGCAAATGCTTTAATGCATTTCCAAGAAAAATATTTTCTTTTAACGATTCCTAGTGAACCCCTGTTTTATGCAGGGTGTGAAAAGTTGCCAAGATGTGTAAAACAATTAGGATGACAAAAAGCATGAGTTTTAAAAAGCCATTTTGCTTGTGTAGTGCGTATGAAAAATCCAGAATAAGTCCTAAGGGAAAAATTAATTTTAATAAGCTTTTCTTCTTGCTTAAAGACTATGTAAATCAAAGGCACAAAGTACTATGCATTAATAGATCAGGAATAATATGAGAGTTTGATCCTGTAGAAAAAAATTCTATTTCATCATCAACCTGTTACTCTATACTTGAACTAAGATGACAAATATTTTTTTACTAAAGTAACTGTGTTTTGTCTCCTAGAAGCACTATATCAGGTGAAAAGCTAAAAAGGTGCCCTCTTAAATAATCTTTCTTGATGTGAATTTATTTATTAGACAACATTGTTTCTACTATAAGCCTAGTGATATTTAAAATTTGTTCTGGAAATCCTACATTCATTGATTAAGGGATGGTTACATTTTTAAAGGATTTTGATTTTAGGCCTTTAAATATAAATAAAATATCCCACACCAACTCAACGATCTAATTCCAGATAAACTTTATTGATTAAAAAAGTTAAAAAATATTTCAAAAGGTGTAATACATGAATTTTTTCAGGGAATGTTAGTTCACGAATCCAAACATAGCCAAGAGTAAACTTTCATATGATTTTAAATAGTTAAATGCCAAGAACATAGTACAGCATCTAATATGGAAGGGTCTGCATGAAGATATCTAGAATATTTGTTTTTACTGGAAAAGTTATTTTTCATTTCTGACAGCTTTCTTCTTTATCTTTTCTTTTATACTTAAAATCCAAAAGTACCAAATGGTGAATGCAATTTTCACAATGAATTGCTGAATGTGAAACATTTGAGGCAAAATAGGATAGAGTGTTTCAATAATACCACAGTTATTATTGAAATCTGTGGCAGAGTGGGAGAATAGACTTGTCATTAAGAATTTATGCTTTAATGTGGGACTTAATAGTTAGGTGATGGGTTGATAGGTGCAGCAAACTACCATAACACACATTTTTCTATGTAACAAACCTGCATGTCTTGTACATGTATCCTGGAACTCAAAATGAAATAAAATGAAAAAGAAAAAGGAAAGAATTTATGCTTTAGAATCAGACTTATTTGTGTTATAATACTGACTCAGCCATTATTAATCCTGAACTTTTGCTAAATAACTTATCCTCACTTTCATCAACTCTAGATGTGGAATAATTATAAATAGTCCCTACTTCATAAGATCATTTTGTGATTACATTACAAAATGGCAGCTGGTTAAAACTGTGCCTTTATACTGGCTATGAAATGATTAAATCTCAAGATCTTAAGAGGCTGGGTAAAGGGGATTTTTGTGTTGTTATGTAATGAGAAAAGCACCATAGCAGTCATGAAATGAGGAAATCTGATCTCCTCTTGGGTCTCAAATAGAAAGTTCTCATCCTACCAAAAGTCATATCATGTAGCTCTTGCCAGTGTGCCAGGGCTTCAGAGTGAAGGCAGGATAGTGTTACTCTCAGCGGCAGGTATGGGTTGGAGTGTGTGTTGTTGGGGGAGGAAATGCCAGGAATGGGGCATGAAGGGATACTGAAACTCTCCTATTGTTCTGCTTCTTAATTCTAAGGATGGTTACATAAGTGTGCTCACATTGTGAAATTCATTGATCTGCACACTTATAATTGGTGCACTTTTCTGTGCGTATGCTACACTTCAGTAAAAAGTTTATCATTTGTACTCCCCAACTATCAGTTCTCCTTGCATGCTTTGCTCTTCCATTCTTGTCACACTTTATTTATCATCTATTTTCCCACTAGCACAAATGTTCTACATAATCTATATTGATTTTTTGTTTGCTTGTTATGTTCACTGTTGTAGCTCCACCACTTAAAAACATCTCTGGCACATAGCAGGCACTTAAAACATATGTATAAATGAATGAATGAATGAATGAATGAATGAATAAGAAAAAACACTGGTTACAGGTTGAATGATGTTATAGAGAAAATGAGAAAGATATAAAGCAGATATTGAGAGTAAGAGCATTGGTTTAACATTAATTCACAGAGAGTTAAGATATGTATTTACATAGCTACTTAACAATGTTTTGGTCTAAATATTATTTTTAAAATTTTTAATGATGGACAAATCTAGATACTGAATATAATTTAGTAAATGGAAAAACCTCCTTTTAAGGACAAGTTTTGGCAGTTGTGGGTAGCACACTTGCTTAAGATTAACCTTTGCTCCTGCAAACAGTTGCCCAAATGCACATGACACTTTTCTGATCGGTTTCACTTTCTAGCCAATTCGGTCACAGGGCAAGACCTAGATTGAAAAACCATTAGGATCAAGTGTTTTTAGGCCTCTTTAATATTGCTGAACCCTCTTGCTTAATGAAAGTATTTAAACATTTTAAATCACTTATCATCAAGCCTAAAATTTCCTAATTGTTTTTGTGTTTAAATATTGAGAATTTTTATGCATGTGACCTGATAAAGCATGGATCTATGGGCAATAGCAAGAGAGGGAAAAGAATGAAGAAATGGGAATTAAACATGAGCTGTGTCAAGATAATGAGGACATAGGATGGTCAAATATGAGCAGAGGACACATAAGAAAATGAATATCCACTTAATAAACTGAACATGATGAATTTCTTTACTTTGGCTTGCACTCTTTGTTGAGAAATTATTTTATCAAAGAAATTCCTTAGTAATTCACATTAATAATTAAATATTATATAATATTCAAGACAAATTTACTTAGAACATAAACTAAAATATTTTATTAATAAATTGAAAAGATAAAGAACATCATCATAATATAGTTCTTTAGTATATTCTAAAATAGCTAAAAGTAACATTTAGAAGTACCTTTTAGAAGGCATAGACTGTACTAATTGCCTGGATGCACTTATTGTTTTATAGTTTTATAACTGTTATTTTATACATCAGTGTTCAGCCTTACTGGAACACACTGTATGGTAAATTTTATCATATCTATCTGAGAGACGGAAAGGGGACTCTTAGAGAGTTAATGACCACCCATGGTCACACAGACTGGAAGTGGCACAATTAAGATTTCAATCTGAGACAGATGGTCTGTAATCTTAACTTCTCTTACAATACTGTTTGAAAGAAAAATCATATACATCAATTCACAACAATATTCTAGATCTTCAGTCTGACCGGTCTCAAAACTTTTTCTTGTACTCAACAAACAAGAAAAACACAAGAGCACTTTTAACTAAAAGTGAAGAATTTGAAGATATGGAGAAAATTAAAAACAAATAACTACATAAATACTCTTATACTAATAAATTAAAATTAAAAAATGGAATTACAAAATGCTCAATTGAAACCTCAGGAAGCAGAAAAAGAGCAGAGAACAAAAACAGAAACAAAGAACAAGGGAAACAAATAGAAAACAGTAAAAAATATGATATATATTTATCCAAGTACATCAAGAATCACTTTGAACATCAATGTTCTAAATGTACCAATAAAAAGACAGATTTTTCAGAGTGGATCAAAAAACATAACCCAAATGTATGTGTATTAGTCCACTTTCATGGCTATAAAGAACTTCCCTGAGTGAGTAATTTATAAAGGAAAGAGGTTTAACTGACTCATAGTTCTGCATGGTTGAGGGGGCCTCAGGAATCTTACAATCATGGTGGAAGGGGAAGCAGGTAACTTTTTCACAAGGCAGCAGAAGAGAGATCTTGTGAAAGAGTAACTGGCAAACACATAAAACCATCAGATATCATGAGAACTCACTCACTATCAGAAAACAGCCTGGGTAAACCACCTCCATGATCCAATTGTCCCCCTCCCTCAATACATGGGGATTACAATTAGAGATGAGATTTGGGTAGGGACACAGAGCTAAACTGTATCAGTAAGTTATCTATAAAATTGAATAAAAAATTCAAATAGTCCAGAGCTATGGGAAAAATATAAAGTATTAAAGAATGTACTGATATTAATATATTTTGAATTAAAATTTTGCTGCACTATATAATTAGTTTTAATTATGTTTAGATGACTTAGTAGACAAGTGTATCAGGAGTCATAATCTTTGGCCTGTGAGAAAAATCCGACTCATTGCTTGTATTTGTAAGTAACATTTTATTAAAACATAGTCATGCTCACTCATTTATGAATTTGCCCTGCAGCTTTCGTGCAACAATGGTAGAATTGGATAGTTTCAACAGAGAGCATGTTGCCCATAAAGCCTATATTTCCTATCTGTCTTTTTAGAGAAAAGCTTCTTTTGGCCTCTGAGCCATATTATTTACAAGTAATATTAAAACATTCAGCGTGATATATAATAAAATATGAATGACACTAATGTTTAGCAATTGGGGAATTTTAGATAATATAGTAAATCTGAACAATGAAAATTGATATAGTTGTTAAAATAATGTTTCCAGAAACTGTTTATATTATATCTATCTATCTATCTATCTATCTAAACCTAGGTGAAAAAAAAAGGATACAAAACTATATACTAGTTATTTTCAGTGAAGGGATGAATTGCTTTAAGGCAAAAAGTTTTATCGGGGAAACACAGCCAATGCATAAACTGTTATCATACAGCAACATAGTTGCAAAACTTATAAAAAAATTGAAATTACAAAAAGCAAATCACTAGCATAATGGGAAAATTTAACATGTTTCTCTTTCCATAACCATTAACAGAATAAAATATAGTAATGATACAGATTTCAGCAACAAAATTAACAAGTACAGTACATTAGACATACACAGAACCATGCATTCAACAATTAGAAAGGACAATTTTTTTCTAAGCAAAAATGTTACACTTATAAAAATTGACCATATAATATGAAATAAATGAACTGCATTAAATTAATAATTGTAATAAGAATAGCTAAAATAATAGTAAAATTTACTGAGCACTTCCTATATCCAGTCTATTGCTAAGAGTTTGCATTCAAGACCCTCACACTAATCTTATGTTATAGATACTAAAATTATCATTTTCTTTACATTATACAACTGGGGTAGAAAAATTAAGAAACTAACCCAATATTAATTCTGATACACAACCAAGTAGTATATTTGATATTTGGACCTAATTTGAGTCTAGACTTTATGCTGTTTATCACCTATCACCTAAATGGTATATCAGTGCAATAAATACAATTATAATGGTTGTTAAAAATCTACATACATGAATTCAGCTTCTGAGAGAAAAAAGGAGATTTCTTTTTCTCTGTTTCTTGGGCTAAGTACAACTAAAGATCCTGGACATTACACATCAAACAAACAAGCAAAATACTTTTAAAGGAAGGGAAAAGAGGACAAATCAGCTATAGACTTTGGGACCCATGTTGAACAAAATGGTGAGTTCCTTATGTTTTATTTTTACTCCATATATCCAAGATTCAGAGCTGAAGAAGCAGATTTGGAATATCAGAAAAAGCAAAATACACTCTAAGCAAAAATATTGGTCAACACAATAGACTATCATTTTCCTCTTGGGTTTTCTAAATTGTTTGATTGTTGAAGCAAAATTATAATAAAACCATATTTTGTAGTTCTAAATAGATATAGAGAGGAAATATATAATACAATTATATTATAAAATAAAGTGGTTAAAGATATGTAGAAGGAGGTAAGATTTGTACACTTCACTCAGTCTGAAAAATTGAGGACACCAGTAGTCTGTGATTACATATAACTTATCTATATGGATCTCTCTATCTATCTACCAATACCTACAATAACCACTAAAAATCCTATACAAAGATACACACCCCAAAACACTATAAATGAATCAGAATGAAATCTAATAAAATGTATAAGCAACCCACAGGAAGGCAGAAAATACAAAACAGAAAACAACAAAATGAACCCAAACAGAAACAGCAAACAATGCATTCATTAAAAAAGGAAAAAAGCTTTGAATGAATAAATGGAGTTTCCACCTCAAGACTTGAGAAAATCAAGAGCACAATGAATCCCAATCAAACAGATGGAAAAGAATAAAATGAAGAGCAGAAATCAATGACATTGAAAGTAGGAAAACAATAGGGGATATCAATGAAGTAAAAAAGTCTTGCTATTTGATTGATAAAACTGACAAAACTCTTGTATTAAGTGCAAAAGAAGACACAAAATACCAACGTCAGAAAAGGAATAAGAAATATAACTACAGATGCTGAAGACATTAAAAAGTTATTAAGAGAGTATTAAGAACAACTCTACATACATAAATTTGACAATTTTGATAAAATGACTAATTCTTCAAAAATTATAAGCTACCACAATTCATTCAATTTGAAATAGATAATTTGAATAGCGCTGTAAATATTAAGGAAATTGAATTTGTAATTAAAATACTCTATTGAAAGAAATCGCCAAGCCAAGACTGGAGTTCTCCAGACTAGAGAATTATTCTAAACTTTAAAGAATTAGTAACAATCATGTACAATTTCTTCCAGAAAACAGAGGAGGAAGGAACAATTTCTAATTCATTTGTGAAGCTAGAATGACTCTGACATCAAACCAAACATAGTACATTAAAAGAAATTATCAGTCAATATATCTCAAAAGATATACAAGTAATTCTTAAAAGATACTAGCAACTGGAATTTAGCAATATCTAAAATGATAACCTTGACCAAGAGGAGTTTATTGAGGGCATTCAAAACTGGTTTAACATTAAAAAATTCATCAATGTAATCCATGTTAAGAAACTAAAAGAAGAAAACTATTATAACCATATCAATACACAGAAAAACCATTTGACAAAAGCCAACATCCATTCATGATAAAAACTCTTCGGAAATTAGAACTAGAGGGGAAGTTCTTCAATTTGATAAAGAGCAACTACAAACAACCTGCAGCTACCATTGTGCTTAATGGTGAAAGACTCTTTTCCCCAAAGGTAGAAAACCAAGCAAGGATGTCCCCTTACATTACTATTATTCAATATAGTGGTAGAATTTCTGTGCATTAAGGAAAGAAAAGGAAATAAAAGGTGCACAGATTAGAAAGATATGAAATTGTTCCTATTTTTAGATGACATAATTAAAATCCTGTAAACAATCCCAAGGAATCTAGAAAATTGCTAGAAAAACAATTAATGAAAAGAAAACAACAAAAACCTGAGTTCAACAAGTTCAGCAAAGAATGTAAGCTAGCTTACCAAGATCAATTGTAGTTTTACTGCTTGCATTGAACATGTGAACACCAAAATTTAAAATATAATGCCATTTAAAATTGCTCAAAAAAGGAAATAGGTATAAAGCTAAAAAAAATATATTTAGGACTATATGCTGAAAACTACATGACACTGATGAAAAAAACTAAGCAAAGATATAAATAAATGAAGAGCTATACCATGTTTATGGATTGGAAGACTCCACACTGTAATGATGTTAATTCTCCCCAAAATGATGTTTATGTTTAATGCAATTCTTATAAAAATCTCAGCAAGATTTTTCTGTGTAAATATAGACAAGATTATTCCAAAATTGTTATGGAAAGGCAAATGAATGAGCTAGAGCAATGTTGAAAAATAGAATAAAGTAGAAGTATTTCAAGACTTATTATATAGCTATAGCAAACAAGGTTGTGTGGTATTGGTGAAGGAAGAAACACATAAATCAGTGGAATGACACAGAGAATCCAAAACTAGACCTATACAAATATGCTCAACTTATTTTTGACAAAAGTGCAAAAGCTATTCAATGAAGAAAAGATACTTTTTTCAAAAAATGGCACCATAGCAATTTCCAATGCAATTCTGACACCACCCAAAGTTAGGTCAAATCTAAGTTATAGTATCACAGTCCTCCACAAAACTCCCCTCACGTCAGACACTAGCCACAAAATCCAGGGCTTTTAGGCTACCTGCAATTCTGACCAACTGGGGGCAAATCTATTCAGTGATTCCGACTAACCCCACAGGTTTGATAATTTGCTAGAGCAAATCACAGAACTCAGAAAAGTGCAATATTTATTATTAGAGTTTTATTATAAAGGATATGAATCAGGACACATCAAATAAAGAGACAAATAGGGCGAGGTCTAGGAGAGTCCCATATATGAAACTTCAGTGCCCTTGGGATGTCACTCCTCCTGGAACATGGATGTGTATCACCAACCATGGTGCTCATGGAGCTTTGGGTGCCTAGGGTTTTTGCTCCATAAAGGCATGATTGATTGAATCATTGATAACAAGATTGAATTCAATCTCTAGTCCCCCTCCTTCCTTGGAGTTTGAAAGGACAGACTAATATCACATCACTCAAAGCCTCAATTCCCTAATTACAGATTAGTATTTCCAGCATGATCAGTTTTCATTCTGAAACTATCTAGGAGCCCAAAAGTCACCTTACTAGTATAAACTATTAGGGCCCACCATGAATAACAAAGATTCCTATTATTCTGAAAATTCCAAATATTTAGAGAATACCTCTCAGAAACCAAGAACGAAAGCCAGCCAAATTCCTTATTATACAGTACAATATATATTGGACATACATAGGTAAAAAAATAAACTGCAATGTGAGTCTCATTTCCTTATACAAAAATTAATTCAAAATAGATTAAAGACAAATGTGAATTGCAGCACTATAAAATTTTGAGGAAAAAAATATGAGAAAAATATTTGAGACCGAGGGCTAGGCTGTGAGTTGGACTTGACACCGAAAGCACCACTCATTAAAGAAAAAACTGATAAATTTGGTTTCATTAAATAAAAGTGTTTACTCTGCAAAAGAACCTGTTAAAAGAACAAAATGACAAGTTACAGGTGGACAAGAATATTTTAAAATCACATACGTATTCTGCAAAGGACTCATACCTAGAATAAAGAACTTTTAAAAGTCAATGATAAAGAAATTCAATTAGAAAAATGGGAAAATACATGAAGAAACACCCAGACAGGACATTCAGATTGCAAATAAGCACAGGAAAAAAATGTTCAGAATTATTAGTTATAAGAAAAATGC
This sequence comes from Cebus imitator, assembly GCF_001604975.1. NCBI lineage: Eukaryota > Metazoa > Chordata > Mammalia > Primates > Cebidae > Cebus > Cebus imitator. Next base: position 1,904,293 of record NW_016107405.1, on the reverse strand, counting down.
AAATTTAAACCAGAATGAGATATAACTCTACGCCCATCAGAATAGGTAAAACAAGTAATACAGACAGTACTAAATACTTTGAGGGATGTGTAGAAGCTGGGTAACTTCTATATTGCTGGTTAAAATATGAAATGATATAGTTACTCTGGAAAACAATTTGTCAATTCCTTTAAAAAAATCTGAATATACAACTAACATATTGACCCAATAATTGCACTCCTGAGCATTTATCCCAGATTAATGAAACTTTATATTCACACAATAACCTGTAAATTAATGTTTACAGTAGTTTTGTTCATCATAGCCCCCCACTGGAAATAACCGAGATACCTTTCAACAGGTAAACAAACCAGGGTACATCATATCATGGAATACAACTCAGCAATAGAAAAGAACATATGATACATACAACAACATGGATTAAATTTCAAGAGCCGTATGTTAAGTGAAAACACCAATCCCCTTAATTGATATACTACATGATTCCATTTCCATAACAATCTTGAAATGATGAAATTTCGGAAATAAAAAACTGTTAGCAGTTGCCAGGTATTAAGGAGCCTGTGTATCAGAGTGAAGTGGTTATGGCTACAAAGGAGAAACAGGAGGGATCCTTGCCATGATAGAAATGTTTTGTATCCTGATTGTATCCATGTCAATATCCTGGTTGTGATATTGTACTATAGATTTGCAAGATGTCACCACTGGAGAAACTGAGTACATGGTATTTTCTTGTATTATTTCTTACAAGTACAGATGAACCTATAATTATCACAAAATAGAAAGTTTACATTAACAAATCTATCTACAAAAAACATCTACCCACAAAAACAAAGAAAACTAACCTCCAAACAAAAACATAAACAAAAACAAACACAAATCTCCTCACATTTTCACTGCTGTGTTATACCAAATATCAAGAGATAATGCCTATCTTAGACAAAACATCCAAGAATAGAAAAAGAAATCCTATCTTAGCCCAGAGATATGGTTTGAATGTCTATGTTCCAGCAAACTTTATATGCTGAAATTCTAACCCTAAAGGCAATGGTATTAGGAGGTGGAGCCTTTTGGGGAATGATTAGGTCATGACAGTGGAGCCCTCATAGATGGGATTAGAGCCTTTATTAAAAA